>NW_017731600.1:67782-106141 GCF_001890085.2 Hipposideros armiger | reverse complement strand
TGCGTTCTTGCCATCTGTGGCAGCATGGATGGACCTAGAGGGTATTGAGCTGAGTGAAGTATATCAGACAGAGAAAGACAGACACAATGTGATTTCACTTATGTGTGGAATCTAAAGAACAAAATTGAAACAAACTCATAGATACAGAGAACATTTTGATGGTTGTCAAACAGGAGGGGTGTTGGGGGTGAGTGAAAAAGAGGAAGGGATTAAGTACAAATTGGTTGTTACAAAGTAGTCATGGGGCTGTAAGGTATAGCAGAAGGAACATAATCAATAATATTGTAATAACTATGGATGGTGTCAGATGGGTACTATATTTATTGGGGTGATAGATGGGAGGGTGATTGGGGGCCCAGGTAAAAAAGTTGAAGGCATTAAGAGTTACAAGTTGGTAGTTACAAAATAGTCATTTGAATATGAATTAAAGCATAGAGAATATAGTCAATAATACAGTAATAACTATGTATAGTGCCAGGTGGGTACTAGACTAGTCAGGGGAATCATTTCTTAAATTATGTAAATGTCTAACCATATGCTGTATACCTGAAATTAAATAAATAATATTCAATGTCAACTGTAATTGAAAATTTAAAAAAGGGGGGGAAAGGTGAAGGGGAATAAGAGGTCCAAATTTCCAGGTATAAAATAAATAAGACATGGGAATATAACATACAGCATGGGGGATATAGTCAATAATATTGTGATAGCATGGTAAGGTGTCAAATGGTTGCCAGACTTATCATGGCGATCACTTCTTTAGGTGTATAAATGTCAAATAACTATGGTGTACACCTGAAACTAATATAATGTGTGTTAGCTATATTTTAATATAATATTTAAATTTTTATATTAAAATATATTTATATTTAAAGAAGTACACAAGTTATAGTGTATATCTCAGTGAATTTCCATAAAGTGAACATAACTATGTATCTGGCACTCATATCAATGCATAGAATATTACGTAGAAGCCTCACCTGTGCCCGTTTAATCACAACATTTATTCCTGGTATAACCACTATCCTGACTTCCAACACCATACACAGTTTTTCTGAATCTGAACTTTGTAAAACTAAAGTTAAAAAATTCAATGTGTACTCTTTTATGTCAGGCTTCATTTACTCATCATTTTGTTAGTGATATTTATCCTGGTACTCATGAATAGCTATCATTTATCCATTCTCACTGTTCTATAGTATTCCATTGCATGAATATACGGTGATCTATTTATCCATTTTACTGTTGATGAGCAATTGGATAGTTTCCATTTTGGGGCTATTACAAATAATGCTGCTATGTACATTCTTGTCCATGTCTTTTGACCTGTCTCCTTCTTGCTGTAGTTAAAAGAAAAATTATGAAGTAAAGTAGAAGTACCCACCTAAAAAAGACAAACCCATAACACCACTGTTGTTTGGGACTTGCCATGTGACTCATTGTATTTTGAACACAAACAGCTCCCTCTACCACAATGTTTTCCCTCAGGAACATAAACTCATTGAGTAACTTAGCAAAATGTCCCCAAGATACTCTTGTTCTCATTTGAAAATCAACCAGATTTCAGTTAGGGATGAAAGCAAAGTTTAGGATAAAAATATGCAAGCTTAAAGCCATATAAAACAGCATGGCCAAAAACACTCATTAAAATTACTCATGGACAAAAGAGATTTGCACTAATTAAAATGCCTAGTCACTTTAGAGTGGTTAAGAGGGAAGATTGACTTAGTACCAAATGGCTTCATTTTATGGCTTTACATCAAACTTTTGAAATATTTTCAGTTAAGGAAATGAAAGGAAGATGAAAAGAATTTCATAGGGAAAACAGATAAAATACCACAGACCTAAGGAGATCCATTATCATCATTATGGCAGCATTTTCTATAACATTTATGAATTTGGGCAATTTTTATCACACTTGTTGTTAAGGGACAATTGAGCAGGTGCCATTTTATGAGCTACTAATTCTTTAGTGATTCCCAAGTGGAGGATCCACACACAAGGGTCAATTATTATGAGTCTAACAGAAATGCTGTGATTGGGAAAAATGCAAAGTAACATTAATCTCCTCATCGCTCCCTTGAGCAGAGTTCAGCTGTCAATTTTAGTCCTGAGGAGCTTGGAGATCATCAACATGGCCAGAAGGGTTTCAGATTTGCTACATCAAGGGCAGAGTGAGCTGAATATTTTTAATATAACTCTATAAAATCAGTTCCTCATTTTAATATCATAGAAACATTTAAAGGCAGAAAGGTTAAATATGATTCCTATAATGAAAATATAGACTTAGATGCTTGTATATTGTTTTGAGATTTTAACCTTCAAATTAAAAATCATTCCTAGTTTAGAACAAAATCCTGATTCTTCTCTGGTTTCTATTTCAGTGTATATGTGACTAAATAAGGGGGATTTTATTCAGGTGATGTGGAATTTGTATTCTTATTTCTCATGAAAATGAGAACAAACCCTTCTAAAAATTGAAACAATAAATGTGAAATATTTAACACTATCATTACACACTTGGTACTCAATAAAGTTAGTTTCCTTCTAGCATATATTTATATGATATTGACATATGACCATCATTTACCACATGTGGATGGAGCCATAGGAATGAAAAGAACAGGAAGGAAAGGTGGAAGAGAACGAATATATATTGATGACTTATTATGTGCTAGATAACAAGCTCAATATTTTATATGTTGTAGCTGATTTAATCCTTTCAAAGATGCTACAAGGTATGATTTATTAAGCTCTCTACAGATTAGAAAGTTGAGATTCGGTGAGGTTAAATACCTTGACCAAGTATGTCACTCCCTAGCGAATGGTGAACTCAGGAATCAGAGCCATGCTTACCTGCCCACAATACTTTTCCACTACACATCTTGGCTATCTCATTCTAAAGACTGATTCTCGATAGTTAAGATCCTTAATGTCCTATGGGAAAGCTTAAAATAAAAACGATCATGGCTCACCTGCCAATGCACCAAGCAGTTCTCTAGGTTCAAGGTCATTGTGTCTCATACCAGTTTTGACACTGGCAATATGGTTTGAGTACTCTGAAGGGATGCCTACCACCTTCCAGTTATGGGTCCCAGGAAAACAAGGAAGGCTTAGCCAGCAGCTACAAGCCACATCTGGGCCAAGGTCAAGCTGTCAAGAAGGGACAAGACTGCTATAATTCATCGTCTCCAGGCTGACACTCCCTCTCAATTCGGAACAGTCCCCATCCTTATTCCTTGCCCCCAGTTTTCTGTTTTCTCTGTATCCCATCTCCCCCAACTCCAAACCACCCTCTAAGCTATTGCCAGAGATCTTGAGGTTTATAAAATGAAAATCTGACCATGTCACTCTCTTCCAAAAAAATCCCTTAATCCTCATAGGATTATGATAATGTTCAAACTTCTTAGATTAGCACACAAATGTTGAGACCCTTCCTTCTCTGGCCTTCCCTCTCCCCTTCTCTCCCTTCACCCTCACATCTTTCTCTCTGACCATTCTGAAATAGCATGGCAAGCTGCATCATATCTCCAATCTTTTGTTCATGCATTTTTATCTGCCTGGAATATCCTTTGTTCCCTTTTCTTCTCAGTAAATCCAACTCTGTCTTTCATAGTTCAGTTCCAGCATTAACTTCTTTAGACCTCAATGTCTAATTTGTACTCCTATGTCCCTCTATGCACTCAAATATGATAGAATTATATTATTGATTTACAATAATTTACTTGACTGTATTCTCCATTATATGGTAAGCTTCTTGAGGATGGGGACTATGGTTTCAGGCATGTTATTCTCTGTGCATAACACAAGAGTATGGGCTCTGCATTTTGATTCTTGAATTAGAATCTAAGCACTGCCACTTACTGACTCTGACTTCTCCCCTCTAAGCTTCACTTTTCTCATCTATGAAATGGAGTATTACCCACCTTGCAGAGTCATTTTAGGATCAGGTGAGATTAGTACATGTTAATAAAGCAGTGTCTGCCATATAAGTACTCAATAAATGTTAGTTATTACTATGATAAGAAGAACAGTAACCGTTTATATAATGAATAATCATTTTCAATGTACAATAATAATGATTATTAATTCAATAACATTTTAATGAACTTTTGAAGGACTTCCACCTTTGTCACATATATCAGAGAAACTCTTAACAAGAGCTAAAATTTATGGTCACTAATAGAGAAAGGAAATTAAGATATCTTCTAGTATCCTTGTTCTGTTTTACAGATGAACTAATTGTCACCCTGTATCAACTGTATCATTTAGAATTTGATCAGGGAAGCAGAATCCTTTTGAGTGTTATGGAATAAGGGATTTATTTTATGGAGTGGACTTTGGACAATTGTGAAAGTTGGTAGAGGAATCTATGCATGGCTATTGCTTTCATGTCTGGTGGTGAGTCAGAAGTCACCATAGGTCAGCAGAACCAGCAGTCAGGAAGCAAAGCTGGACCTGAGGTAAAGGAGCATGAGAACAAACTGGAACCTTCTAGAACAAACTGGAGCCCACTGGGACAAACTGGCACTCACATTTGTCTCCTACTGCCTCCAACCTTGATGATCCAGGTGACCTGAAAAAGGAGACACTGCCCTTTGCCATAGAGTGGCATATGTGCCTAGACTTGGAGGAACTGAAGGGTAAGAAGTGTCAGGAGTTGAAGGAGCTGAGGTCTGGTGGCTACTGGCACCAACAACACGAGCAAGAAGATGGGTAGTAATGTGTGAGGTGCAGCAGTGCGTGGGAACCTGCACTGACCTTCAGAGCATAGAGGCGGCTACTTCACTTTCACCTTCTAAATCTCATGAAAATTTCTCTTGTGGCCAACCCTAATGTGGGGAAAGGAATTATTGAAAAAGCATTTCCAGCTCAGATAAAGTTTCACAGTTTAAAACCACCACATCAAGTAACAACTCCACATATATGCAACTATAGAACTGACCCTAAAACCCAATGTTCTTCTAATTAGATTACTGTCCCATTTATTTTTTTTTAAGATTTTATTGGGGAATTGGAGAAGGGGAACAGTCAAGTTGTTGTCCTTCAATCTTAGTTGTGGAGGTTGCAGCTAACTCAGCTCCAAGTCCAGTCGCCATCTGACCACCCATTGGCAGCTCGCAGCCACTCAGCTCAAGGTGCGGTGTTCAATCTTAGTTGCAGGAAGGTGTAGCCCACCATCCCATGTGGGCATTAAACCGGAAACCTTATTGTTAGGAGCACGTGCTCTCACCAGCTGAGCCATCCTGCCACCTGTTGACAGCTCAGTGCCAGCTCAGCTCTGGCGCAGCTCACTGGCCCATGTGGGAATTGAACCGGCGACCCTGTTGCTCAGAGCTTGCGCTCTTAACCAACTGAGTCACTCGGCTGGTCCATTACTATCCCATTTATAACAACATCAGTTGTACTTTGGAAAGATGAAGTGTTAATTTTTTGAAAATAGACATCAAATCACTGGATTTTCATCGAAAGTAATGCCAGTCTTTCCAGTACTTCTCATAAAATTTGCTGTTGGGTTATCAAATGGTCCATGAAATTATTAGGCCCAAACTGCTTACTCAGTATGACATCCATGTTGAAAAAATATTGGTTTAACACTGACCCACAGAATATTTCATTTCTTGAGAAAACAGGGAGGATAGTTTCCAGAGTTCTGATCCTTGTAGGGGAATTCTGAATTGTTCCTTTTCAGTCCAAATCAGACAAAAATATTTACCCACTGAGGCTTTTGGTCTCCCAAAGATGGCCTACATACACAAAGACCATGAAACCACAAGTAGCCACTGGCCATTTTTGGTCTGATTTTCTAAAAACCCTCCCAACACTCCAGACTCTACTACTTAGTAGTAGTGAGGGAAATTTTTGCATATAGGAGAACCGAAATTTCTATGAAAACTTAGGTTTAAGTGACTTCATCCAACTTGTTACATATTGCTCACAAAGCTATATGAAAAATAGAATGAAAGCCATGAAACTTTTGAAGAATCGCCTCTAGGTGGCCCCAGAGCTCTGTTTCTGCTCTGATATCTTTGGGTTCTTATATTCAGTCTCCACTAACATAGAAACTCCAACATACTTTATGATAATTATTAACTTTATGACAAACTATATCCCCTTACCCCTTTGAATTCCATTTTACCTTAATCATAACTTTTTTAAACTGCTCTGTTTTGAAAACACATTTCTTCAATTCTTCCCACAGCTCTTGTTTTGCCTTTCTTGTAGATGATTTAGCTCAAAAACATGAGTCAGTGAAGTCTCATAATACTAGGTACTGTGTATACTATATAACGCATCTTTGTAATATCCTGACTGATTTTTTAAATTGTAATTGGCTTTGAGGAGGAAAGGACCTTTAAGTGTTCCCGAACCATTTTTTTCCCCATGATATTGGCAGATTCCAAGAATCTCTGTGGCGGAAACTTCATGTAAAGGGCTTTGATTATGCAAGCCAGGCTTTCTATAGCACAGACCAGACTGATTCACAGGGCTTGTTTGCCTTGGCAAGACAGCTGCGTTGCCAGAGGTGGGCTGAGATGTCAGAAACCACAGTGTGAGGTTGGGAGCTGCCTTTAGAGTCTAGTTTCAGGGCAGTAGCTTTTCTGAATTCAGGAACCAGAGTTCAGTATTATCTTCAGAGTGAGGACTTTCTGCATAGAGGCTAGTGTTATGAATGTCTCCATGTAAAACTCAGCTCACCTCCTCTTCTGTAGCCATTTCTTTCCTCTTGGGGTCAGTTCTGCCTGCCATTCTTCCTAATTCTTTCTATGCTGTTAAGTGAAAGAAGAAGATTTACTGGTTATAGCTGACACACCAAGTTTCCCAAAGATGTTTTCTTCTAATAAGATATTCTTTAATATTAGAATATAGCACTGGTTAAGACCTTGGGATTTAGAGTCAGGGATATGTGGGCTGAGATTTAGCTATGCCACTTACTAGCTGTACAACCACATTAAACAATACAATAAAAACAATACCTTGGACCCTTGCTGTAAGGATCAAATGAAATGAAATAGTGATTAGCACCGAGAGAGCATGCCATAAGTGGTGGCTCTTACTATTTTTCAATATTGTTTAAAAAAAGTGAAATTACAATGACACCTAATAGGAATGGGTTTACAGCATGGGGTCTGAACTCAGATCCTGTGTTTCTACCCAGGCATCATCATGCATGAATTATGAGACCTTGGGCAAATTGCTTAACCCTTAACCCCCTATGCCTTTGTCTCCTCACCTGCAGAATGAAGAGAATAGCTACTTTTTAGGGCCATTGTGGTAAATAGCCAAAAAATGTATACACATTTTAAGAGATGTTATCTATGCTCCAGCAGTAGTTTGCCGTGATCGGAAGTGTCAGTACACTGATGGTAACCACTTTGAGCACCTCTTCTCATTGCAGAAGTCAAACGTGACTTGTACTCATCCTTTGTTATCGGTATATGTTGAGTGTTACAATTTTAATACAGTTTTCCTTTGTTTTTTTTTTTAAAGATTTTATTGGGGAATTGGGGGGATGGGAACAGTGCTGGGGAATTGGGGGAAGGGGAACAGACAAGTTGCTGTCCTTTTGTTCTTCAGTCTAGTTGTGGAGGACGTTGCTTCACTGGCCCAAGTTGGCACCATCATTGCGCTCTTCCCTGGCGAGGCAGATCAGTCGCCGGCTTCTGGACGGCCGCTCACTCTGGCTGCTGGCTACACACGGTAGCCCATGGCAACCCACTGCAGCAGGGGCTGCAGCCTATGCCGTTGCCGGCAACTCACGGCAGCCCAGCTCCAGGTTGAGCTGTTGTTCAGCATCTTAGCTGTGGAGGGCAGTGTCACTGGCCCTCATATGTGGGATCCGAACCGGGGCCCTCTGGCATCCCAAGCCAGTTCTTAACCATCGCGCCACTCGGTCGGCCCCAGTTTTCCTTTCTTAAAATGTGTATACATTGTTTTGGTGCTGATGATTTTAGGTGCTTCTCAGTGACGGTCGTTTCGTAGTTTAATTGTAATTTTGATGTGGTCGTAAGAGAAGGTAAACACAGCATTTACCTACTATGCCATCTTGACCAGAACTCCAACTTGTGTTGTTTTAAACCACTAAGTTTGCAATAATTTGTTATAGCAGCAATAGAAAACTAATATAAAAAACAAAAACAAGAAAACAAAGCTAAATATTTGCCAATGTTTAAGCTTTTTGCTAGCATATAGACCTGTCATAATCAGCAATGGAATTGTAGCCTTTATCAACAGTGTCGTTAAAATTATAACTTCAGCAATCATCTAATTCAAGACTTCTATTTTATACATGAAGAAATTAAGGCCTGGAAAGGTGTGTGACCTAGCCATTGAAAAATGAAAATGCTTTAAGTTGCAAGTATCAGGAGAGCTTGGCTCTTTCTGATTTAGACAATAAGGAGTTTTATTATCTTATGTAACAAGAAACAAGGTGGTCTTCAACACAGGGTATCAGAACTCTGGCTGTTAGTGATTCCCATGGCTCTGGGTATTGACCAGATGGCTGCCCCAGCACTAGGCCTCACACCCACACATGACAATGTTCAGAAGAAGAATGGGAGTGTCTCTTCCTGTATCTCCTACTTAACAGTGAGGAATGATTTTCCTTAGACCCCTCAGCTAAAGCTATGCGTGCTGTGATTCCAAACATGAAATCTAGAGCCAGACAGACTGGGTTCAAACAATAATGCTGCCACTTAGTAGCTGGGTAACTTTCCTTGGGCAAGTTATTTAACCTCTTTGTGTCTCATTTTCCTCAACTGTAAAGTGTAATTGAGTATATTTGCTTGCCTCACCGAGTTTTTGGAGAATTAAATGAGTTTTTATACGTAGAGGGCTTAGAACATTATCTGGCACGTAGTGAGTATGGTAGCTACCAACTTTTTCAAGCCTCCCTTTAGCCACACCGTTAGGGTAGCCCCCTTGTACGCTGACTCTGAGCTCAGCCATGTGACTTACTTTCGCCAATAAAATAATACTGGGCATGACACAAGTAGAGGCTTGAAATGCACTTACGTATCGAGGCTTGCCTTTTCTTGTTGCTCGTGAACACAGCTATCACATGAAGCAGCCCAGGGTAGCCTGCTGGAGAGGAAAAACATATTGCTGCTGTTGCCCTCGCCAACAGCTAGACATATGAATGAAGCCATTCTAGATCAACTAGTCACCGATCATCCCTCTTGCTGACCACTGATATCTGTACAAGCTCAGCACAGGTCAGCCATGCCAGTCAGACCTGAAGAACCTCGCAGTCAACACATAGAATCATGAAACAAATTGTAGATTAAAGTCACTAAGTTTGGGTGTAGTTTGTTAATGTAGCAAAGGCTAACTGATACAGTAAGCACTCAATAAGAATTAAGTATCATTTGCTATTAAGTTTCGTTGGCCAGTCTCCCACAATAGGATGATTATCTAAATAATCATTACAAAGGTTAGTTTAGACCAGAGGTTCTTTATCCTGGGAGACAAAGCCTTTTGCCTTACAACCCCATCCCCCACACCTTTCGAGCTTTCTCTGTGACTCTACCTACTTGTAGCCTGAATTCGTGACCAACTATGGAGCTCATTGTCCCATAATGAATCCTGTCCTCTGCTGCTTTGTTGTCTGTGCTTTTGCCGTGCTCTTACCCACCATTAAATGTATGCGAAGTGTTAACAAGTGACAGAGGTGATTCTGGTAAGCAGCCAGTGTTGGGAGTAATCATTTGATTTGGAAAAATCATTGAGAAGGAATGGATGTTGGGGTATCAATCATCAAAATCATTACACACATGATCACACCGCTGCTCAGCAGCAGAGTGATGATATTGGCTAGCTCTCCTGAGCCCCTTCCTGGTGTTTTTTCCTATCATCGTGTGCTGTGGGAGATGGTGATACCCTCAGGCATTCACAACAAGTTAATTATTGGGCATATTGTCCAACAGCAGAGAGAAACATATTCACACTGTTTTTCTTTGAGTTGCACATATTCTGAGGCAAAATAGAAAACTTCAGATACCATTTACTGAGACCTTTTTTTTTTCTTTCTTCCTGCATGCCCAGCAGCTGCTGAATGTTCAGCATCAGACATGAGAAGTTACACTGAATAAACTGGAGGAAAACCTAGAGAAAGCAAGCTCAGCTTTTAAAAAAATGCTAAGTTTGCCAACTCAAGAGCCCAGGACAGCTTAATAAAATTGAACAGAAGAAAGCCAATTAAACAATTTAAACTGCTATTCTGGGGCTCACCAAAACAACACAAATCAAAAAAGAAAATATTCAATTATTAGTAGCAGCTGGATTTTTGTGAAAGTGTTTTAGTTAAGCCAAGTCCCTCCCTCTTGCTGCTGCTTCCCAGAAGGCCAAAGGATTTTTCCATCTCCACAAAGCACTTCACTGTGGATTTGCCCACAGTGAGAGTCAAAGACATCCTAATGGCCTAATGCACCGCTCTGACCATCCCACTTCTCGTTTCAAAACTTTTCAGGGGCTCCCCATGGCTTGTCAATATTCTTGGCCTGGCAGACAAGGCCTTTTAAAAAATGGAACCCCCACACCTTTCTAGCTTTCTGTGTTACTCTATCTACTTGTAGCCTGAATCCCTGACAAACTATGGGGCTCATTGTCCCCTAATCCTATCCTCTGCTGCCTCATTGTCTGTGCTTATGCTCTTCTCTATACCCACCTCTTCCTTATATCCTCACTGGTTAGATAACCCATTTTTCAAGACCAACCTCAAATACTAATTTCATGAAGCCTTTCTGTATCTTTTGGTGAAAGTCACCAGCCACAGACTGCCTGCGATATAAGGGTAATCCAGGTTTATTTAACTTGCTATGGCTCAGAAGAGTACATATCAGAGGAACCGTGAGGATTTGGGCTTGTGCTGGGTGATTTTAAAGAGGGTTTCAGGAAGCTGGGACCATTTCTGGATTGGGTGCGATCGGGAAGCAGGAGCCACTTGATAATTGGGTATCTTGATAACTTTTATTAAGAGGCAGGAGAATTAAAGCAATGCTAGAGTTGTCATTGGTGAAGAAGGACATATTAGACAGAAGAGGGGGTCACTTAGTCACTTTACTATAGCAGAGTGCCCTTGCCTCTGTGGCTGTCTGATTATTGTTTATATTCTCTGTGTATATGTGTTCTGTTTATATACCCTATGTGTTCTTTCTGTTCAGCTGGGATATCTCAACTCTCAGACTCTTTATCATTTTCTTACTATGCAGCTGGTGTCTTACCTTTTCAGAGTCTCCATAGTACAAAAGTGAGGGCAATGTCCTATAGGTATATCAATACTAGCCCTCTTAGATTGTTCTTCTTGGCTTCTAGTTGACTCTTTTTTTTATTATTATTATTATTTTTTATTGTTAGTTTCAGGTGTACAGAACAATGCAATAGTTACCCTTTTCACCCTCACATAGTAACAACCCCCCTCCCTCTAGTTGACTCTTAAATCTGTTATACTTTGCATTAAAGCACAGTTGTTTAAAAATGCACCATGTTCATATAGTATATAATTTTATATATATATATATATATATATATATATATATATATATATAGTCACAGGATGTGGAGTACAGCGTAGGGAATAGAGTCAATTGAATTGTAACAGCTATATACGATGTTAGAGGGGTAGTAGATTGGGGAGGGGGGTTATCATTTTGTGAGGGGTGTAAATGTCTAACTATTACATTGTTTTGTACACCTGAAACTAATTTAAAAAATGCACCATGTTTTGCAAAAGAGGAAAACTTGGCATCACTAGGCTTTTAGATATGCATGGGAGACACCGAATAGCAGCTATCCCTTTTAGATAGACAAGTTCTTTCCAGCTGACCACAGCCCCAGCCGCTGGCACAATGTAGGCCTGTCCATTTACATTGGACTCATATTCCTCACCTGCTGATCCATAGGGATGTCTGAGACTGTGATCTCTTCTGATTCATGTTTCAGAGTTAAATAAGGGACTCTATAGACTAGTAGGAAGGATGGAACAGTGACCTGTAAAAGAAAGATACTAAACATTTTAGGCTTTGTGGGTCAGTCTCCTTCACAACTACTTAAGTCTAGCTTTGTAGCAAGAAGGCAGCCAGAAATAATACATAAATGAATAACCTGCATTCCAATAAAACTTCACTTACAAAAACAGGTGGTGGACAGAATTTAGCCCACAGGAGCAGTGCTAACTTTGAGGCCCATTCCTGCCATTTGATCACAAGCCAATGACCATCTCTGAGTTTTGCATTCTCATCTGTAAAATAGTGATAATAATACTTGTTTTGTGTGTAAGGATCCAAATGGTATATCATTATGTGAAAAGCCTTTTTAAAATATGAAGCAGTGTATACTTAAAAGATAGTATTAACTTGTTATATATTTAGGGGACAGAACTGTTCAGGTTTCTGCAGCGAGACTGTGGTATACGTGGAAATGTGTCACATAGAGCTCCCTTCAAAGAAAGACTTGCCACCCCCTGTGGGGAGTGTGCTCAGCTAACAGCCTCCAGCTGTCAGCCCTTTCAGGGTCAGCCTCAGCTGCTGAGGGCTGCCTCACCCAAGGTAGACATCATGTTGACTGAGCGGGACACAGGTATTATACAGGTTCAGCTATTTCCATCCCGACTCATAGGCGATAGTCACTACAGAGCTCACCAGACTGGCCAAGGCTTTGTGGGACCTGCACGTTAGTTCAAACTTCTCCCTCTGCCCAATCATGCTTTCTCCTCCTTCCCTTCATGAGTGGGTCCTTAGTAAATATATCATACCCTAACCTCCATCTCAGGGTGTACTTCTGGAGAGCGCAGCCTGTGACAAGGATAGTGTATCAAAATACTATTGTGTGTGTTGTTCTTTTTGTGTGCTTCCTTTCTCCATTCCAGGAACATAGCCAGGCTTTGCCTTGGAGCGCTTTCTGTTTGTTGAAGACAATCCCTCTTTCTTAACAAAATTTCTGATTGAAATACGCTTGGGCTTTAAGGATCAGGATGGAGAGATGGGCTAAGAGGGAAGTGGCCAACCCTGAGGGAATGGATTACTCTGGAGTAGGAAGGGATCAACAGTTTGGGGTCAGTGTTCTATAAGCATCAAGATCTGCCCACCACGTACTGATAACACCCCAGCAAGACTTCAGAGGGGACTGGCAGAATTATGTAACACAGAGAGTGTGGAACTGAGAATTTGGGGTACTGATGGCAGGAAAATTCCCCGGGCCCATAAGACCTCTTCTAGGGAACATGCAGACTTGGACCATGAACAGGTCAGCAACAGGATGGAAACTGAGAAGCAGATAGAACTTAAACTTTGAAAAGTAAATTAATATATCTTGCATAGCCTAATTATTGAGCAAAATCCAATCTACTGCATTTATGTCCCTTTCGGATTGTTTGTGAACAAATAAATTCAATTATTTTTGAGAAAATCAATAACAAAGGCCCAATCATTCATTGATTTTACAAATGTATATTAAGCATCTAGTTACTAGATTCTAGTAGATCCCTGGCATTCTGCTAGGTGCACAGTGATGAACGAGGTAGATATGGTCGGCAGGGAGTTTGGAGCCACTTTTCCTTCTGCTGCTCCTGACAGTGTCTTGGGGCCAGGTAGCTCGATTTCCAGGAAGCTGACGGGGGTCTTTAAAGATTGAAGGGATCAGTGCTGCCTCCTGCCACTTCCTGGGAGACTCTGATTCACTACAGTGCAGATAGAACACCTTAGAATCTCCTCTTGCTGCTGGCGCCTGTGACTCTCTTACCTGAGGGCTTTCTCTAGCTGCATGGACATGCTCAGTTCATGTGCAGAGCAGGCCTGAGTGGGGTGTGTGTGTGTGTGTGTGTGTGTGTGTGTGTGAGATGGGATGTGGGTGTGCTGTGAAATTGATGTCTTTGGGAGCAGTCTTCAACCTTTGGAGATGGGAGTTAGATAAACACCCCAATTTGCTTGTGCCTTGGGTGGGAAAGCTCTGAGATATGCTCTACACCATCTCCCAGAGAATCCCAGTGGGATTCAGACCCAGTTGCCCACAGCAATAATACGCTCATTGACGTACTCTGTATTGGCTCCTTCCCCTTCCCTGTCTCATTTTCTGACTCCTGTTCCAGTGATTCCCAGGATCACTTCGCAAATAAACTACTCGTACTTAAATCCTCATCTTGCCTTCTGTTTCCTGGGCAACCGAAACTAAGATTCTCACCACCTCCAGGCATGCTTCAGCTTAAGGGGAAAGGGTACCATGACCACTACCGTGTCCACCCCAGCACCACGTATGCAGGAAAGCCCCATCTCTGGGGGCCTGGTTGATAAATGTGTGTGCTCGTAGAGTAGCAGATCTCTAAGCACTCTGATTGACATATGGCTGAAAACAACAGGCAAATAATTTGCTTTGTCTCCCTGATTAATCATAAACACACTGAGGGCAGGTTTGTGTAATTCCTCCTTCCATCAGCACCAAGCATAATGTTAGGCAGCAAGTAGGTGCTCAGTAATGGGACTGAAATTCTTTCCCAGAAAGTCAGTCCCTGCTTATAACTAAGCAGGCTTTTAGGAGCCGAGCAGGTCCCCTAATTCACATGTCCAGTTATTCTTTAGAGCCTGAAGAAATGGTGGGTGTGGTCTCTTGAGTGAAAGCATTTCAATGCCTCTGGTATTTCCATGAAGTCTTTGGGCATATTTTTGCAAAATCTCTAAACTGACATGATCAAGAATAATCTAAAGCAGGGCAGGGGTCAGCAAACATTTTCTGAAGAGGGACAGATGCTAAACATTTTAGGTTTTGTGGCCAGAAAGTCTCCATCACAACCACCCAACTCTGCCATTCTAGTACAAAAGCAGCCAGAGATGATACATAAATGAATGTCGCAATAGAACTTTATTTACAAAAACAGGTGGCTGAGGGTGTGACTGGTTAGCTCAGTTGGTTAGAGCGTGGTGCTGATAACACCAAGGTTGCCGGTTCGATCCCCGCATGGGCCACTGCAAGTGGCGCCCTCCCTAAAAGAGTCAACTATGCCATTGTAGCATGAAAGCAATGTGTAACCAATGACCATGGTTGTTCCCCAATAAAAAAACAAACAAAAAACAAACAAAAAAACCCAGGTGGCTGGCTGTATTTAAACCATGGGGCTTAGTTTTCTGACCTGTGGTCTAAGGCAATCTTGTCAAAAGAACTTTCCTTAGGATGAAAATATTCAATAATTTGAGTTATCCAGTTTGGTAACTGATGTGTGGCTAGTGCTACTGAGACTATGAATTTATCTTATTTTATTTACATTTAAATAGGCACATATGGCTAATGACTATGGTACTGGACACTGCAAGGTATTATTTTGCCAATCCTGGCAAATGCCTGACCACTTAATCATGTTTCTGTCAACATTTTTGCCCCAACTGCCTATTCACTGGGAAACACAATATTGGGAATAATGAAAGTGAGACCAGCATATGCTCTGTCTTCCTAGTGAACCTGACAAACTCCTTTTTTGCTTTGGTGTGGTTGGCTAAGCATCATACATATGGAGGAGACAAGCCATAGTTTATCTCTGGGCATGCGAAGGCATAAGTAAAGCTCTTAGGCATCTAGTTCGTGAGCTGCAGTGACTCTGCCAATAATTCAGACCTCTTCAGGTGGTCTTCGATACTAGTACAAGTCTCATCAAGATGGGGGCTTATGTTTTCTTTCTCAGTAGGCTTTTTCTGTTTACTGGCACTGTCAGTTCCCAAATTCTGACTTTTTGGCAGGTGAGGACTCAATTTTGGCAAGCTGAATTTCCACCCACCTTCTTTATAAAGTTTGCTTTTCAAAACCAGCCTAACAGGGATCACTTCAGTGTGTGATGAAGTAGGCACTTAGTGAGCAATAAACCCGTGGATTTATGCTTATGGGTGTCTAGAAGCAACTTTTGCCACAATCCTGTGAAATCTTGCTCACAGTTCATTGAGCTCTGACTGGATCTTGAATTATAGTTCATGCTCCAAACAGAAAGTAATATTTGTCACCTCCTATAACTGTATGTTCTACGGCTTTGGAAAACTGTGGATTGCTTTGACAAATTCACTGTGCTAGAGCTGAAGTAACTCTTTATATCCTGGATCGCACAGTTCTAAGGTGCCACTGTGTTTTAAAAATAATGCATAAGTAGGAAAATGCACATGCTGACACTTGATGTGTTTTCACAAGCTCAACACAACCATGGAACCAGCATGTGGATCATTTCCACCAAGATGGGAAGGAAGTACCACCCCTACTTTTAACAGTATAGGTCAGTTTTTTTCAGTTTCGTTTTTTGTTCTTTTTTTTTTTTACTTTGCATAAATGAAATCAATCATATATACTCCACATCTGGATTATCTTGTCTGTAAGATTCATTCAACCCATTTTGCCATATATAGTTATAGACTGTTCATTCTCATTTATGTAAGCTATTCCATTGTATGAATGTTCCACAATTTATTTATCCAGGCAACTCTAGATTATTATTGGTGTGGTTTCTAAAGTTTGGAACAATTCTAAACAGTGCTTCTATGAACATTCTAGTATATGTCTTTAGTGCACATTGCAGAATTTCGGAGATCCTGTCAGATGTTTTTCTAAAATGGTTGAACCATTTCACACTCTCATCTATAATGTGTGGCAATTCTATTTGCTCTACATCCTCACCAACATGTTATTATTTTTCTTTTAACTCTTCTAATTGGCATGTGACACCTTATTGTGGTTTTAATTTGCATTTCCCTGATGATGAATGATGTTCAATAACTTTTTATATCTTTGTCAGCTATTTGGATATCTTTTTTTGGTGGTTGATTTATTCAAGACTTTATCTAGTCGATCAAATGCTTTTCCTTATTTAATTTTTTAAAAGATTTTATTGGGGAATTGGGGGAGGGGAACAGCACTGGGGAATCTGGGAAAGGGGAACAGACAAGTTGCTGTTCTTTTGTTCTTCAGTCTAGTTGTGGAGGATGTCGCTTTACTGGCCCATGTTGGTATTATCATTGCGCTCTTCCCAGGTGAGGCAGATGGGTCGCCGGT
Source organism: Hipposideros armiger (assembly GCF_001890085.2). Taxonomy (NCBI): domain Eukaryota; kingdom Metazoa; phylum Chordata; class Mammalia; order Chiroptera; family Hipposideridae; genus Hipposideros; species Hipposideros armiger. The sequence continues at coordinate 89,128 of NW_017731600.1, read as the reverse complement.
CTCTGGACGGCTGCTCACAGCAGCTCTTGGCAGCTCACACCAGTTGCCGGCCACTCACGCTGGCTGCCGGCTACACATGGTAGCTTATGGCAGCCCACTGCAGCAGGGGCTGCAGCCTACGCCGTCGCTGGCGACTCACAGCAGCCCAGCTCCAAGTTGAGCTGTTGTTCAGCATCTTAGCTGTAGAGGGAAGTGTGACTGGCCCTTATGTGGGATCCTAACCAGGGCCCGGCTGCAGAGAACTGGCGTCCCAAGACAGCTCTTAACCAATGTGCCACTCGGCTGGCCCCTCCTTATTTAATTTTTGAATTTAGTTTTTGAACATATAGTTACAAGTTCAGAAACAAAAATATTTTAAAAGATATAGCAAACTATATCCCTCCCGACTTTGTCCCAAGTTCAACCAGGTCCCACTCCTCCTCTCGTTACAAGGAACTACTTTTTATTAGTTTTAATGAGTTCATTAGTTTTATTATTTTCCTATGCTCTCAGGGATTCTTTATGAGGGTGCTCTTATTTAAATATGAAACAAGTTTTCCATGGAAATTAGCAGAAAGTCAGGACCATGACACCACTTTGAACAACCCGGGAGGTGTGTGGGGGTTTTTTTGTTTTTGTTTTTTGTTTTATTTTTCCACTGCCAATACTATGTTAACAGCAACTGAAATAATAGCTGTTATGTAAAATCGTAGGGCGAAAGGCAAAATTTGCAAATCATTCCAGACCTGAAAGACTGGATATGCACATTTTCTCTAATGCTGTCATTTTGTCAGGACTAAGCAACTGAGTCTATTAAACCTAAAGCTTGAAAACCAAATATTTAAGTTGTAAGTCAGTCTGTTCATCCTCTAAGCTATAAATCCTCTAAACAGAAAGACTCATTGGCATTTTAGGACTTACATAAGCAAAGGCATATGATTTTCTGCAAATTTGCTGACTTAACTGATACTGAACTTTTACTCCCCGTTCACTCAGGTACTCGCTAGGGCACTTAGGGAGGTGCACTTACTCTTTTGAGCCACCTGGGTAACATTATCACACAGAAATTAGCATAAAGAAGATTGCTTTCTCTATAAATGTTCTTTTTTACAAGCTTGCTGACATGCAAAAGTTCTACTTTGAAGCAGAACCAGATAACCTATTCGTGAAACTGTGAATTTCTGTGTGTGCACAGTGCCACGATGGCCATATGCCAAAGTTTAGGAGTAAAGCCCCATGCACTCTAGAAGAGTTATCTACCCAAGTTGAAATGTTGTCAAAAGTAGCATAAAGGTGTAAACCACTTATGATCATGAGTGGTCACACACATACGTTTCAAACAAAAAAAAATTCTTACAGCTGAAAATGTTGATTGCCCCTCAGCCATGGTAGATCTGTGGGAAAACCCTCAGACTTCTATCTGGGAGAATGCCAGGTACACACTTGGGGAATTTTGGCGGGTCTTTGAGGATTGGGTTTCTACCTTGAAGTGTGTTAGGTTCATATTTTTCCAGGAAAAGCTTCCAAACACATTTTATCTCTCCCCAGGAGGAAAAAAAAATCCAACTAGAGCCATTGATGAGTCAGAGGAGCAAGAGACTCTTGTAATCATGTGGTTCCAGTGCCAACAGACATAATGCATAAATGGGAGCCTACTTCAGCTAATGTCAGGCGCCATACAACAGAAGAAAAAAAACATCTCTTATTAGTTATTTAGGCATTTGAGCTAGGTGCCAAGACTCATGGAGTATTTCTAATTGTATTTTAAATGCGCACCTTTATTAATGTTAATGGAAACTAAAGTCTGATAATCACTGCACTCAGTTATTTAGTTACAATATATTATGTATTGATTATATATCAATGTATTTATGTAATAAATTAATTATGTAATAAATATATTAAGTATTTTTCAGCAGTTAAAATACTCCTTAGTTAAATGTAAAATTTTATAATAAATATTATAATTATAATATTTTTAGAACATTCTATGTTTTTGAAACTCTCAATCAATTCACAAATTAATTTTAATTCCTTGTATTAAAATAAAGCAATCTGCTAGACCAAGCAGCATTTACAATTTGTGGGTCCCCAAGAAAGTTATAAATCCAGCTAGGAGAGCAATAACATGTTCTATCCTCCTCTCTTCAGCATTAAAGAAAATGCTAGTCCCCAGCCTGAGCTGCTTTTCTTCCCCTCACTTTGGCTCTGTTCCAAAAGGGGTCATATACCATAGACATGTGGGCACTCAGCCCATATGTCCAACCTCCATCCTCTATCCTCCATCCACCTACCTCCTCTGCAAGATCCACTCCTTAGCCAAGTCTCAGACCTAGGGATACACACACCAGCAGTGTCTACCCTGAGATGCACAGAACCAAGAAAAAAGCCTGCGTATACCTTGGAAGCTGACATGTGGTCTAGAACATGTTGGGAGAGACCTGAGTTTCAAGTGGACCCCTAAATAGGGGCCTAGTTGGTAAAGGACCAAAGCAAACTCTCAAAGATACACTAGAAAGATACATTTGTATCTTTCAGGAAACAAGTCAGGATTCTCTTATCCTACTCTAATTCCTTGAAAGATACAGCTATCACCTACTTCAAGAGTTGCTAAACTTTTTCTGTAAAGAGTCAGATTGTGACTATTTCAGGTTTTACAAGTCATATCATGCAGTGTCTGTTGCAAATACTCAACTCGGTCTTTGTAATGCAAAAGCAGACCTAGAGAATTTGTAAATAAATTGGAGATGGCAGTGTTCCAACAAAACCCTATTTACAAAAGCAGGTAGGGGATTGGATTTGGCTCATAGGCCATGGTTTTGTCTGATTTATTTTATGACCAAATAAGGAAGAAAGATAGGAGTGGGAAGTGGGGGAAGAGAAGCACAACTTGTTAATAGAGACAAATATACATACTCAAAAGGAAAAATATATATTTTAAAAGACAGGGAAGAAACAGAGTGTCATAGAATGATATACTCAAGGAATAATTGCAAGCATAAACATGTGCACATGCACACACACACACACACACACACAGGACATATACACAGAGAACAGTAGTAGAAAGTATAATAGAAGTAAAAAAAAGTCAACATGCTAGTCCTATCCTATAGATGTACTTATATATTTTCTATATGTTCATATAATATATAAAATCATTTTAAATATTAAACCAATTTCTAACATTTACAAACTAAATCTTTTGAAATCCTCTTTGCCTCATTTTAACATTTTTTTAAAAATCCATTTTCTTATTCTAAACACGAAGGATGTTGTATTTTATTTTCTAGAGAAGTAGCTATATTTTCAAATAGTACATATTATTTATCAACTATAAGGCTTTTGCCATCAAAAACTTGCAATGCCATTTTTTAAATATGGTTCTAATAAAGGTTATCTTGGGGACATCATCTAATTAAACAAAAGGCTAAGTTGAGCCTAAGGACCAGAACATCCTCACCTATGACTTAAACATCTGGGATGATCCTATTTCTTCTCTTGAATCAGAGAAAGAATTACTGGAAAGACACATGCCTTGAATTGAGGAAAATCTTATTGACACAGGGATCACTTGAGTTTGAGATGTTTTCAACACTGTTATGAACTTTAGTCATTATTTTCTCTGCATTGATTGGCTCTCTGTAATCAGCCACAGAAGAGGTTTTCAAAGACATCTGCATTGTGGAAAACTTCATTAAATGTATCCTTGATATTGTAGTGGGGGTAAAAGGATACTTACTAATAAGATAGATTATTACATGTTGCATTTCAAATTGAGACAGTGTTGATTCTTTCCTATAGGTGGATAGTCCAGAAAGTTACATTTGACAGTAAAAATTATATTTTAATTTATCCCATTACTGGAAAAAAGTACTTCTCTGTAAGTGTGGAAAGAGGGTACTGCTTTTCTACAGTGCTTCCCTAAAGAGCTGATATGAGTTCACAGACCATTTCCACCATGTGTAGATATACTTGCTTTCCCCTTCAGTCTCACTTCTTAAATACTTGAAAACTGCAAATCAGACCATTTTGCTATTCCCATCTCAAAATATCAATTTCATTTGCTATAGGTTATATAGGTGAAATGTTTGGGTCCCAAGACTAGAAAAAATCGCACTGTAGGCAAGAAAAACTTACAAAATAAATTGAAAAACATAGGGCCAGCCGAGTGGTGCATTGGTTAGGAATTGGCTTGGGATGCCAGCTCTGAGCAGCAGGGCCCCAGTTCAGATCCCACATGAGGGCCAGTGACACTGCCTTCTACAGCTAAGATGGTGAACAACAGCTCCACCTGGAGCTGGGCTGCCATGAGTTGCCGGCGACCACATAGGCTGCAGTAGGGCTGACCGGCAGCTGGTGTAAGCTTTCGTGAGCTGCCGTGAGCTGCTGTGAACCGCTGTGAGCAGCAGTCCAATGGCCGGTGAGCGACTGCCTCACCTGGGAAGAGCACAATGATCATACCACCATGGGCCAGTGAAGCGACATCATCCACAACTAGACTAAAGAACAAAAGGACAGCAACTTGTCTGTTCCCCTTCCCCAATTCCCCAATGCTGTTCCCTCCCCGCAATTCCCCAATAAAATCTTTTTTTTTAATTGAAAAAGATAACCCCAAGCCTTGGGTCTGTCTTAATATTCAGTCAGCAATGTTAGATCTATTCTTAGCATTTCAGATGGTCAAAGTCAAAAGAAGGTTTTAAAAATAATTTAATCCAAATGCCTCCTTTAACATAGAAGTGACTTGTCCAAGATCCTATAATGAGAGCCTATGACTAATTTCCAGAGGAGGACAAACTCAAATCCTACAGCCCCAGGATTCTTTCTTTTTTACTATAATACTGTTCCCATTTTCCATATTCTATTTTCCACAGTTAAATCCATTTATTTTTTTGAAAAGCATTTACTGCAATGAAACATCACTTCATATGTGTTAGGACAACTATTATAAATATATATTTATAATATAGTGAGGATGTGGAGCAAAGGGAACCCTTGTGCACAGTTGGTGGGAATGTAAACTGGTGCAGCCACTGTGGAAAATAGTATGGAAGTTCCTCAACAAATTACAAATAGAACTACTATACAACCCAGCAATCCCATTTCTGGGTATTTATCCAAAGAAATTGAAATCAGGATCTCAAACAGGTATCTATCTGCACTCCCATGTTCACTGCAACATTATTCACAGTAGCCAAGGCATGGAAGCAACATAAATGTCTATCAATGGATGAATGGGTAAAGAAAATGTGGTATATATGTACAATGAAATATTATTCAGTCTTACAAAAGAAGGAAATCCTGCCATTTACAACAACATGGGTGAACCTGGAGGACATTATGCTAAGTGAAATAAGTCAGACAGAAAAGGACAAATACTATGTACATGATACCACTTATATGAAGAATCTAAAATAGTCAAACTCATAGAAACAGAGAGTAGAATGGTGGTTTCTAGGTGATGGAAGGAGTGGGTAATGGGGTAGTATTAGTCAAAGAGTACAGAGCTTCAGTTATGCAAGATGAATAAGTCCTAGAGATTTACTGTACAACATAGAGCCTGTAGTGAACAATACTGTATTGTGTACTTGCAAATTTATTTAGAATAGGTCTTATGTTGCGTTCTTATCACAAATAATAATAATAATAATAATAATAATAATGAATTAAGAGGTGGGAGGAAAGTTTTATAGGTGATGGATATGTTTATGGTATAGACTGTGGTGATGGTTTCAAGGATGTATAGTTATCTTCAAACTCATCAAGTTGCATTCATTAAATATGTACAGCTGTCTGTCCATCATACCTCAATAAAATGGTTTGAAATTGACATTTACTGAGCACCTATGATGGGGCAAACATTCTTAGATGCTGCAGATATATAAAATCCATGAGAAGTCACAGTCTCAAGAAAGACAGTCACAAAATTAATGTGATAATCTTTATGAAACAATGTGCTTAGTGTTGTGGGAAAATAAATGAAGGGATAACCCATTCTTCCTGGATCAATGGGCATACAACTTCCAAAGTGTGACTCAATTTAACTATAAAGAAATGTCTAACCACTATGCTGTACACTTGAAATTAATATAAAATAATATTGAATGTCAACTGTAATTGAAAAATTCAAAAAGTGGAGAAAAGGTGAAGGGGAATAAGAGGTTCAAATTTCCAGGTATAAAACAAGTTATGGGGATGTAATGTACAGCATGGAGAATATAGTCAGTAATATTGTGATAGCGTGGTATGGTGTCAGATGGTTGCTGGACTTATCATGGAGATCACTTCTTCAGGTACATAAATGTTGAATAACTATGGTGCACCCCTGAAACTAATATAATATTGTATGTTAGGTATATTATGAATAAAAATATTTTTTTCTTTCTTTTTCTTAATTAAAATTTATTGGCGCAGCCACTATGGAAGGCAGTGTGGCGGTTCCTCAAAAAATTAAGAACAGAATTACCATATGACCCAGCAATCCCTCTCTTGGGTATCTAGCCAAAAACTCTGAAAACATTTATCCATAAAGATATGTGCTCCAATGTTCGTTGCAGCTTTACTTATGGTGGCTAAGACATAAAAATCTTAAAAAAAGAATGAATTAGTTTCTTTGGTCTACTCAGTGCATGAATGATCAGAGCAATTCCTACACTTAGTAATCTTCATACATTCAACCTATATTTACTGAGTATATACAGTTTATACACAAAATGATGGAATATAAGCCACAGACTTTACATAGCCTTTAAATTTCAGCAGCTTGGAACTGAAAAGTAGATAGACTTCAATGCACCTTAATAGAGCCTGTAAGAAACAGCCAAATAAAGTAGGGCAAGAAGGAGAAGAGAAGGTGGGTTGGAATTAAGTAAAGTGCTATAAATAAGAATGTTTCCTGAAAAAAAGAACACAGTAGAAATTTCCTGAATTGAAGAAATGTAACAAGACTTTATATTATGAATGTAAACATATTATTTAAGGAAAATTTGAGATTGGTATAATTGAATGAGAGAGAAAATAAAAGTCCCCTGTAGCCCCACCATCCAGAGATAAGCATTAACATTTTGGTATTTAGTTGTTTTTCGAGTTTACTTAGGTACACACAAACACAAATTTTTGCTCTACAGAAATTGGGTTCATATTGTAGATATTGTTTTGTAATCTAAAGATTATACTTGTTATTATAGTGTGGGCAGTTTTTACTCCATTTAATTATTTTCTAAACTGTGATTTTAAAGTAGTGTATATTATATAAATTCTTAAATTAATGTATTAAATTAGTTCTCTCTGTTAGTCATTAAGGTTGTTTCTAGCACTTTGCTATTATAAGTAGCTCCATAATGAACACACTTGTACATGCATCTTGGTTTGAATCTTTGGTTCTCTCAGGCTCCTGGAACTTGAATCATGAGGCCACACTTGAAGCTTTTGGTACACACAAACCAATTACCTCCCACAAAAGTGTAGCTGTTTTAATCCCACAAACTCTAGGTAATAGAGTTACCACACACAAAAATCATTTCAGAAGCACAAATTAGATATTGTGACAGTTTATGTTCCTTTGGTTTATAATTAAGTTTAATAATATATGATTATTTAATCGTATTTTTTCCATTTAGTTGTTTTTTAATGTCCTAAAACGAATAACCAATTTTTATAAGTAGTACTTATTTTTCTTTCCTTTTCCCCCCCAGAATTAAAAAAAAACCTGTGTACATGAAGTTAGTTAAAACTGTTGCAAATATTTTTTTATCTGCCTTTTCCTGATAAAAATGTTTATGGTGCTTCATGATATAAGATATAGAGTTCTTTTTTTATCCCCCTTCCCCATTTTTAACCAATTGTCTCAGAACGGCTTATGGGATGGTAGGCCCTTTCCTCATTGAATATTTTCACTGAAAATTTTATATGTATCATACTAAAATATCTTGTGTACTTGGGTTTGTTGCTGAATTTTTTATTTTACTTCACTTAACTGATTATTCTTGCATTAATTTCACTGGTAAATTATTGTGATTTGAAAATGTTATATTATTGGTAGAGTGAACTTCACCATCTGTTCATACAAGTGTCTTTTTTTCAAAATTACCTTGGCCATTTATTCATTTATTTATTCTACAAACACTCATTTAGCTCTATTTGCTATGCTCTGTTTCAAGCTCTTGTTGCTAATTTGTTCTTTTTATGACATAATAGCATTTATTATTTTATTATCAAATATTTTTTCACTGGAGACATTTTAGGAAATTCAAACATATACAAATTAGAAAATAAAAATACCTACAATATAATTACTAGTTTTAATGCTTTGGATTATAAACTTAAGAGTAATAACTATTCACAAGTGGATAGTTTTTTTAAATGTATACTTAATATATAGAGCTCTTTAATTTTCATTTCAAGTATGTCATAAACATTTTCCAAGATAACTAAATATATTTACAACAACATTTTAATAACTTACTTGTTTTCCTTAGTATGAATAATCTCTTTACACATTAGATATTTTCAGATTTTACTATTATAAAGTATGCCATAATTAATATCCTTATACATATGTCTTATATCTGAGTATTTCTTTAATATATATTCCTGAAAGTAGCTGGCTTATTTGAACTTTTCAGAGGAAATTTAAAAGAGATTTGTTAAGTTTGTAAATATCTCATTTATATTTTCATTAAAATTGCATTTTAAGTTCATGAATTATTTTTAGACCAATTGACATCTTTGAATATTGAATTTTCTCTGTTTTGATATAAAATTCTCCATTTGTTCACTTATTCTTTATTTAAAATATTTAGAAATTTTAATAGGTCTTTTATTGATAGGCCTTTTACTTGGTTTTTAATATTTTGTGTTGCTATTGCAAATGGCATCTGTATTTGGCAATATCAGGTTGTAAGGCATGGTTCTACATTCAGAATGCCTCCTGTTTTTCTTCCATTTCCACTTGTCACAGCATTTCCAATCAGGCCTGTGTAACGAGAATAGTGCCTAGGTGGAATGGCAAAACAACTCTTCCAGCACACTACAGCTGTGACTCAGCTCCTCCATCTCAGCTCCTCCGCCTGAATCTTCCTTCTCCTCTCTCATTGCCCTCAGCTTCTCCTCTGCCATTCAAAGCAACTACTGCCTTTTGACTGATACTAATTCCCTTCTCCCTGTTGTGTGTCTCAGCTTCTGAGATGTTCTAGTGACTATGTGCCTCGGTGTGTTCACATTAATAAAGAGGATCTGGTTGGTTCAGAGATAATGAATAAAGATCACCTCATTTGGCCAGAACAGATGTTCCTGGTTGCCTTATGAATGACTGCTTTTGGGTCAGGAGCCAATCTTTGATCAAATTTCCTTTAGATAGGGAAATGAAAGCATCTAGTATAAAATAAAGCAAACTATACTTTGCATGCTTGCTAAGGAAGGGGATTATGGATACAGTGGGTGCACAGACTGTGTTGTTAATAAAGGATCTTGTACTATTTTTAATTAAAAATTGTATTTACTTAGAAGCATTCAGAATGTCAAGAAAACAGCTGCAATTATTTTTTACAATTATAGAGTGGTATTCACTTAACAGAACAAAAATTATTTTGCATAAGCTGCATCAGAGACAACTGAAGATGAAAAAACTACCATCCCTCCACCAAAAACCTATCAAAACTGATAAATGAATTTAGGAAAGTAGCAGGATACAAAATTAATATTCAGAAATCAGGTGCATTTTTATGCACCAATACCAAACTATCAGAAAGAGAAATTAAGAAAACAATCCTATTGATAATTGCTTCAAAAAATATATAGGAATACATTTAACTAAGGAAGTAAAAGATTGGTACTCAGAAAATTATAAGACATTGAAGAGAGAAACTGAAGAAGATACAAAAAATGGAAGCTTATACCATGCTCATGGATAGGAAGAATTAATATAGTTAAAATGTCAATATTACCCAAAGAAACCTATAGATTCAATGCAATCCTTATCAAAATACCAATGACATTTTTCACAGAACTAGAACAAATAATCCTAAAATTTATATGGAACCACAAAAGACCCCAAATAGCCACAGCAACTTGAGAAAGAAGAACAAAGTTGGAGGTATCATGCTACCTGATATTAAATCATACTACAAGTCAGTAATAATCAAAACAGCATGGTATTGGCATAAAAACAGACACATAGATCAATGGAACAGAATAGAAAGCCCAGAAATAAATCTATGCCTATATGGTCATTTAATCTATGATGAAGGAAACAAGAATATACACTGGGATAAAGACAGTCTATTCAATAAATGGTGGTAGGAAAACTGGACAGATACATGCAAAGAAATGAAACTGGACCATCTTCTTACTCCATATACAATAATTAACTCAAAATGGATTAAAAACTTAAATGTAAGACCCAAAACCATAAAACTCCCAGAAGAAAACATAGGCAGTAAACTCTCAGACATTACCCTTGGTAATATTTTTACTGATATATCTTTTCAGACAAGGGAAACAAAAGGAACAATAAACAAATGGGACTATATCAAACTAAAAAGTTTTTGTACAGCAAAAGCAACCATCAACAAAAGGAAAAGACATCATACTGAAGAGAAGATATTCACCAATGATACGTCTGATAAGGGGTTAATATCTAAAATTTATAAAAAACTCATACAACTCAATACCAAAAAACCAAACAATCCAATTAACAAATGGGCAGGGGACCTGAATACACAACTCTCCAAAGAGGACATACAGATGGCCAATAGACATATGAAAAGATGCTCAACATCACTAATAATCAGAGAAATGCAAATTAAAACCACCTCACACCTGTCAGAAAAAAATATATGCACCCCTGTGTTCACTGCAGCACTATTTACAATAGCTAAAATATGAAAACAACCAAAATGCCCATCGATAGACGACTGGATAAGAAAATTGTGGTACATACTCATATATACAATAGAATATTACTCTGCCATAAAAAAGAATGAAATCTTACCATTTGTGACAACATGGATGGACCAAGAGGGTATTATGCTAAATGAAATACGTCAGGCAGAGAAAAACAAATACCATATGATCTCACTTACATGTGTAATAAAAAAAATGGACAAACAAAACAGAAACAGACTAACAGATACAGAGAACAAACTGATGATTACTAGATGGGGTTTGGGGTCTGGGTGAGAAAGGTGAAGGGATTAAGAAATACAAATTTGTAGTTACAAAATCGTTATGGGGATGTAAAGTACAGTATGGAGAATATAGTTAGTAATACTGTAAAAACTACGTATAGTGTCAGATGGGTACTAGACTTATCAGAGGGATCACTTAATCAATTATATAAATGTCTAACCAATGTGCTGTATACTTGAAACTAATATAAAATAATATTGAATATCAACTATAAAAATATAGTCATGGAGATATAAAATACAGCACAGGGAATATAGTCAATAATACTGTAATAACTATGTACAGTGTCAGATGTATAATAGACTTATTGAGGTTATCACTTTGTGAGGTATATAAATGTCTAATCACTATCTTGTTTTGTACACCTAAAACTAATTTTAAAAAGAAGTACAAATTGGTAGTTACAAAACAGTCACGGGGATGTAAAGTATAGTATGGGGAATACAGTGAATAATATTGTGAACACCATGTATAGTGTCAGGTGGGTACTGAACTTATTGGGGGGGATCACTTCATAAATTACATAAATGTCTAACCACTACACTGTTCACCTGAAACTGATATAAATAATATTGAATGTCAACTATAGTTGAAAAAATATATAGTCACAGGGATATAAAGTACAGCATAAGGAATATAGTCAATAATACTGTAGTAACTATGTACACATGGGTACTAGACTTATTGGGGTTATCACTTTGTGAGGTATATAAATGTCTAATCACTATGTTGTTTTGTACGCCTGAAACTAACATAATATTGTATGTCAACGGTAACTGAGAAATAAGCATTTAAAAATGTAAAAACCGAGGTGCGGGCCAAGTGGCTCAGTTGGTTAAGAGCTTGCTCAAGAGTGCGAGCTCTGAGCAACAGCGATTCAAGTCCTGGCCTAAGCTGAGCACATGCTCCTAACAAAAATGTAAAAACCTACCATCCTTATATATCACTAATTTGCACTGTGCACCAACAAGGACCTGCTTTAAATTTCCATGCCAATTGACCATGCCTATACTGTACCAGGCAAGGTTAGTGGCTATTGAAAACACCACCAGGACAGGGCTATCTAAAGACACATTTGGTAGTGTGTTAACTACAAAAAAAAGACACTATTCAGTTTAAAAACAAATCTTACACAGCCTTACATTTCTATTTTTTTCTTTAAAAGGAGCTAGTTGTGTATGGGGCCAGGGGTGTTAAATGCTTTATCACATGTTTTTTGGCATCTAATAACTTGATCACTTGTATTTTTTCCACTAATTGGTATGATAAATTATGTTCTATGTTCTATTTTGTCTGACTTTATGGTTAATTTTTGCTAACATTTGCATGTTAGGGATTTGCCAACTCCTTTAATCTTTCTCACTTTATTGTTTTCCTTTTCGCTCTATAGAAAATACATAGTTGTATATTTTTTATCCAATGTATTTTTTCAATAGAGGAGAATTGATGTTATTTTTCTCTTCTTGTTTCATATATTATGACTTTCAAGCTTTCTTGCATTTGATTTTGCCAAATGCGGTAGGTTTCCTGATTATTTCTCCCCTTTTATAAGAGGATTATATGTCCCCACCCATTGCCATGAGATTTTCAGAAATGCCCTGTGAGAAGGGTGCATGTCCCTTCCCCATCAATGTAAGGTTTGGTTTCATGACTTGATTTGCACAATATAATGCTAAGGGACTGGTTGGTTATGCATTATAACTGAGCTGAAGCAGGAAGAAAGCCTTTGTTGTCACAGTCCTTTGTTTTTCCCTCTGAAATGTGACATATGTGTTCTATATAATGGCTGATCCTTCATAGGGAATCCTGAAATGAAGAAGACACGTGGAGCAGAGCCTCAGCCATCACAGCTAAAGTGTAACACGAGTGAAGAGTAAACATTTGCTGATGTAAGACACTGAATTAGGGGTTGATTTTTACCACAGCCAAACCTAATGAAAGCTGAAAACACCAAGAATGCATCTCTCAAAAAAAGTCTGTGTGGTTAGCCAGTTTTCCTAGATGGCTCCTAATTAAACCAGATAAACTAAACTAAGTACTTACATTATTTTCTGATCCATTCACAGACCAGCCTAATTGAGCAGAGGCTTAAACAATGGCCTAAGGCCTATTTGTTCAGAGTGGAGGACAAGGAAGGGACCCAAGTGGTTAATTTCCCCTAATCTTGTCACTGAGCAGGATACTTTCAACATCTGGATGTTCCTCCTTCAGATAACATAGTATACAAGGGATATGTATTATGTTAGTCATGTATCTCAAGCCATGATTTATTTGCTACAGCCAATTTCTCGGTTGCTTGTTAAATAACAAGAATAACATAGGTGTCAAGTTCTGAATTAAAGCATCAGCTGAAAATATATGAGCCTAACTAAAGTAGTACAAAAGTTTTTACAATCAAAAGGAAGTTTTTCTTTTCTTATTACCTTATTTACTAATAAATCATACCTAAATAAGCAGGATTATAATTGTTACTGGCTCTATTGTTTTAGTTTACATAGAGAATCGAAGATCATACTTGGAAATGAGAACATTTTCATCACCAGGTGTCACCAGCCAATAAAAGTTTGCCTTGATTCCAGTTTATACATAACAATACATTCTAGATGAAAACATTATACCTAAAATGAAGTGCAGTAAATATTATTTTGATCTTTTTTCCAATGTGTGAAAAATCATATATTTTAGAAAATTTTCCAAACACTTGCTTTGCCATTAGATTGCTTTGCATGCAATTAGAACCCAGGTAGCCTGTTAGAAGAAGGGCAGATGGTAGAATTTTAATGATTTGGCAGCTAAAGAGCAGTAAGAAGAAAGTGAGAGTTGTGAGAAATGTTGTCCCTGTATAGATTCTTCTCCAGGTATTATGATTTTATGAGAACTCCCGCTTTCTACAGTAAATATCCCTGTCCTGTGCCAAAGAACTGATGTGTCACCTCTAGTCCCCTCCCTGTTGCTTCTTTCACTGGGTGACTTCCAGGATTTGACTATGAACATTTTTATGCTATTGAACACAGTAGCAAAAATCATTTCCTGTGCTCACTCTCACCTCCTCACCCTATCCTTCATTATTTTTTTTTAAGATTTTATTGGGGAATTGGGGGAGGAGAACAGCATTGGGGAATCGGGAAAGGGGAACAGAGAAGTTGCTGTCCTTTGGTTCTTCAGTCTAGTTGTGGAGGACGTGGCTTCACTGTCCCATGTTGGTATTATCATTGCACTCTTCCTGGGTGAGGCAGTCGCTCACCGGCCATTGGATGCAGCTCACGGTAGCTCACAGCAGCTCACGGCCACTGCAGCCTACGCCATCACCGGTGACTCATGGCAGCCCAGCTCCAGGTTGAATTGTTGTTCACCATCTTAACTGTAGAGGGTGCAGCGTCACTGGCCCTCATGTGGAATCCGAACCGGGGCCCTGCTGCTCAGAGCTGGCGTCCAAAGCCAACTCCTAACCAATGTGCCACTTGGCCAGCCCCCTATCCTTCATTACTAAAAAGGTGTCATGAATTTCTGCCAGATCTCTTCTACTTACTTTTGTACACTGCCCTCCTAGGAAAATTCACTTTGAGCAAACATTCCCTAGGTGCCAGCCTCAGTATAGCAGAGAGAGAAAAATGTCATCATATTTCCCTTTGCCCCAATGTTTCTCCTAACATCCAGGTAATTTTTCAAGAGAATGGGGAGAATGATGTTTTCTGCATGGAACAAGAAGGATTTTCATTGGTTGAAGAATTTACTTTCATTTTTGAAATCAGAAGCCCATTGCCCAGAAATCTTTCTAAGTTTACCTAGTTTACCTAGCCTTATTTTCAACTGTCATTTCAAATTTGTTTCCACATTGCTAACCTTAACACCTCACCATGCTCCTCTTTAAATTTCAGGAGTTAAATTTACCTCTCTCTTCACGGTGAACACAATAGTTAAGATGGGAACCCATTCACCTTCCTGCCACCAAATTTACAAATGTATCTGCATCCTCAACTATTGCTTCTTCTTTCCCATTGTGGTGGAAATACTCCAAAATAGTCCATTTTCCTGAACTAACATGTGTCTCCTAAACTGGCTAGAATCCCCTAACCCATTCCCACACAGACAATTCAAGGATAATTTATCCCGTGAGCCATCTTTGAAATCTTCCTCTTCCTCGTTCCCCATATCTAATCCAACACACTGTTTTCTCAATCTGCTGCTATCAGCCTGCATAAAACAACCATCATCTATAGGCTGGACCACTGCAATTGCTCCTGACCCACTATTGTATTCTCCAGTTTTTTCACTATATTATAGCCAGAGTAACCTTATAGGTCTTTCAGAAATGCAGATCTGATCATGTCCCTCCACCAGTTAAAACATTTCAACACTTCCTACAGGAGAAAGCAAAATCCTTTGCATATAACTAGCAACCTCTGCAACCTAATCCTGTAATCCTTGCTCCTTATGACCCCAGGCCTTTTACATGTGTTCCCTGTACATAGAAAATGTTCATTCCTTCTCTTTCCACCTCCGTTTCTACTCACGATTTAAATTTCAGTTAAACCATTTTCTCTTGGAGAAGACTTTCCTGTCCTAACAGCCTGACTCATATGGCTGTTCACTGTTAGAATGTAAGTTCCAGAAGGGTAGAGACAAAATATAATTTTATCCCCAGAACCAAGCACAATGTAAAGAACAATAAATATCTGTTGCATTAATGAGGACTAGGAAAAAGAATCTACAATTGGAGCTGAGAAAAAACAAACATGGAAGTTAAAAGAAACTCAGGAGAGTCTTTAGCTTTAGAAGCTAGTAGGAAAGAAGTAAACACATCAAATGTTGCTGGGAAGTCAAGTGGGCCCATGGAGTTAACCAATATCTGGGTAATTCATGACTTTAGGGATAGTGGTTTCAATAGAGTGACGAGGGCAGAACTGAACTATTGTAGATTGAGGAGTAAACTGGAGAAGGGGAGATAGAGTATATAGACAGGTCTTTAAACATGTTTGTCTCTTGAGAAAAGGAGAGAAATCGTGAGGTATGTGTAACAACATGTGGGTTATAAGGAGAGTCTTTTATTTTACCCTGGGAGGAAGGTCCTTATGTTTAAATACTAATTAAAAAAAGAGGCAGTTGAGAGAATGATTGAAGATACAGGAATTAAAATATCTGTAGCATAAAATGGATATTGTTTTTGTTAAGAGAAATGAAACAGATTGCCCTGAAATGGGTTTTATTTCCAACCACTCAAGACAGACCTTTAAAATCAAGAAAAGTTATTCATATTTTACTATAAAGTATGAAAATAAGGTAATTCAAAAACCATTAAGGTAAGTATAGTATGATCACTGCCCCTCATCACCCACCCATCTGGGATATCACTTTATATTTAGGAATCATTGAAAATTTAAGTTTTGACACCTTTGAAAACAGAATGAAAGTTGAACCTGAGTATCTCTAATTTCAAAATTATTTTAATATGTTTAGTTTATAAATAATGCTAATTTTTTGTTGCAAGTTTCTGAAGCATATAACTGGTTGTTATTGTTGTTTCATTGTAGTTTACACATTGGTTACTGTTGAGTAACATGATAATGATAAAAGAGAGAAGAGGACTAAGGATCAGATGGACTCAATAACAGCTCTAGCTCTCTTGCTCATTAGCTGTGGGATCTTGCTTGTGCTGCTTAATCATTCCGCCCTTACTTTCCCCATCTACAAAATAAAGATAATAGGGTCTATAATACTCTTCTCAGAGGACAAATATCAGGAGGATCAAACATGTTCATACATATATAAGCCTTTTTAATGCATATAACATGCTATACAAAGCAGCTGGACAAGAAGACACAAAGCCTCAGTGCAAAATGTTACTCCATCACTTTCCAGGCATGTGACTTTGGACAGGCTCCTTAACACTTCTATTCCTCAGTCCCCTCACCCAGCAAATGGGGGTAATATTCCCTAGCTCTGGAAAATTTTATTAAGATTAAATGAGTTGTGAGTGAAAGGGGAGAGCATACCTATTAAGTATGCTTTGATTTGAGATTTATTTACCCTATGATTTTGTTCTTTTACTTTTAATAGAGAGGGAGGTGACTCTACTTGAATGGTTTAACATTAGACAAGAGTCAGACTCTAATGTGTTAAAGCCTTTTACAGTTTTGCTATTTGAGGAATGGTCATCCCCACACCATCATCAGCAGCAGATGCATCACTTGGGGGCTTGTTAGGAATGCAGAATCTCAGGTCCCAATCCAGACTTATAGAATCAGAATATGCATTTTAGCAAGATCCCCAGATGATGTGTATACAGTTAATTTTAGAAATCATTGTTTAACAAGCTATCCATTTTTGAGAAGTTGGTTCAAAGACAGCAATGTACATAGTGTAACTTATGATGCCATTTCCTCCTGCTCATTTTCCTTTGTCTTCAGTCCCCCAACTCTGTTTGATTATGAAAAGGAAATGAACCAAAGAGGAGAAAAACGGAGCAAGAAGTCAAACAAACTTCAAATGTGTTTGTGAAGTGGTTTTACACTGGGCAAGAATTAGTTCCAGAGCTGCCGTGTGCCTTTGTATTATCACTCTCATTAGATGTCTCTGCCTTGAATAACACTAAGTGGGAGCCTTCTTATCTTCCCTACCCATCTGTTCTTTAACTTCCCGTCACCATCAAAGACACTATCAAAATATACTGTGCTAAAGAGAGTGTCCAAGTTACTGCTCATTAACAACCAAGGTAGCTACAGTTCTATAAATTCTTCTGGTAGTTTCTCAGAGGTGAAGGTGAAATGTAGAAAAATATTTAAGCAATAAGTTTATAACTTTTTAATAGGCACTTAGAGGTATGTCATTTTTTTTAATGTAGGCAGAGAATAAAATTGAGTCTGTTTCAATAAATTTCAATAATAATCGAACTGCACAGTCTTGTTCTATCATGGGCAAAGGTTTCATTGTTTCTTTTTTTAAAACAATTGTACTTCATTAAATGATCAATTTGAAGACTAGGGAAGCTTGTTACTGAGGACACTGATGATATTTCAGCAATGAAGTAAGTTTGTACATTGCTGATGAAGGTACAGTAAGTCTACCTTAGTTCAATCCAAGATCTATAGCCTTCGCTAAATATCAAGAGAGTCATCTTGTCAGAAAAGAGATTTATAAGTTATCCAAAATAGGTTAGCATCTCCTGGGATGAAAATATATGTCATGAGAATAAATGTATGGGAGGTGACCAGGGGAGTGTTTCTAGATGAAACCCACAATTTTTTTCATTACTCTATTTCCTTCATTAAAATTCTCGCCTTTAAATGGCAAATGGCCCTTTAAACACAGCACATAAGATTTTGACTTATGGAAAACCAAATGTTAGCACAGTTTTATTTAAATGTCTTTGGGGGTAGCTATGATTTTAGAAGCAGTATATATTGTATTCAGAGGCCTGCCACACAGCATTTAAAGATTTGTGTGTCCCTTAGAGGTACAGGTGAGGGATTTGTTCCTCTTTACTCCATGTTCGCAGGCTCAATTTTTCAATTTGTAATTAAATAGCCCATAGTCATCTTGAGGGTCTGCTAGAACTAGTGCTTTCCAAGCAAACCTTGAGGAAGTTATGGCAAATAAAGGCTAAGGAGATGATCGCCTGAGAAATCAAGATGATTAAATAGTCAGACCCACCAGGGCTCCCGGAATGCAGTTAGCAGTGATTGTGAGCATTTGAAAGAAACACGGACGGATCCAGTCACTGCTAAATAAAATCAAGCCTGAATAATGGATTCTGTTCTTATGATCTGGCTGCAAAAATTAGAAAAGGAAATGTATGAACGAATCTTTACAAAATGTCTGAAAGGCAGGGGGGAAATAGAATTTCAAACAAGGAAGTAAGTTTGCTGTAAATGACACTCACTTGGATATTATGTGATTTACATCCCATGTTAGATTGTGGTTTTGTTCTAGATATAAGTATGTACTCCTCAGAGGTGTTCAGGGAAAATAGAGCTATTGATGATTTTTAAAGTTCTCAATTTGCTAACCGTTTCACTTCTGGCTGTTGGGAGAGCAAAACCCCATTTGAATAAGACTCTTTTGTGCTTTACACCTTGTAGAAACAATAAGAAAAAAAATTAGGGCCGGCCGAGTGGCGCGATGGTTCAGAACTCGCTTGGGATGCCAGAGGGCCCCGGTTCGGATCCCACATATGAGGGCCAGTGACACTGCCCTCCACAGCTAAGATGCTGAACAACAGCTCAACCTGGAGCTGGGCTGCCGTGAGTCGCTGGCGACGGCGTAGGCTGCAGTCCCTGTGGCAGTGGGTTGCCATGGGCTACCGTGTGTAGCCAGCAGCCAGCGTGAGCGGCCAGCAGCCGCAGTGAGCGGCCGTCCAGAAGCCGGCGACTGATCTGCCTCGCCAGGGAAGAGCGCAATGATGGTGCCAACTTGGGCCAGTGAAGCAGCGTCCTCCACAACTAGATTGAAGAACAAAACGACAGCAACTTGTCTGTTCCCCTTCCCCCAATTCCCCATCACTGTTCCCATCCCCCCAATTACCCAATAAAAATCTTTAAAAAAAAATTAGAAGAAAACAAGAAGATAATGACACTTTGTAATTAAAGAAAAGGAAGGAAAGGAAGAAGGAACATAAGCAGGAAAGCAGCAAAGTGGGGAGGCATACTACATGCCAACCTGATGTGGTTCACTAAGAATTCAGCCCATACCTTCCAGAGTATCATCTCCATTTGAGATCAATTCATGATTAGACAGTGCGGGCAGCTATCTTTGTAGTATGCCTTGATTAGACTGCAAATCGATATCCTACCTTAAAATAGCTTTTTTCTGGTCATATCTTTGGGAAATTCCCTTTCAAAATACCTTTTTAAAAGATGACAAAATATATGTTTGTATTCTTATTATGAAAGTAATACATTGTTATTACAGAATGTTTTAAAATATAGATAAACAAAGCAAAAAAAATAGTTTTGACTTCAGCACCTAAATAGAGAACTACTATTTACATTTGCTCATTAAGTGGTTTTTTCCCCCCAATACATTCAGTACACGTTATAAAAAAGAATGTTTTGTAATGTAACAATCTCTCTTAACAATGTATGAGAAAAGTCTTCCTCATGACTGCATATGCTTCTATAATTTATTTTTTTAAAGATTGAATAGTATTCCACTCTGTGAATTTATAATAATTTGTTAGTACACTCCAACTTGGGAATGTTTATATTATTTTTAATGTTTTAGATTTTAGAAACAGTGCTGAGATCAACATTATTGTAGCTCAGTGGTTCTTAGCCAGGGGTGATTTTGTTCTTTAGGGGGCATCTGGCAAAATCTGGAGACATTTTTGGTTGTCATAATGGGGAAAAAGGAAGAGATGCCATTGCCATCTAGTGAGTAGAAAAATATGTTTCATAAAATTGTTGCAATCTAAATGAGGTCACTGGTTTTGCTTATGAAATCAAGATATTAATTTCACCTATTAACCATAATACTGTTTTTAATTCTATCTACTAATTATTCAAAGTTCCTTCTGAAAAGTTTTTAAGCTTGAAAGTATGAGAATTTTTATAGATGACATAGTTTTAAACAAACAATAAAAAACCACATCTCAAAGGAAAATTTTCCAAATATTCATTATTGAAATTATCTGTCCATGTTTTTTTCCATCTCAAAAAGAAGTTACTCTTTCACTTATTGTTAATACTTGGCCTTATCTTGAAGGGATAAACTGTGATTTAGATAGATATTGGTTATTTTTGTTTTATCTCTTGTTCCCTTGGTTAACTTTCCAGAGGTTTGTCAATTTAAGAACCAACCTTTGATTTCATTGATACTGTGTTTTATGTGTATTTTCTCTTCCATAATTTTTGCCTCTTTTTTTTTTTACCTTATTTTGCTGTTCTATTTCTAACATCTTGGGATGTATGTCTAGTGCATTAATTATCTTCTTTTATAATATGCACATTTAAAACTATAACTTTCCATCTAAGTATTCTTTAGCTACAGCTCACCTGTTTTGGTTTAAACTGTTAATTATTATTCCCTCAAAATATTTTCTAAATTACATTATGATTTTCTTCTTGGATGAGTAGATTTAGAAATCATTTTCTTTTCTTTTTTTTTTAAGATTTTTTTTTAATTGGGTAATTGGGGGGATGGGAACAGTGCTGGGGAATTGGGGGAAGGGGAACAGACAAGTTGC
>NW_017731600.1:59809-62912 GCF_001890085.2 Hipposideros armiger | reverse complement strand
AGCAGAGCCCCGGTTTGGATCCTACATGAGGGCCAGTGACACTGCCCTCTACAGCTAAGATGGTGAACAACAGCTCAACCTGGAGCTGGGCTGCTGAGAGTCACCGGCAATGGTGTAGGCTGCAGAGGGCTGCCATAAGCTACCATGAGTGGCCGGTAGCCTGCGTGAGCTGCCAAGAGCTGCCATGAGCAGTCCAGAGGCCGGTGACAGATCTGCCTCATTCGAGAAGAGCTGAATGATAACCAACATGGGCCAGTGAAGCGACGTCCTCCACAACTAGACTGAAAAAACAAAAGGACTGCAACTTGTCTGTTTCCCTTCCCTAATTTCCTAACACTGTCCCCCTCCTCCAATTCCCCAATAAAATCTTTAAAAAAAAAAAGAAATACAAATTGGTTGTTACAAAGTAGTCATGGTGATATAGAGTGAAGCATAGGGAATATAGTCAATAATATGGTAATAACTATGTATAGTGCCAGGTGGGTACTAGAATAGTCAGGGGGATCACTTCTTAAATTATGTAAATGTCTAACTACATGCTATACACCTGAAATTAATATAAAATAGTATTGAATGTCAACAGCAATTTAAAATTTTTAAAAAGAGGGTAAAGGTGAAGGGGAATAAGAGGTTCAAATTTCTAGGTATAAAAAAGTCATGTGGATGTAATGTACAGCATAGGGAGTATAGTTAATAATATATACAATATAATATACAATATTATTGTACAATAATATACAATATAGTTAATATTGTAATAGCATGGTATGGTGTCACATGGTTGTTGGATTTATCATGATGATCACTTCTTTAGGTATATAAATGTTGAATAATGCTGTACACCTGAAACTAATATAATATTGCATGTTATCTATATTTTAATAAAAATCAAATAAATAAATAAATAAAATTTCTAAAGTACAGATACATAGGCTTTCTTAAATTTCCTATTTGCCTGCTAATTTAATTTTTGTTATTTTATTTTCAACTTTTCTGTATCCTTGTATTTTATATGAATTCATTAAAGAAAGCATATAGTTGGGCTTAGTTATTTTTCAATCTGAAAATCTTTACCTATTAAGTGGAGCATTTAATATATCTAATTTAATGTAATTTTTGATCAATGTGATTAGTTATACCAATACTTTTTGTCCTTATAACTTTTCCACCTATTTTTCATTTTCGTTTTTCTCATTTCTTACCTTATTTTTGGGGCACGTATTAATATTTTTATCTTTCCTTGTTTTTCCACTAATCTATTTGTAAATTATACAGTTTGTTTCTCTTCTACTATTTGTTATCCTAGAAATGACAATAATATACCAAATGTATCAAATTATAAAATTAATCAATATTATTACCTTCCTCCTAAAAAACTTTGAGTAGTATAAAACAATTTAATTCCACTAACACCCTATCTAACACATTATTAGTTGACCATATTTTAATTCTAATTTGTAATTGCATGAGACACAGACATAATTATTTTGACTTTATTTAGTCAGCATTATTTTAGATTTACCCTTACATTTACCACTCTTTGCAGTTTTCATTATTTTTGTCTCAGAACTTTTGTATGAGATTACATTACCTCTATGAGTAACTTTCTTAGAATTAATCTCGGAAATTGGAATCTGCTATTGGTAAACTCTCTCATGTTTGTTTATTTGCTTCATTGTTTTGTTTTGAAATATATTTATTTTAACCTCATTCTGAAAAGTTATTTTCCCTAGATACAATCCTATTTACCAGTTATTTTCTTTTAACACACTAAAAATATCATTCCACTGCCTCTGTCTTTTGTATTTTTTTTCTATAAAAGTTATTCTGTTATGTTTCTGATGGGCTTTTTTATATATTGTTCTTACTATTTTCCCATTGTATTTAGTGTTCTGCATTTCTACTCTGATGTATCTAATTGTGGAATCTAGTATTTACTCCCTAAGGAATTCGTCAGTCTTTATAAGTCTATGAAATGATGTTTTTATTTTATCTGGAATTTTTTTCAGTCTTTAAATCTTCAAATATTGCCCTGCCACATAGTTTTCCTTCCCTCTCCTTGACATTGTAGTTATATGTATGTTAAACCTTTTCACACAACCTTGTATGTTTTTCAACACTCTCTTCATATTTTATCCCTAAATAGAAAATTTATCCTGCATATGCAACCTGCATCTATATAATTTCTTTTGAATTTCTACAATTTACTGATTTTTGTCCTCAATCGTATCTGCCGGTAAACTTGTTTATGAATTTCTTAAAGTTGATCATATTATTTTTATTTTCTAGAAGTTATACTTGATTATTTTTTAATCTGTTAGGTGTTTTCTTAATCATCTGTTCCTTGTTGGTATTTTTTTAATTATGAAATTTAAAAAATATAGTAAACATAGTTTATCGCCAATTCATCCTCCCAACTTAAACAACTAAATTACTGAACAAAATACATGCAACAAATGTTTTCAGAAATTATACTACAGGCAGCAGAGCAATGTGATCTTTGAGAGAAGAGAAATAAATGAGGTAGTCCAAACTCACTGCCTGGAGAGAAACTCAATGCCACACTGCAGGAAAAGGAAACCTAAACAGAGCTTCCATTGTCTCTTAATTTAAGAAACAAAGTTAGAAACCCAGGGAGGTCAAGGAGGCTAGAATTTGCAGGGTAGAGAAACAGAGAGAAGATAACTGCTAAAGAGAGAGCTCCAGAAGTCTACTGAGCACATGTATGTGAGGAACTACCCAAGACCAGGGAAAGAAGCTTCAGGACCTTGAATAATTTACATGCCCACCAGGAGAGTGGGAAACCCTCATTACTTCCAGGGCATCACAGAGTATTCAAGATACTTCAGTACCTAATTAGTAGAGGAAAAAGTAACCCCAAACTAGATATTTGTCTGGCTCTATCTCACAAAGCTTAAAAATAAGCCTTAAAACAATCAAACTCTTTTGAAATAATTCAACTGTGCACCTTAAAAAACAAACCTCGGGCCGGCCGAGTGGCGCGATGGTTAAGAACTCGCTTGAGATGCCAGAGGGCCCCGGTTCGGATCCCACATATGAGGGCCAGTGACACTGCCCTCTACAGCTAAGATGCTGAACAACA
>NW_017731600.1:49768-53569 GCF_001890085.2 Hipposideros armiger | reverse complement strand
AGTGTCACTGGCCCTCATATGTGGGATCCGAACCGGGGCCCTCTGGCATCCCAAGCGAGTTCTTAACCATCGCGCCACTCGGCCGGCCCTAGAAATCATTTTCTTAACTGCAAACATATGCAAGTATTTTAGTTTTGTTGTTTTGTTGTCACTGTTGTTAAAAATATCTGATTTAATTGTGTGCTCTGGGTGGTGTTGAACATTTGAAACTGATGGGATGGAAAAAATTATGTCACAAAATGATCAATTTTTAAAAAATGTTTTATTTGTGTTTGAAAAGAATGAGTGCTCTGCAGCTATGAGTACAAGTGTTATGTATTTCTATTAAGTAAAATTTGTTAATTATAGTTAAAACTACATTCTTGATGTTTGTTTTTTTTGCTTTACCAATTTCTAACAAATGCATTTTGCAATTTTCGCTATAATTTTGTTTGCTGATTTCTTCCCTCATCTTGATTTTTCCTTTATGTTTTGAGCGTATATAAAGAAGTGTATACAAAATTATTTTTATAAATTCATTATGAATATATCATTTATTATAATGATGTGATCCTTTCTTAGTGGAAGTGCCTCTTCTTTAAAGCCTATTTCACTGCTATATTAATATAGGTACGTAGAATTTCTGAACAAGATGGTGGAGTAGGAAAACATTGTGCTTGCATCCTCTCATGACCACATCAAAATTACAAATAAACAATGAAACATCCATCATTGAGAATTGTCATAAGTCTGGCTGAACCAAAGCCCTACAACTAAAGACATACCAAAGAAGCCACCTTGAGACATGTAGGAGGTGCAGAGACATAGAACATGCTGACCCCACACCCACATGTGACTAGTAAAAATTGAGAAGGATATCTTAGTCACAGAGGTTGCCCCCAGAGGAGCAAGGGGTCCCAGTCGCATACCAGGGTCCCCATCCCAGGGTTCCAGTGCCAGGGAGAGAAGTTTCCATAACTTCTGGCTGTGAAAACTAGCAAAGATTGTGGCTGTGTGAGGTGAAGGGTGGCTAGAATCCCAGGCAGTCCTCTTAAAGGGCCTGCAAATTGACTTACTCGCTAAGGGAATCACTTACTCTGAGCTCCAGCCTTGGGGCAGCAGCTTGAAAGGCACCAGGGACATAATGGGGAGGAACTGAGTTGTCTGATTTCAGGGCAAGGGCTGGAGGAGCAGTCTTCTCACAGACAAAAGTGCTGGTAGATTTATTGTTTCTTTGTTGAGCCCTCCCCCATCCCGGGGTGAGACACAGGTGGCTGCCATATATGAGTCTCCATCAACCTGCCTAACACTGTTAGTTTTCCATGCCCTGGTGATTCCCTGAGACCCTGCCCCACCCAACTTTCAGACACACCCAAGCTGCTTCCAGTGGCTTTTCCATAGGAATGGCCTGTCTTGGGTCATGCTGCAGACTTTCCATGAAAATCTCTCAGAGGTTCATAAAACACAAACAGGCAGCATCTGGCATGTCCCATACCTCTGGCTGAGCATCCTTAAGCCTGGCACTAGAGGCTGCTGACCATGGTTTGTGGCTTGGCCTCGTGAGGTACCTCCAAGCCCAGAATGGATGGCAGCCATTTGCAGATGACTTTGTGTCTCATGCCAGGTGGCTCTAGGCAGGGCACAGGCTGCAGCTGAACTTGACTTGTTTCAGGGCTTCTCCCAGGAGGCCTCGGGGCTGGCACATCTGGTGCACAACTTCAGACCAAGCCAGGGCATCACCCAGTTGCCTCCAAGGACAATACATCCAAAGGGAAGATGACGTAGGCAGCAGAGCCCTGCTAAAGTGACTTATACTCTGTAGGGTAAACCCCTGCAGCACAGCTCTTACAGTGTAGTCACAGCCAGTCCTCACAACAAATGAGCCTGAGAATCAATCCCTCCCATTGATGTGGAAACAGCAGCCAAGGCTAAACTACAACAGGAGGGCACATACAACACACACAAGGGACACACCTGGAGCACCTGTTTCAGATGATCAGGAAGACAGTTTCTTTGGGAAACCTACTACATAAAGCCACTCTATGAAGAAGACCAGTTGGCATAGCAGCACTACCTAATACAAATAAAAAAATACAGGGAGGCAGTCAAATAGAGAGACAAAAAAAACATGTTTCAAATGAAAGAACAGAGCATAGCTCCACAAAAAAAACAAATAAAATGGAGACAAACAATCTACCAGATACAGAGTTCCAAATACTGGTTATTAGAATGATCAATGATCTCAAGGAGAACTTCAAGAAAGACATAAGAAACACAAAAATGGAGATAGAAAACATGAAAAAGAGCCAGTCAGAAATAAAGACTACAATAACGGAAATGAAGAATACATTAAAGGGAATCAATAGTAGGTTAGATGAAACAGAGGATCAAACCAGCGATGCAGAAGATAAGATAGCAGTAAACATTCAATCAGATCAGCAAAAAGAATCCAAAAAATGAGGAGAGTTTAAGGGATCTTTGGGACAACATCAGTCATACCAACATTTGCATCATAGGGGTACAAGAAGGAGAAGAAAGAGAGCAAACAATTAAAACCTATTCAAAGAAATAATGATGGAAAACTTCCCTAAGCTGGGAAAGGGAATAGATACATAAGCCCAGGAAGTGCAGAGTCCCAAACAAGATAAACTCAAAGAGGTCCACACCAAGACACATCATAATTAAAATACCTAAGGTTAAAGATAAAGAAAGAATCTTAAAAGCAGCAAGAGAAAAGCAGTTAGTTAGCTACAAGGGAGCACTCATAATACTGTCAGCTGATTTCTGGACAGAAACTTTGCAGGCCAGAAGGAATTGGCAGGAAATATTCAAAGTGATGAAAAGCAAGGACCTAAAACCAGGATTACTCTACCCAGCAAAGCTATCATTTAGAATTGAAGGACAGATAAAGAGCTTCCCAGACAAGGAAGAGCTAAAGCTACTCATCACCACCAAACCAGTATTACAAGGAATCTTAGAGGGACATCTTTAAGACAAAAAAAAAAAAGATAAAATATATGAATAGCAAAATGGTAATAACTACATATCTATCAACCATTACTTTCAACGTAAATGGATTAAATGCTCCAATCAAAAGACATAGGGTGGCTGAGTGGATAAGAAATCAAGACATTTACATACGCTGTGCACAAGGGGCTCGCTTCAGATCAAAAGACACAGATAGACTGAAAGTAAAGAGATGAAAAATGATGTTTCATTGAAATGGAAGCAAACAAACAAAAAGCTGGAGTAGCAATACTTACGTATATCAAACAAAATAGACTTTAGAACAAGGGCTATAACAACAGACAAAGAAGGACCACTAATCCCATTTTGGGGTATTTATCTGAAAACCCCCAAAACACTACTTTGAGGGGATGTGTGCATCCATGTGTTCATTGCAGCATTGTTTAAGTGGCCAAGATGTGGAGACAGCCTGGGTATCCATCAATGGATGAATGGATAAAGCCAAGGTGATACATACCTACATTGAAATGTTGCTCGGCCATGGGAGGGAATGGGTTCTTGCCATCTGCAGCGACATGGATGGACCTGGAGGGAATTGTGCTGAGTGGAGTATATCAGACAGAGAAAGAGAGATGCAATGTGATTTCACTTATATGTAGAATCTAAAGAACAAAATGAACAAACAAACAAACAAAAACAAACTCATCGATACAGAGAACATTTTGAGGCTTGCCAGATGGGAGGGGTGTTGGGCGAGTAAGTGAAAAGGGGAAACGGATTAAGAAGTACAAATTGGGGCCAGCCAAGTGGTGTGTTGGTTAAGAGCTGGCTTGGTACACCAGCTCTGAGCAGCAG
>NW_017731600.1:21556-46883 GCF_001890085.2 Hipposideros armiger | reverse complement strand
CCGGCGACTGATCTGCCTCGCCTGGGAAGAGCGCAATGATGGTGCCAACTTGGGCCAGTGAAGCGACATCCTCCACAACTAGACTGAAGAACAAACGACAGCAACTTGTCTGTTCCCCTTCCCCCAATTCCCCAGCACTGTTCCAATCCCCCCAGTTTCCCAATAAAAATCTTTAAAAAAAAAACAAACAAAAAAAAAACAAACCTCAAAAATAATTTTAATATATGACTAATATATACATATATATATATATATTAGTCAGCATTAATCACAAGAAGGTGAAATCACAATGTCTGTATCTCATAAAAAATTATTTGTCATGCAAAAAATGATGAAAATATGACTCATAATCATGTGGAAAAAATAGTCAGTAGAAGCAGAAGCATAAATAACACAGATGATAGAATTAGTAGGGAAAGACATTAAAATAAAAAATATGATAACTATATTCCTTATATTTAAGAAGGTAGAGAAAAGTATTAGCATGTTAAGGAGAAACATGGAACATATTTTAAAAGACCAAAATTGAACACAAAGAAATGAAAAAAAAAAACAATTTCTGAGATGAAAAATAGATCAGATAGAATTAACAGCAGATTGAGCACTCAGTGCCAAAGAAAATCTTAGTGATCTTGAAGACATAACAATACAACCTATTCAAAATTAAACACAGAGAGAAAAAAATGGAAAAAAATAGAGTACCAATGACCTATGGACAACTTCAAGTGGACAAATATATGTGTAATTAGAGTTCCTAAAGGAGAGGAAAGTGGGTGGGAGAAACTTTTTCAAAAATAATGGCCAAAATTTTTCCAAATTTGATTTTAAAAAAGGAAAACTATAAACCACAGATCCAAGAATCTCAATGAACCCCAGGGAATAGAAATATTAAAACACCAAGGCACATCACAGTCAAATTGTTCAAAACCAGAAATGGAAATTAAAATCTTGAAAGCAGTCAGAGAAAAACGTACAGATGAACAAAGATAAGAATGACAGCTGGCTACTCATAAAACACTGTAATCCAGAAGTTAGTAGAGCAACATCCTTAAAATACTGAACAGATAGAAAAAAAAAGTCAACCAATGTGGGGTTGGCATGAGGGAAACAGGCTTCCTCTTACCCTGAATAAGGGGGTCCCAGTTCCATATAGAGAGAATGCCTATTCTACTTCCCAACTAATTCAGGTACAAAATTTTGTGGTTTTTATACCCTTTTCCCTGTTGACTCAAGAAACGTTCAAGTTAGCCTGTACTGATAAATGCTTAGAACAAAAGTAAATTCAGTGCTGTGCTTGTCTCTCTGGATTCCCATGTCCCCTTAGGTTCTTGTCTGATAATTTTGTATTCTTTTCACAGCACTCTGCTACTTTTAGTTGTTTTCAGTGGGAGAATGGTCTGAATAACCTGGTTTCTCCATATTTCAGGCAGAGTAATTAGTAATTTTCATGGTCATTCTCCATTTAACTATACAGTATTATGAACATTTTATTATTTAAAGGTCATAGTTTATATAACTAATCATATTGGTGATAGCCAATTACATAAACAGTTAAATACATCATTAAATGGCACGATAAGCAAAAAGCAAACAAAGTAATGTAGATCCAGCCTCCATTCCTCTGCAATGTAGAACTACAACTTGTCACTAAGGACCTCTCCTACTATGTGTGGAGAAGACAATATGAAATGTGAGGAGGACACTGTTATCAGTGAAAAAAATATAAACTTCATAAAGTTTAATTTATTCCTCATTTTAAGTTAAAAATAAACATTCGTAGAATTTCTAATATTTTCTACTATTCTCAGTGGATCATACTGTTGAAAGGTGAACCATATAAATTGTGATTTTTGAAGTAAAAATGATCAAATATTGACAATTTCATATGGCTTGACTTAATTCATCCCATTTTAAGGAATGCTGATATAGTCAAAAGAGCATATAATTTTAAGGTAGAACTTTGATTCTACCATTTAGCTATCCCTGGAGCTTTTCAGACATTACTTTGCATCTCTGAACTTCTAGATTATTGTGAGGTTTAAACAATATGACTTTCCTAAAATGATTTCCAAATTCTGGCACAACAGGAAATCAATTTAACACAATGGTTAAGATGGTGGTCCAGGCATCAGTCAACTGTAGGATCCAACTCTGATTCTATCATCTACTAGATAAGTTACCTTGGTAAAATTACATAAATTCTTTGTGCCTCAGTTTCCTCATCTATGAAACAGAGATAAAAATAATACCCACACCACAGTATTGCAATAAAGATTAAAGGCACATGTTTGTAAAATGCTTAGAAAAGTGCCTGGCACATAGTAAACAAGTAGTTATTAAATTTTTACTATAGCAGGATATCATTTAAAATTAACAGCTTCCCTCCACCCTCTTCAAGTGGACACAATCAAGAAATGCAAACAGAATAAAAACAAATGCAAATGAGTATCCTTATTCACCTAGAAGCCAATAACATCATTGAAAAGAACAGACATCTGGAATTCTAACCATGAAGGAAAACAGTTTCATATTTATAAGAAGGCAAAGGACTATAAATATAATAATTATTTGTTAATATAGGAAATGGCCATGCAAAAGAGTACAAATGACCTTAAACATTTCCACTTGCATGAGGTGGAAAGTCGAGCAGCTGCTTTAGTTACTTGGAGTTTTTCAGTAATTCACTTCGCTTTTCCAATGTGGGAATGTAGTTCACTGAATTGTTGAAATCCTGTATATTCTTTCTCCACATGGCCTCTGCTCCAAGGAAAATGTGACATAAGGGGCTCACAGCCAGAGTTACTATCAAAAGCTAGGCAAGCAGAGAAATATTCATGCTCCTATAAGATGCTGCAATTATGGAATATAATAGCAATTTTAGGCCAAATGTTGAATCCTGCAAAGATCAGTTTGAAATGTTTGCCCCAACTTTGCTTTATAACACACATATTTTGCAGTTTTGCAGGCTCCCTAACAGAGGTTTCCAAATTTTCTTGGTACGTGGCAACCTTAGTTTCTCAGTAATATTTTTATGGGTCCCTAGGCCAAAAGAAATGTTTAATAGTTCTGTTTATTAAGTGGTTAGGTCCAAACAATTTAATAAGTATTTACATCCTAACAACTTCTTAAGCCTTGGAATCAGATTGGACACTGCCACCTTCATTTCCTGTTCCACATTGACTTTTGCACAGCACCTGCTTTTTATCACAACTACCAAAATGCCAATTTTGCAAAGATATGACATCAACCTGAATGTAATTCACACAGTATCCCCACAAGGGTTTCTCAGCTTACCTTGAAAATTGAAGCTATACTGTGGTACTCCTATGAGTTTGCTGTGTCACCCTGGGACACCTGACACACAGTTTGAAAACGACACCTCTATACCATTTCTTATGTATTTGAAGTTAATTCAAATAGGTATCCATTATGGGCAGATTGCTGTTTGCATCTAAATATCGCTTTCTACGTTTAGAAGTGTTTTCATTGAGAAAGAGGCTGGATGATGGTATTTGAATAAAAAAATGTAAGGAGTTATTTCATAACTCACCACAAAATATTTATTAAGATTTTACTGAATATGAAGGGTGATGAGTAAGGCAAACAGAATTATGTATTCTTCAAGAAGGTTAGTGTATTTGGCTAAATAGTTTATACATAGGTGATCTGATATGTCATTTTCTCAGTGAACTTTGGTAACATCTCCCCTATATCTCGACTATATACTCCTTCACAGTTCAGGTTCCCTTTCTTTTTCCTGCTCTTCCCCCCTACTTCTGATACTACATGTCTCTCCGCTGCTTCCCAGCTCCCCACATTCAAGTACAATCATCTCTTCATTTTCCTAATAAGCTCTGTGATTCCCAAACCCATGTCTTTACCCATGGTATTTCCTGTCTGGTGGAATGAATTTCTCCCCATTTTTCACTTAACAAACTTCCATTCATCCCTGTAGTCCAGCTCAAATATTTTTCTTAGTGAAATCATTCACTATCCTTAACCTGATTACTCTTCCCCTTTTGAGAAAAATTACTCATTTGCTCCTGTTTCTTCTTATAGTACTTGGTACATATGGCTATGTTTCTATCAGTGTTCCATAAGTGAAGAACCACTGGGTGGGGAGGAGGGGAAGAGAGAAATAGAGACAGGTAGAGATACATGATAGATGATAGATAGATAGATAGATAGATAGATAGATAGATAGATAGATAGATATAAATATAGATATACACAGGATTTCATAAAGAGAATTGATTCCATAATTGTTGGAAGAGCAGGTTAAACAGATTGTGTGAGGCAGTTATCATACTGATCAATTCATAAGATATATAAATGTTGAATAATTATGTTGTACACCTGAAACTTATATAATATTGTATATGCCCACTGTACTTTAATAAAAAGAATGAATAATGGCTGTACCTAAGGAAAATGCAAATAACCTGGAAAGGAACTTTTATGCCTCTCTAACGTTTACCCTAAATCCTAAAACCATTGTATAGTAAT
This sequence comes from Hipposideros armiger, assembly GCF_001890085.2. Taxonomy (NCBI): domain Eukaryota; kingdom Metazoa; phylum Chordata; class Mammalia; order Chiroptera; family Hipposideridae; genus Hipposideros; species Hipposideros armiger. Next base: position 42,377 of record NW_017731600.1, on the reverse strand, counting down.
GGTAGGTTGGCATTATACCATAAGAGAGGGAGTAAAAGTTTTGCCATTTTTAACTAGTTAAAATCCTGAGGTAAGTTCCTGGCTTTGAAATTTATTAGCTGTTAAGGATTGAGAAGATATTTAACATTTCTGATCCTAAATGTTCTCACCTCTAAATGAGAATAAGAATAACTGCCTCATAACCAATTTGCATTACATACTTGTCACTCTTTAAATTTTATTTCCCTTTTGTTGATTGAAGACACAGAAACAAAACTTTTTGGCAAGAAGTTTACCTGCAAAGAATTTTTCGGAAGTGTCCAGGGGAGAGAAGGACAGATTTGTCAAATTAAAAATGCAATGACAGGGTCGGCCGAGTGGCGCGATGGTTAAGAACTCGCTTGGGATGCCAGAGGGCCCCAGTTCGGATCCCACATATGAGGGCCAGTGAACACTGCCCTCCACAGCTAAGATGCTGAACAACAGCTCGACCTGGAGCTGGGCTGCCGTGAGTCGCTGGCGACGGCGTAGGCTGCAGTCCCTGTGGCAGTGGGTTGCCACGGGCTACCGTGTGTAGCCAGCAGCCAGCGTGAGCGGCCAGCAGCCGCAGTGAGCGGCCGTCCAGAAGCCGGCGACTGATCCGCCTCGCCCTGGAAGAGCGCAGTGATGGTGCCAACTTGGGCAAGTGAAGCAACGTCCTCCACAACTAGATTGAAGAACAAAACGACAGCAACTTGTCTGTTCCCCTTCCCATCCCCCCAATTCCCCAATAAAAATCTTTAAAAAAAAATGCAATGACAGGCTTTTAGAGAAATTTAAAAAAAATAATTCCATGGTTGCCAAGGTTACAGGTAGTCTGTTCATAATAAAATAACATTTTTCTCATATGAGTGTCATATCTGTCAAAGTTTTCACATACCTTAAGATATTAACAAAAGTTAAGGATCAAGTGTTTTGCTGTTGTTAATTTTTATTATTTTATAAGGAGTCAATAGCATATAGCAAAAGCTAAAGGTTACTTATATTCTGGGGACTATTAATGGGACATGATGTGCATTTTACCATTAAGGGCATCAAGGCAAGATGCCATAAGGATCAGAACAAAGATGCGTATTCTTAAAGCCTCTCTATGAAGGATGGATGCAGTTCTACATAGAGTTGGGGTTCTGTCTTGCTGTAGGCTATTAATGATGTGATTACAGGTGGGTATAGGCTATAGAGGACAATGACTCTGGAGACTGAAAATTATGGAATGATCATGTTAGTGATGCTCTGGAGTTTAAAACAGGCCAAAACATAGATTAAAAAGAGAACCTGGGATTAAATTAATGCTAAGAGAGGTTATGATAAATAGAAATGCAGACAGAGATAGGTCGGCAATATTTTTCTTCGGTTAGTTCTGTGCCAGTGGATTCTGAAATATGATGTATATAAATGAAAATAAACTGAATAAAAATTGGCATTTAACCAGTAAGTCAACATTTATTTTTAATTTTATGATTTAATTGAAGATAATTTTAAAGAATATTTCTGTTGTCATATATGTCCAGAAAAATGGTGACTCGGTTATATTTAACTAAATAATAAGTCATCAAATAAAATAACCTTATAAACACAATTTATAAATTTGAAAGTTCTATTCTACATACATGATAAAATTTTGATAGGGTTAAATATATTAACCTCATCCTAAATGGATTAGGCTATATAGGTATGTTAAGTGTTTCCTTTTGGAAATACCCAGAGATTCTTCCTGCTTATTACCTTGTTATTGATCAAATATTTAGAACTTACAGTGTATTGTTTGATGCTGTTAATCATCTTTTCCTATTCATACATTTGTTCATTTGTTTGTTTATTCATCATTCAACAAAAATCTGTGAGTCCCTAGTATGTGTCAGGTTTTATATAAAGCACTAAGTATATATTATAAGTAAGATGTGGTCCTTGTCTCAAGGAGCACACATTCTAGGAAAAAGCAGGCACCTAAACAACTGACCGAAGTGAGACAAATGTTCTTAAAGGCTGTGGTGTATTTGTGTTGTGTCACCGTAGCCAAGTTTGAACTGTTTCCCAAAATTTCCTTCTCTGCATAGGTCCAGGTTCATGTAGACCATGTAGACATATTGTGTGAGATTTAGAAGGCAGGATTAAAGCAGCTGTCATCTTTGTTTTGTGCTTTGCAAGTCTGTGTAGGGCATGAGACTCTTGCAGCTCACGTAAGCTTCTCTGTGAGCTCCCAGGGTTGGAGTGGAGCACAAGCTGGGACCATTGCTCTTTGACTTCTTCAATTCAGAATCTCTGACTCTTAGGCCAGATGAATGTTTAGCTTCATGATGATGGGCATCAGCTTCTCCTGCAGGACACCCCCATTGTCAAAGATGGAAGCCTAAGGTAGTGGGAGATCAACCTATGTTCTAGTAAGTTCTCATTGGGTCAAGCTCACTTTCACAGATTCCACTCTGTCCTTGCTTTCCCAATATCCCTTTTGTATGATTTTTCTGCAGACTTCAAGCTCCACATTTTTATTTTTATTTTTTCTTTCCATAACATTCTAAATATTAACACAGAGAACCATATGTGAATTAAACATTATTTTCATCATGAGTGAGTTTAAAAGGGATCAGCAAGAAAAAAAAATGTAACCTTGACACTAGAAAAAATGAGAATGAAGACAACTTTTATTTTAAAGTTGTTTACCAAGAAGGCAATACAGCAAAGTGATCAAAACTCAAGTGAATTCTAAAGTCAAATTACCTGTGTTGAAATCACAGATCTGTGGGAAGCTGGCTATATAATTTGAGCAAATAACTAGACTTTTTGGAGTCTTCCTATTTGAAAGAGCACCATGATTATACACGTCTCATATGTTCACTTTAAAGAGTAAGATTAAAATGTAGAGTTTTTTTCTAAGTACTGATACGAAAGATCTCAAAAATACATTGTTAGAGGGGAAAGCATGATACAAATCAGGGGATATAAGGTCTCACCTCCTGTGTAAAGAGGGGAGAAGAGAAGAAATATAAGAATTTCTTATATTTGCATGAAGAAACATTGGAATGATACATAGAGAAATCAATACAAATAGTTAAATCTACCTATGAGAGTGGCTGGGTGTGGAGAACTGGGTGGAAGGAACAGGGTGGAAGAAAGGTTTCCACTATAAACCTTTCATTTTGTTTTGATTTTTGAAACATGTGAATATATCAGCTGGTCAAATATAAATAAATACGCACCAAAAAGAAAAATAATATTCTTAGTGCAGCACCAGGCACTTGATAACATACTACAGATAGATATTGGTTAATATTATTTTCACCATTGATAAATAGATAGGCTTAAAACTCCTTTGTATGTTTCAAAACTCATCTTTAACATCACCTTTCCTGTCAAGCCTTCTGTGATTCCCCAGGAAGAGTTGGGCGCCCTTTTCTTGTGCTCCCATAGCACTTTGTTTCTAGTTCTATCTTAGAATTGTAAAGGGGTACAGGCAACTGTCTTTCCAGTGGTAACTAACTCAATTGGCTTAAGTGAAGTTTCCTAAATGTGAACCATAAGATATTCAGATGCAACTGATGTATTTAGGAAGTACTCCTGAGAGAAAGTAGGAAGAGGAGTAGGGAGATCAGAACAGACAAAGGCAAACAAAGGTGTGATTTCAGGTGAAGTCTCACTCTCAGTCTGATCCCACAGGGAGCTCTGCGGTATGCATTATAACTCTGAAGTGGTCTTTCTGTAAGGTGAGAACACTGGGCTTTCATACTGCCCCATTAGTCAGTGGCTAAGGGCATTGGATGGGACATAAACTTGCAGGTACTTGGCAGCTCTCTGCAGGCAGTGTTTTGAAGGAAGATCTCAGGTGAGAGCCATTTAAAACAAAGCACACAGAAGATGCACCATAGGGGCACACAAGTCAAGGTGGGGAGGAATCTAGGTGTAGCACCAACAGTGTCTGTCACACAGTCCTTTCTTAATGAACCCCTACACTTTTAATTACTTTATTCCCAGCTCCCCTACTACTGCCATATCGCTTCTGGCTCCTGGCTCAGTGCCAAGAGGGGTTGACTTTGGAAGTCCCTTTCGATAGTAAATAGTATTCCAACCTATGGCAGTAACCTGAGTGCCTTCTGGCCTCAGCCTGAAACCAGGTTGACATACTCTGCAGAAGTCTCTGATGGCTGACATCCCGGCTGCTGCTGCCAGGACAGCTACTGTGGCCTGGAGTTGTTGCCACAATCCTTAGGCAGGCACTCTGTCAGCCCTCCTGCCACATTCCAACACCTTTCCTCCCTCTGTGGCTCATTCTATTACTACTGTGGCCTCTTGATATCTACAATAGCTTAACACATGGTTGTAAGGCTGGCTTCCTTCTGACCTTACTAACCACAGACACCTAGATGGCCACATGCCCCATCTTTTGTTTTGAAGACTTGCTGCCCAATACTTCTGCCTAAATCATAATATTCATCCCATTCTTGTGGTTCCATTCAGAAAAGAGAAATTACCTTTGTCCCTTCTGATTCTGATTTTAAAATCTGTCTCCTTTTCTGGTGTTCCTGCCATTCTACACGGAGTTGCATCATCAACATCTCAGGGTACTGAAATCTGTCACCCCTGTCTTCTGTTTCACAGTTGAAATCTGTGTTATAAATAGAACATTCTTATTGTTAGGAAACATTTCATAATTTAAAATTTCATGTTCAGATTTCATTATTATTTTCATATATAATAAATATATCCATATTTTTAAAAATTATTGTGTATACTAGGCAGGATCCAGTGATATTTTTCCACCATACATCATTCTCTATTATAAAATTAGAAACTCTCCCTGATAGTGTATAAGATACGCGTGAGCTGTTCCATGATGGACATTTATTGTATAATTTTAAAATGCTACAGTGAAATGTCTTATATGATGGTTTGGCTTGAACCAAGACTCTCTAGTAAGAAACAGGTTTCCATAGATAGATGGATAGATTAGAAAGATAGATATAGATAGATAGATAAATAGATAGATAGATAGAGAGAGAGACAGACAGAGATAGATAGATAGATAATGTATAGCATATGTTATAATAATTTCTCTAGTTCTACTTTGATGGCCATGTATTCTACAATACTTATTGAGCCCCTACTACTGGGGTAGGCCTTGGTAATAAAAGATGATAAAGAAATCAGAACTACCCTTAAGGTATCACAATCTAGTAGGGGAGACAGACTTGAAAATAAATAATTATAATGCATTGTAAAGGTACCACAAAAAAAGCAATGGCAAGAAATGAAAACACCAAACGTTTGCAACAACTAACTTTGTCTTTAATTTGCATCATGCTTTGTTCAATTAATGAACAAATGATTGATCCTGACTCAGCTCAACCCACCCAGGCCAAGTTATATTCTTTTTCCTTGTGACTGTTTTACAATTAATCACTTAATCCTATATTTCTTTACTTGTCTATCTCCCTGACTATACTCTGAGCTTCTTAAGTTTCTTTTTTTTTTTTAAGCTGAGCCATCCTGCTGCCTGTTGGCAGCTCAGCTTGGGCCGGGCATCAAACTGCTGTTGCTCAGAGCTCAAACTCTTGAGCGAGCTCTTAACCAACTGAGCCACTTGGCCAGCCCTTACTCTGAGCTTCTTGAATACAGGATCCTGCCTGATCATCTTTGTATCCAAAACATTGATTATAAATTTTGGCACATAGTTGCTCCTCAATGCATGTTTGTTAACTGAATGAATGATCTGAACAACAGATGGAGAGGGAAGAATTATATACATAAATACATACATATATATATATATATATATATTTATTTAACTACTAATGATCAAAAATTGTCCAGCTAAAATTCTGACACTCAAAGCAAGGTTGAGAGTATCACCTAAAGTCACAGGCTGGCCCCGATTTTATTTTCTTGTCCTAAGCTCCAGTCATGGCAAATTGGACATACCTGTGTGCATCCACCATGCTTAAGCTCCTTAGGGACGGAAAGTAGTTGTATCTTCCAGAGCAGCATGGAAGATGTACTGGAAAGAACTAATTATTTTCTATGTCAAGAACATTGGCTTTTAGGGTCTGTCAGTGCTGCAGGAGAGGATGCTAGGGCTGCAGCCTCACTGGAAACAGCCTGTCCCTTGTGAAGCCCCTTCCCCTTCCCCAGTACCGGGGCCTCTATGACCAGGATGCCAGCCCACCACCACCACCACCACCACCACCTCTGTGAAATGGAGCTTTGGGCACAAGGTCAGAGCTAATGGCAGGCACAGGACTACCAAGCACATGGAAGGCCCAGCAAAGCCAGCAGGCAACCTCAGGCCTGACAGCTTTACCACTCCGGAAGGCCCAAAGCTCGGTTCTAGATGTACAGGCTGGGTAAATGCAGTTGAAGAAGGCGAAATGAGGATCAGAGTTAACAAAGAAATTGCAAGAAAATTCCTCATAAATGACTTTGCAAGAGAGAGAAAATCATCATCCAGATGTTCTGATTCGAAGGGCTCTACGTCTGCATTGTCCACTGACTTAGAGACAAGATGAAAGTGTCCTGATGAGAAGACGGAAGCAGATCAACTATGGGAAGAATAGCATCACCTATGATCGCTATATTAAAGAAGTCCCAAGACACATTTGACAACCTGGCATTCATCCCAAGACCCCCAACAAATTCAAGAAGTATAGTCGATGATCGTGGGTCCAGCAGATCAAACTCTGGAAGGTGGCTCTGCATTTCTGGCACCCTCCAGCTAAAGAAGGATGTAATTTTTCAAGAAATACATCCGGTAGACCTCAGGGAAATGGAGACCAAATCAAGAGAAAGCAGCTCCAAGTCCCAGACGAGCTCTTAATATAGCTTTAATATGTACTCTGGCACATCTATTAAAGTTAGACACATGGATTGCCAAGTGGAGGATGAGTTTGACTTGGAAACTTGTTTAACTGAACACTTGAAAGACTTCTCAGCCATGAGCTACCTGATGCCATGTGGAAGCCATTGAGAGCAAGTTGCCTCTACCTGGCTAGGTGGAGGGCCAGCGAAGCATGCCTTCACCTTTGCAACTGGGTGGTTTCTGTTAATAGTTCATTTCATGGGGAATTGTTATTCTTGCCTTATTTTCTTAAGAAACAATTTTATGTACACTGAGTGTATTTTTCATGTTTTAAATCGTAAATGGAACTAAATCCAATGAAAATTGAACTTGAAACAATCTCGCAACAAATTTAATTGCTTACTCCCTACCATCCTGCCAAGTTAACCTGACAAGCATACTTTAACTGGTTTCCCACAAGTATTTTAGACATTAAGTTGCTACTTGTCAGAGGGCTGGTTGGGGTTTAACTGTATGTTCACGGGACCAATCCCGAGCGTCACCTTTCTTTACTGATATCTGACTAAGTATTCTCAAAATCGGATACCTTTAATACCTTTATGGAAACTGAAGTTTTAGACTTTTGTCAATATGTCAAGGTGGCTTTTTCCCTCATACAGAGCACTGAATAGTCAAAGATACTAAATTGAACTGTTAGATTGATAGACTTTATATAAATTATATGATCTTAATTTGGTACTTGGAAACAGTGCTAGTTAGGTCTTCTACCAAGAATACTCCAAGAGTTAAGACAGCCGAGGGATTTAGAAAGAACATTTTTTTACACAGTTAATTTACCATGTAAAATTGCTGTAAATGATAATGTATGCAGATTTTCTGTTCAAATATTCAATTGTAAACTTCTTGTTAAGACTTATGTTTCTATTGCTTTTGTGTGGAATGACATTGCAAAAATAAAAAGTAAAGAATCTTAAAAAAAAGAACATAGGCTTTTGAACACTTTGTTGTATCCAATTCTGGTAATGCTTGGTTTTAAAAAATAATCTAGAAGGTTATTATTTGCTGTCCCTGCAGTGCCATTGATGACTGCTGCCTCAGCCTTTTGCAAGCAATCACGGTGAGTTTTAAAATCAAGTAACAGTGCAGGGGTGCAGTTCTCCTGGTTCTCTTACAGAGTTTGACCTCATGCCTTAATATTCTTGAATACATTGTTATGTGGCTCTTGATGGACTTTCTAAAGAGTATTTAGGAATAAAATTATTCTGCTGTTGACTTTCAGAAATTTAAATATTTTTCCCTTTTTTGAAATACAGTCTAAAAATTCTGGCTGCATGTTAGAATTAAGTCTAATGACTTAAATACTCCCATCATAGAAATTAGCTATACAGATAATCATCCTGTCCTGCTAAGTTCCATAAACTATATTTGCCCCAAATGCCTCTTTACAAGGTTCTAGAAAAGCGTTAGTTTGAAAGACAGATGCCTTCCTGAAATTTTTGCTTAATGATTCTAAAGGGGGAATTTATGTCAAGAACAACCAGATAATATACTTCGTTCCTTTTCCTCCAAAATAATCAGGAATTCTCCAAAAGTCTGGAGGTTCAATAACCACAAGTGGAAACAAACCTGCCTCATGTTCATTCTTAAGAAGCCACTCTTGATATACTTATGGACTATATCAAATGGAGCAGAAATTCAGCTAGCTTGTCCTCACTTCATTCTCCTTTCACTTCTGAACCTTCATTCCTCTCTCTCTTTCTCTGTAAGCTTGAGCACTTTCATTTGACCCTGCCACTCTTCCTGTTACTAAGCTCTTGCTTTCTGTAAAGAAGCCTATTTGACTTCTTTCATTTCTTGTTTTGCAGAAGAACTTCAAAATGCTTAAGGGAAACAATGGTCTAACTTTCCTAAGAAGTTAAATACGATCATTCCCCTGGTGAAAGTGACCTGCTGTGTGAAAGTACTCCAAGCCGCTAGAGCAGCGGTTCTCAACCTGTGGGTTGCAACCCCTTTGGGGGTTGAATGACCCTTTCACAGGGGTCGCCTAAGACCATCGAAAAACAAAATATATTTACATTACGATTCATAAAAGTAGCAAAATTACAGTTATAGAGTAGCAACGAAAATAATTTTATGGCTGGGGGTCACCACAACATGAGGAACTGTATTAAGGGGTCGCAGCATTAGGAAGGTTGAGAACCGCTGCACTAGAGTATATCTCCTATAAAAGAGAGTTCAAATGCAGTGGAAAAATAAGGAAAGATCCAAAACTTGTCCAGAGACTAAGACTTATTTGGGAGCAGGTGGTGTTCACATGCAGGTTTAAAATGCAATTAGCACCTTTCTTCCAAATATCTAGCAAGCATAAATGGAAATGTCTATCTCATAATCTGTAAAATGGCCAGGTGCTTTTTGTGAGATGAAATATAATCAGACAAATAGAGAAGAATTAATTTGGTGACCATATTCTTTATTGGCTTTTTAAGTAGAAACATAGCATGTAATATGTTTTATTAAAAGGGATCTAAGAGATAATTTAGACTCACAACCTCATTTTGTAAAGAAGGAAATTGTCCTCTAAAAAAAATCATAGTATCTTTTCATGATAACACAGCTGGACTGGGAAAAGAAGAAAAAGGACTCAGAGACCTTGTTTCCTATCATGTTCTTCTCACTTGAAGAGCCAAGTCAATGAATTTGCAGGCTGTTTGCTAATTTAGGGGTCCTTACACTGGGATTTTGGAAGAGATGTGTAGTTTTTCTATAATTTCAGGTAAATTTCAGTGTGAATGTGTATTTTCCCTTGAAGCGGGGCAGGGAATAGCTTTCAAAAGACTCAGAATAGCCCATACTCTCTCTGCCTGAAGGAAAACAAGGTATAAAAACTTTTAAGCTAAATAAATCTTTGTTTTATGTTAATATAAAAACCATGGATAAATGTTTTAATGCTATATCTCCCTTACTCCCCTCAGCTATCCACATATAATGTTAATCTAGCTTCAGATCTAGTTCAGTCATCCATAGAGAAAGCGAAGAACCATGGAGTGAAAACAAAACAAAAAAAAGATTTCATATACCTTGACCATACATAATCAATCCATTAAAGAGATCTTTGTTCTACATATTCTGACTATATATGTGGTTTCCATCTTATCACCATTGTTCCCACTCACATACACACACCCAACTCCTTCCTGGGAGAACTGTCAAAAATCTAATTTATTAATGTACTGTATCATAGTAAGGCAGCTCTCCTAGGCAACTAAAGACCTCTTGGAAAAAAATTAGTAAAGGGGTTTGTTGTTTGCTATTTTTTATTTATCTATCAAAATTCCTTTATTATATGTTGTTCATTCTTGTAGCAGGGTTGCCTTTTTGATAACTTTCTTTTCCCAGATCATATAACACTTCTCTTCAGTTGGTTCAATTCCTCTTTTCTTTTCCCCTCTGTTAACTCCAGACACTCCCAAATCTTTAGTTCTTGACCTTCTTTATATGTGTAATATGTTATACATATCCCCTCAGGGGGTTCATACATTATAAAGATTTAAATGTATTCTCTCCACCAAGAAATCCAAAATCTGCCTCTCCAGTCTCTTTTCTATTTCCAACCACTCATATTTAAGCATAGTTTATTATATGTTCTTCCATCAAATATGGGCCATCTTCACATATACTCAAAGGAAATGAATCTCTTGTTTACAGACTGAATCTCCCTTCTATACTCCAAGTGTCTGACAGTAGCACCAACTTTTTTTTTTTTTTTAAATATGGAACGCTTCACGAATTTGCGTGTCATCCTTGCGCAGGGGCCATGCTAATCTTCTCTGTATCGTTCCAATTTTAGTATATGTGCTGCCGAAGCGAGCACAGCACCAACTTTTTAACAACCTCCAAATTAAGATATTAAAACTTCTTTTTGACATCTTATTCTTTTCATTGAAAGCATCCAAGAACTATTCACATTCTATTTGTTTTCCCACTGTATATCTTCTGCTTTCATTAGTTTATTTAATAAATAATTTTTTTGAGAATCCACTAGGTGCCAGATGATTATTAGGTGCAATAGGGGGAAACAAGATGAATGAGACTCTGTTTTAATCCTCTAAGAAATTACTGGCTAACAAAGGTTACGAAGCATATTTTCAAATAGCTATAATGCAAGGTCTTAATAGCACTGGCAGTGGCTACCCCTGGCTTCAGTTATGCTTCAGTTATGCCTCGATATTATTGACTTGTGCCCAATTTCATACCCATCTATAAGGTTTATTTCAGACTTTCCTATTTATTATTATTATTATTATTACTATTATTATTATTCATTAAAACATTTATCTATGATTTTTTCCATGTACCTTACTTTATTTATTTTTATATTTATTTTCTAACTTTTCCACTCATGGTCCTTTCAGTTATGTGACTTATTTGAAATCCTATGTGTAGAAGGATATGACTTCCTGATCCTCCTGTTGATCCAGTTGAGTTTTTTGTTTGTTTGTTTGGTTTTGGTTTTGTTTTTGTTTTAGCCCTGCCCTTTTGCAATCAGCATCAATCAGAGGATCACCAGGACATGCAGTTTCTTACCTGAAAAGCTGATTTTAATTAACTAGAGCTCCCTTTCTCTAATTATCTTTCTCTTTGAAAAGCTGACATTATTTACTGCTTCACCTCTGGCTCTCTTTCTCTCATTGAGGGAGGTCTGTCTTTTGCAGATAGGCTAAGGATGACCTTTTAGGCCTTATAATACACCTAGGTCACTTCTGAGTATCCTGTTCCCATCTGGAACACATTGATATACTGCAAGCTGTGACAAAGTGATTCCTAGGCCCAAATTAATGAAAAGGGAAATGACTGCCCAATAAACCAAAAACTGAGCCCAATGTTTGGTAGCCTAGTGCAAGAAGGAAAACTGCCAAAACCTTAGCACCCGTGCCCATTGATTTCCTACTCTTTCAACATCCATATTCTATTTCAAGTATTGTAATTGAGCTCTCGGCTCCCCTGATACTCTTATACTGCTATCATAAATGTTTCATTCAACATTCCATCCTGTGTGTTAACTGATATGTCACATAATTGAGTGAAGAGAAGATAAAAAATCACTCATGCCTAGATTTTGAGCTTTTGTCAATTTCCAGTTCTCAGGCAAAAGGTTGCCAAAGCAAACACCTATCAAAACATATTTGTTTATATTTATAATTATATAAATTACTCCACAAAAGCATCATTTTCACACTTTTTAAAAACAAGAAATCCATTTTATTCAACTCCTCTAAGAATATATAAGAAAACAATTGTTGAAACATGATTTTGTTTATTTTTAGGCTAATACTTTAAAGAACATTTATAAATAAAGAAGAAAAGAAAGGTAATAACTACATTCTTAGTTTCTTAGTTGGACCTTGTTTCTAATCTGAAAGGTTATCGATTGACTAATTAAACAAAGGAGACAAATATAATCACCTACCTTTCAAAGCATTCCTCCTGGGTGTGTGTGTGTGTGTGTGTGTGTGTGTGTGTGTGTGTGTGTGTGAGATTGCCTAATTTGCAATTTATATTTTATATTCTAGGAGCTCTTGCATTTCAACTCTCTGTTTAGAAAACAGAAATTCAACATCCTTTCAAATATTCATTCCTGTAACTCTGATGGTAGTGGTGGAAGGGTAGGGGGGAGACGGTTACTGAGGAGAATTATAAGGGTATAGTGACATCTACAGGTAGCATGTTAAATAGGACATGGTTACCCTCTGCTAAGGAATGGGCTGTTCTAATAAGCCTCTCTGCCTTATGCTTGTTCTTTAAATGTGCCTTGCCCACAGTAACCAACAGAAAAGGTTTAACCAATTAAACTGACAGCTGATGTTAGAGATCTTGCTAAAATCAAAATCCATGTAATAAATGGGGCTTTGTTTTGCCTAGTTTCTTAGACTTAGTTTATTTTCATTTTTGAAATGGGAATAGCAAGCAGTTCGATTGGCAGTTCATTCTGAAAAATCAGCGTAAGGCATACGTGTATACTTGATAAAACTAGTCACTGCAAATTGATGGAAACCACAGAGGAATATTCCAATTAGATATTCAACAAGTCATTTTCGGCTCTCAATGTTAAAAGAGACGGAATGAAACTTCTCGAAAGGTCCCTTCTGGTAGTAACAACTCAGATGAACATTATGTCAGAAGTTATTCTACATTTTCATAATGACAAGAGTGGGGAGAACAGTAACAGTGGGAGGGGTTGTATAATAAAAAATATATAATTATTTAAGCTCCTTGTAGGGTGCGATTATGTGTTATAATTCTTTGTATTTCTCATGGTGGCTAGACATGTATAGTGAATAGTTGGTCAAGTAGGAAAAAAATAAATATGGAATTACCCTAAAATGTATATCTTTCCTCCAACAATTTCTAGTGTTTTTTTTCTCATTTCTATGCTTTTGTTTATAGGTTTTTTCATAATCTAAAATATCCTTTCTTTCTCTGAATATACAAATCTCACCCAGCTCAAATGTGCTGTTCTCTATGAAGTCTTCCCTGGGTAAGTGAAAATACAATTATTTCTTCTTCTTTGAATTCTCATAACACTCTTATGTCATATATCATCTTTTACCTTGAGATTAAATTATTTATGTATCTATTTTAACTCTCCTTAGATACCTTGAGGACAGGGACAATTCTGTATAAATTTATTTATATGCCTTGCACGTGTTGGGTGCTCAGTAAGTATTTGTTGAATGAATGAAATAAAAGGTTCATCCTATGGAAGTTGAATAACAATGTAAGAATTAAAGGATAAGATAATATTCACAAAAATGAGTTCACAAGGTCATTAGTTGGTCCTTGTTTTATGAAGTCTTCTTTATTCCTAAAGATCTCCTCTTTTGACATAAATCAAAATCTTAAATACCATTTAGGATTTCACCTGTGTAGGGGAAGAATAAGATTAAGCACACATGGATGACTGGAGAGAGAGGGAGGCAGTAGAGCAGTCTGAATTCCCTCCTCTTGGCATGGGAAAAATGTGTGAGCTTCCAATGGTCACTGCCAAGATGGCCTGGCTACAGAAATTTTGCTAATAGCCTAGTCAAGGAGGCTTGCTACCAGGTGAGGCACCTCAGCCACAAGAGGGTATAGGATGTTCTGCTACATGGGGGCCTCTCCTGTCAGGGAACAGCATACTAGAGAGGTTTCCTGGAGACTCATCAAGAACCTCTGCGTGTCCAATGTATGTGTGTATCCAATGAACAGGTAGGTATTTGGGCATTGCCACAGAGAGGGCATCTTCAGCTCTTCAACATTAGTCAGAGAAGGAGGAATAGGCACAGAGGTGGTAAGTTTTAAAGAGAGAGAGAAAAGAGGTATCTGAGAGCCAGAACCTGCCCACCCATCCCAGCTCAAACCAAATAGTCAGGACTACCACTCAAGCCTGACCTGAGGATAAGGAAAGATGAGATTTAAAACAACTTTGAAATGAATGCTTTGACTTGAACTAAATTTTAATAAACAAAAGTGGCCACAAAGCTACTGGATCTTCATAAGATCATATTGCTGTACTGGAAAGAGAGATCCAAAAGTCATGAGAGAAGAGAGAAGACAGTAATTGGAAACACTACAGCCATTTTATCTTTAGATTCCACCAAGCAAAAACTTCTCATTAAGTCCAGTTACATTAGTCAACAAAGAACTGTCTTAGTCTGCTCAGGCTGCCATAACAAAATACCATAGACTGTGTGGCTGAAACAACAGAAAATTTATTTTCTCATAGTTTTAGAGGCTTGAAAGTCCAAGGTCAAGGTTCTGGCAGGGTTCATTTTCTGGTGAGAGCTCTCTTTCTGGCTTTCAGATAGCCGCCTTCTCACTGAATCCTCACATGGCAGAGAGAGAGAGATCTCTGGTGTTTCTTCCTCTTTTTTAAATAACATTAGCTCTATCAGATCAGAACTTCACCCTTATAACCTCACTTGACTTTAATCAGCTCCTTAAAGGTATTATCTCCAATGGGGGTCAGGGCTTCAATGTATGAATTTTAGCGGGATGCAATTCAGTCTATACCAATGGCTTCCTACCATGTGGCCAAGCTGTTTAAAGTCACAATAGGATGGGGAAAATAAGGCTGGAAAATGATTTTCCATCCCATGTCTAGGTCAGGGAGTTGCAATATCAAAGGGAAACAAGAACTTTCAGACCTTCATTACATCTTGGTTGTTTGGTCATGATTAAGACCAAAGGAACTAAAAAGCTTATTGGAAACTCAGAGCCTCCACCCTTAGTCCCTAATTCCAGAGGTAGTTGATGCTGCCAATTCTTGGGGGTAGGGGCTGTGAGGGCATTCAAAATATTTCAACATGGCATGAAACTCCAAACATATTTATTAAAAGCTGAGATAGACCACAAACTGGCAATCTATTGTAGAACTCAACAGTAGCAGGCCTAAAGTTAATCAGCAGTGCATTTGAGAATCCAGAGAATAGGAATACTATTGGCAAGTTATGACCAAGTAGAAAGAAAGGTTGCATCTGAAACTTACTTGTTAAGTTAGAATAGAGAGTCTGCCCTTTAGGGCCGGCCGAGTGGCTCAGTTGGTTAAGAGCTCGCTCAAGAGTTTGAGCTCTGAGCAACAGCGGTTCGATGCCCAGCCCGAGCTGAGTTGCCGCTGAGCTGCCAACAGGCAGCAGGATGGCTCAGCTAAAAAAAACAAAAACAAAAAAAAAACTGAGAGTCTGCCCTTTAAAAAAGAAATAGTTCTGACTTCCAGTTTCAGGTCTGACATGTAAAGAGCTTGGAAGTACCCACTTCTGTCCTCACAAGAAAAAAGCTGTTTTCAAATTAAAAATCAACCATTCTTCTTAGATTCATCAGAGAATTGAGGTAAAAGGCAAACTTGTGCCCCCAAAACTGGAGACAGGCAGACACAAAGAATCACCGCTTACTAGGAGCAGAAGCCCACAGCTGAAGCCAGATGGTAGGAAAAATTTACATTGCAATCTATGAATTGCTGGAGGCTCAGTGTAGACCAGCGGTTCTCAACCTGTGGTTCGCGACCCCTTTGGGGGTCGAACGACCCTTTCACAAGGGTCGCCTAAAACCATCGGAAAACACATACTTTCGATGGTCTTAGGAACTGAGCCACCACTCCTCTATCCGTCTCCATGCTTCAAGACAAAATTTCATTTATTTGTAATTAGAAATAAATATTTCACAATATAAAATTACATATTATTTTTGTGATTAATCACTATGCTTTAA
Source organism: Hipposideros armiger (assembly GCF_001890085.2). NCBI lineage: Eukaryota > Metazoa > Chordata > Mammalia > Chiroptera > Hipposideridae > Hipposideros > Hipposideros armiger. The sequence continues at coordinate 26,329 of NW_017731600.1, read as the reverse complement.
TTATGTTCAATTTGTAACAATGAAAATACATCCTGCATATCAGATTTTTACATTACGATTCATAACAGTAGCAAAATTACAGTTATAGAGTAGCAACGAAAATAACTTTATGGTTGGGGGTCACCACAACATGAGGAACTGTATTAAAGGGTCGCAGCATTAGGAAGGTTGAGACCCACTGGTGTAGACTAACTAGATAGTTAAACACTCCAAGGTGGCCCATTCTTAGCTCCCCACCCTTTTCCTGAGTTTTGCCTTCAGGAGCTTTACCAGGTTCTCATTATAAAGATCAGAGAAAAATCCACTCATTCTTTAGGGAGAGGGAGGGGAAAAGTAACACTTGAAATACCCTCAGAGTTCTCTGTTCCTAAGAAGACCTGCCCTCAAGGGAAATTTTATTAGAGCCTAATCCACTGGGGTTTTACCAAAGCTGAACCAGCATGGGGGAAGGGACATGCCCAACCCAGCTCTCTCTAGCCTTCCATGTGGCAGAAAAGAAATACCCAACTCAGGCTCACTAAAATTGGAAACTAATCATAGAACTGTAGAATCTCACCCCCCCCCCACCAACCTTACCACCACATCAAATGAGCACATGTATAATAATGGGGCATTACAGCTAAAAGAACTAGGTGCTTCTGACCCTAAACAGGAGTTGCTAGGAAAACCCAAAGATAATAGGGGAGAAAAAACAAGGACACTAGAGGAAATTTTAGCCTCTGGCACCACAATTACAACAAACAGTAAACACAGGCTAATTCCTAGTCAAATAAACTTAAACTTCACACTAAAGGCTTAACTATCCCATACATCAAGTTTGGCTTTCAACAAAAAAATTGCAAGGCACACTAAAAAACAAAAAGCACAGCCTGAATGGACAAAGCAAACATGAGAACCTGACTTAGGTATGACAAAGATTTTGAAATTAAAACACTGGGAATTTTATATAACTACTATTGATATGCTAAGGGATCTAATGGGGAAACGTGGACAACATGCAAGAAAAGAAATGTAATGTAAGCAAAGACAAGGAAACTGTAAGAAAAAATCAAAACAAAATGCTCAAAATAAAAAAACACCATAACAGAAATGAAGAATGTGTTTAATGCGTTCATTCTTAGACTGTAGAGCCAAAAAAAGAATTATTGAATGTGAATATACATCGATAGAAACTTGCAAAACTAAAATACAAAGAGAACAAAAAGAATGAAAAAGATTAAACAGAATATCAATGAACTGTGGGACAATTACAAAAGGTGTAACATACCTGTAATATCAGTATCAGAAGGAAAGGAAAGAGAGAAAGGAACAGAAGAAATATTTGAAATCTTAATTTTAATAGCTGAAAATTTTCCAAAAATAAAAGCAGACACCAAACCACAGGTCCAGGAAGCTCAGAACACAATAAGCTGGATAAATACTAAAAAGCCTAACATCTAGGCTTATCATATTCAAACTGTAGAAAACCAAAGACCAAGAGAAAACCTTGGAAGAAGACAGAGAAAATTTTCCTTACCTACAGAGGAATAAGGATAGGAATTAAATCAGACTTCTTTTCAAAAATTATGCAAGCAAGAAGAGAGTGAAACAAAAACTCATAGACACAGACAATAGTTTAGTGGTTACCAGAGGGTTAGGGGGTAAAGGGGGTGGTAGATGAGGGTAAGTGGGATCAAATATATAGTGATGGAAGAACTGACTCTGGGTGGTGAACACACAATGTGATATATTGATGAGGTATTACAGAATTGTACATTTGAAACCTATGTGACTTTACTAACCATTGTCACCCAAATAAACTTTAATAAAAAAAAGAGAGTGAAGTGAAATATTTAAAGCCCTGAAAGAACAAATCACTAACCTATAATTCAATATATAGCAAAAGTCCTGCAAAATTGAAAGACAAATAAAGACTTTCCCAGACAAACAAAAGATGAGGAAATTTGTCACCAGTTGACCTGCCTTGAAAGAATGTTAAAAGTTCTTCAGAGGGAAGGAAAATGATACAGGTCAGAAACTTAGATCTACATAAAGAATGAAAGAGTGTCAAAGAAGGAATAAATTAAGGTAAAATAAAGTCTATTACTCTTCTTATTCTTAACTGATCTAATAGGTAACAATTTGTCCAAAATAATAATAGCAATAATGTGTTCAGTGATTGTAGCTTATGTATAAGTAAAATGAATGACAGTCATGTAATAAGAGAATTGGGAATACTCTGTTGTAAGGTACATGCACTACCTGTGAAGAAGTATAGTGTTATTTGAAAATGGACTTGGATTCATTGTCAGTGTATATTGCAAACCCTAGGGCAACCCATACATTTTTTAAAACCTTAATTGACATGCTAAGACAGGACAGAAAATGAAATCATGTAAAATGCTTAATTAAAACAAGAGAAGGAAGAAAAAGAACAGAATACAAAAACAAAAAATGAAAACACTAATTGAAAGACAGACTGTAAGAGGAGATAAAAAAAAAAGACCAAACTAGATGTTGTCTACAAGAAACCCATTTTAAATTTGCGGGCAGATGGATTTAATGTAAAGAGATGGAGAAAGACATAAAAAACACTTATCAAAAGAAAGCTAGAGAGCTATATTAATTTTAGGCAAAGCAGCCTTCATAGCAAGGAACATTATTCCTGATAAAGAGGTGCATTACATAATGATAAAAGGGTTGATTTTTCCAATAAAACATAATATTCCTTAATGTGTATTATACCTAACAACAGAGCATCAAAATACATGAGGCAAAAACTAATAGACTGCAAGGAAAACTAAATAAATCCACTATTATCATTGGAGACCTCAACAGCCTTCTATCAATAATTGACATATCCAGCCGGAAAAAAATGGTAAGAACAAGTTGAACTGAAAAGCACCATTGATCAATTGGATCTAATTTATTTGATCCAACAACAATAGAATACACATTCTTCTCAAGCTCACATGGAACATTCACCAAGATAGACCACATTCTGGAGCACAATATATACCTTAACAAATTTAAAAGAATAGAAATCATAAAAAAATATGGTCTCAGAGTACAGTGGAATTAAAATATTGAGTTGTCAGAAAAGTCATGATGCATATTTGCAACAGAGGACAATAGTTCATTTTTGGAAGTACTAGAGTCATTTGCATCTATGTTATTGCTATGTCACTTGACAGCTGGCAGTTCTAGCATCATTCTAAAAAAAATTGAGTGATTTGGTTGAGTTTTGGAGATTTTACAAGTTGAAGATGGGAGACCAAACTGTGCATTTTTGCCATATTTTACTGTTTTACTTCCATAAAGGGAAGAACGTGCATCAAGCTTGTGAAAAGTTGCATAAAGTTTATGGTGACAATGTTCTACAAGAACGTCAGTGCCAACAATGGTTCACGAAATTACGTGCTGGTGATTTTGATCTCAACGACACTCCTCGGTCAGGGAAGCCCACTGAGGTTGATGATGACAAAATAAAAGCATTGATCGAGTCAATGTTACACGACACAAGAGATTGCAGAAACATTGAACATCCATCATTCAAGCGTTCATGACCACCTGAAGAAGCTGGGATACGTAAGCAAGCTCGATATTTGGGTTCCGCATGAACTCAAAGAAGTTCATTTAACGGTGTATATAAACATCTGCAATATGCTCATTAAACGTGAGGAAAATGATTCTTTTTTTAAGCACCTGATAACTGGTGATGAGGAGTGGATTGTCTACAACAATGTGGTGTGCAAACGGTCTTGGTCCCAATGTGATGATTCGCCTCAAACGACATCAAAAGCAGACATTCATCAGAGGAAGGTTATACTCTCAGTGTGGTGGGATTTTAAAGGTGTCATGTTTTTCGAGTTCCTACCAAGGAACCAAACAATCTATTCGAATGTGTACTGCAGGCAATTGGACACTTTGAATGAATCCATCATCCAAAAACGTCCAGAGCTTGTTAATTGTAAAGCAATTGTGTTCCATCGCAACAACGCAAGATCACACACAAGTTTGATCACCCGTCAAAAATTATTGGCGCTTAGATGGGATGTGTTGCCACACCCACCATACTTGCCTGATCTTACGCCATCAGACTTCCATTTGTTTTGCTCTCTTCAAAACTCCTTGCGTGGTATAACATTCAATTCAGATAAGGCTGTAAATCAGCACCTTGTTCAGTTTTACACAAATAAAGATAGGTCCTTCTATGAACAAGGAATTATGAAGCTCACTGAAAGATGGCAAAAAGTTATTGAAAAAAACAAGCAATATATTATTGAGTGATCTTTGTTCTTTGTATAAATAAATGACCTTTGAAAAACATAGACAAAATACATCATGACTTTTCCAACAACTCAATAGAAATCAATAATTGAAAGGTAGCTAGAAAATCCCAATATATTTGGAGAGTAAATAGTACAATCTAAATAACACATAGATCAAAGGATAACTCAACAGAAATTTAAAAATATTTTAACTAAATGCAAATGCAAATAAAACCTATCAAAATTAGTGGGATGCAACAAAACCAGTGCTTAGAGGAAATTTTATAACATTGAATGTATATACTAGAAATGAAAATTGACCTAAAATCAATAATGTAAGCTTCCACCTTAGGAAACTAGAAAAAGAAGAGCAAATTAAATCCAAAGTAAGCAGAATAAAAGAAATAATAAAAATCAGTGCAGAAATCGTTGAAATTGAAAACAAGAATAGAGAAAATAAATAAAAACAGAAGCTGGTGCTTTGAAAAGATCAAAACACCTAGTCAGGCTAACCAAGAAAAGA
>NW_017731600.1:4012-21195 GCF_001890085.2 Hipposideros armiger | reverse complement strand
CCAGAAATTGAAGAGGGACCACCACTACTGGTCTCATGGACATTAAAAGGATAATAAAATAATATTCTGAAAAACTCTATGCCCACAAATTTGATAACTTAAATGAAATGGACCAATTCTTTGGAAGGCACAATCTACCAAAACTCATACAAAGAGAAAAATATAATCTGAATAGGTGGAGGAGAAAGGATTTGTATAGACCAGCATTGTCCAGTAGAATTTTCTGCATTGATAGAAATGTTCTATTGGGTTATTGGAAAAGTCATGATGCATTTTTGCAAAGAAAAACATAGAAAAAGTACTTCATGACTTTTCCGACAACCTAATATATCTGTGCTGTCCAATATGGGAGCCACGTATGACTATAGAACACTTGAAATGTGGATAGTGCTACTAAAGAACTGAATTTTAATTTTTATTCAATTTTGACTCATTTAAATTTAAATTGTCACATGTGGCTAATGACTACTGTATTGAACACTGCAGGTATATATCAGTTTCTCAATTGGAAAAATTCAATCTTTTAAAAAAGTCCATTGAGTAAGTCATTATTGAGATGCTACTACATTTCAAATACTAACTTTGAATATTCTGGGTAATAAAGAAGTAAAATCTTTGCTCCTCCTCTTGGAAATTCATGTGAAGGAAAAGAACCAGGGCTATTGAACAATTATTTAAGTAACAACTGAAATGTAACCTATACACATAACCAGCAGATACCACTTTTAACTGTAAATATAAGGTTTTGAAGAAAATTATAAGTATAAAAGTGCAAAGAGGTTAATAAATATATGGAGAAGTCTTAAAAAGGAATGAAAAAAATATTATATGTGACCTAAAACCTGTTTTTACCTACCAAAAAATTCTAAATATTAATAGTGCTTTAGCAAAATTTCAAGTAACAATTTGAGCCATTTTTATTTTATTCATCCTGACACAAGTTGGACAGTTTGAGGCCTACATTTTAATAAATGTCCACAGCTAGCTAAAAAAAAAAGTGCCTTACTGAAGGAAAACTCAGCAGTTGAAAATGATTACCAAAAATTTTCATAGAAGTTCCAGAATATCTATGGACTTTCAATTAGTATATCTGAGTTTAATTGGAAAACACTTTTTTATCTTCTGGGAAAACCTTAATTTCCAATAGTTTAACACTTCTTAGTGGAATGCTAACAAGACATTAGTGTGGTAAAAGCGTGGCTCCAAATTTGGCTTCCTAGAATCACTTGAGACTTCTCTTTTAAAAGCTAGATTACAAGACCCTCTTGATTCAGGGATTGCAGTGGGCCTGAAAATCAGTATTCTCAATAAACTCCCCAAGTGATTTTGATCACCATGGGAGAATGGAACCAGCTGCTTGTTAAGAACTCATGAGTCCTGTTGTCTGTTGCTTTCCCTCAGCTAATGCTGAGAGACTGGAAAGAACCTCACATTTCCCCAGTGCCCTGTCATTTTGCTCAATTCCAATGTTCCCATTTCCCATCCCACACCCTCCAACACACACAAATCCCCTTTTACCCAACATCATTTGTGGAACTCTCTGCAGCGTGATTGTGTACTCCAGACATACGAATGGACTCTGAATTTAACAAATACCTCCTTTAATTTCAACAACACCTATTGATTAATTTATATTGTAATATCTCTTATATCTTTTGTTGACTGTTTGATATTGTTCTGGATTTCAAATACTTGGTGTTTTCTTGTCATTAAAGAAAGATTGTTTTCATCACTTTTAATGTGGACTCTATTTTGTTCTCCAATAGCTTACCTATGTCTTCATCTTCACTCACAAACTGAAATCCAGGGACATCTTAGTTCTACCAATTTGGACTTGGATACACATTTGATATAATCCAAAAATTAAAACCCCATCTCTCTAGATCACTTGATCTAGGCCTGTAGCTTTCAGTCACAAATATTATATTAAATCCAACTCATTAAATAAATATCTAACAAATGTAAGCCACTTGGTCATTATGTATTTAGTAGATGTTAAAGTCTGGTGAAAAATTACATTCTACATTAGGTGTCCTCTGTCAATCACTGACAAAGCCTGAAGTTCAAATCTTGATGATGGATTTTTGTTTCCTTTTATTCTTGCTCTCTGAATATCCTATGCAATTTTAAAGTTATTTTCTCCCTAGGGTTCTTTTTGAAAAGAAAAATTGTCACCAGCTTAAGCAAGGACCTGCAGTAATCAAAACAGTATATAGTCATTGGATAAAGAAAAGTAGGGAGGAATAATTTTAAAAGCAGCATTCTTTTCTTGGGACTGAGTTTCTTCACCTGTCTGCAAACTGAGAAGAACTAACCAGGTGGTAGAATTCTATCATTGTTCACTACGTGGTTTGTGTATGCCAAGCTGAGATTTGTCTTTCAGTCTTTCAAAATTGCCTAATGACAAATAAAAACATACTTTGATAACAGCAGATGTTTCTGAGTAGTAGAGATTTATATTGTTATTGTAGATTTTCTTCATGATTTTCCTACCTCTCTACAATGATCATTTTAAACATTAATATTTTTGTATAAGCTTTTATAATGAAATGGAACAATCAGTTAGAAGAAACACAGTGATTCTCTAAAACAAAACTGGCACTTTGAAAAGGTGATTACCTACTTCAACATTGACCGAGATGTTTGTATTTTGTTGTGGTTTTCTTGCCCTACAATGAAAGAATGGCATGTGGTAGCACATCATTACAAAATTTGAAGTTGTCTCCCAATATCAATGGCTACTTTAAGGATATGTTTTCAACTGAACAGATTTTTAGTAAAGTCACAAAGCCTTGTTCCAATTCCCTGATGAATAATTGAATAATATTTTTAAATCATACACATATCCAATTATCATCGAAGGAAATATTAAAACACTAAAATCCCATTGAAGAGGCATTACTAAAATATGTGCCAGAGTCACAGGTTTTAGAAATGATTATATTTAATACCTTTATTAATTAGCTAGTACATGACTAAATATATTATTGACATTCATGAGTTTTGTTCCACTGGGAGATGAAAGCACTAATAAATACTAATATTACCCAGGAGATGCAATAAATATAGCTTTAAATATATTACTCATATGCTGTTTTTTTAATGTCAGCTATCTTAAGCTAGCATCTCATTTCTCTTTAATTTGAAAATGCTTTGAAATACAGCATTTATAAAAGTAACTTGATCAAATCAAGACACTTCTGATAGCCTGTATGCCTTTAAATCTAAATCACAAGCTAAAGGCTGGGTTTGTATTATAGCTTTGCCTAGGAAATTGCTTTAATTTTAAATTTTATTTGAACTGTAAAGAGGCAAATGGGTATGTATTTTCAGTTGTACCTCTCTGGACTTCTACAGACATCTCTGTAGCCCCCATGTCCATTCCCGGCCTTTGTCTTTCCAAGTTAGGTCTATTATGTGTGTCCTCTGCAGGAACATGGCTTGCTCCAGTCTCTGAACAAATCATAAGAATAGCAGAAAGAATATCAATAACCTCAGTCCCAACATCCAAAGGAGTCCAGAATTAGGTCCTTTAAAAACTGTACCACTTTGAGAAATTGCAGGTACTGTGTAGCTTCCACATTACCACATTCCCTCTTCACTTCCAATATGAAAAGTCAGTTCATAAGATGGAATTCTTCCAGGATTCTAGTTCTCCACTGAGGCTGAGCACCTGCCCTGTACTCACACTTTTCTGATTAGGTCCCTACAGCTGGCTGACTCTAGCCTATTTTTCCCCCTTGGGGGTTTGGGGGTTGAGAAAATATGCATCTACTTACCTTTCAGTAGCCCTGAAACACTATCGTTCTTTGGGACATTCAGGGTGATCTATGTTTAGCATGACTCTTACACTGTGTCTGTCAATGATCAGGCATCTCAAGAAAGTTTTGGATGTGGTTGAGTTCTGCTGACTAAGCTGAAATTTGGGAAAAGTATCTGAAGAACTGATATTTCATGTCACTTCTTAAAGAAATGTCCTTGCACTTTAGATATTGCCTATAGGCACGAAAGCCAACATTTTGTTTTTGAAATTGTCCCTGGCCTGTATTCTTGTCCCCTCTAAGGGCCACTACACTTTCACCAAAAACATTCAGAAAAACATAAGCTGAGGGTCTGTCAGGAACATCATAAACACCATCTCCAAAATGTTCTGTGTTGAAGTCTTGAGATTCAACATGAAAATGACAGGTGGGTATGCTTTCCATGGTCAAATGTGTTTTAAAAACTCATTATATTATCCCTTCTAGAGTTTCTCAGTACCTATCGGCATAGTGAAGGCTCTTGAAATCTTGAAGTGAAAACAAAACTGGAAACTAAAACCTATTTAACTTTGCTTAAGCCACCTGACTTTAAAATAATTTAAAATTTTTAGTAGCACCTAATATTATCTCACAGGCCCTATTTTTGGAAATGCTAATGTAAACACCATTCCAGCACTGATTAGGTGGTATATTCGATTCCCTGGAACAAAATGTTCCTCAAAGTTGCCTCTCTCCAATAGGTCTATTACCTCTTCAATGGTAATTTAAAAATAAATTTTTAGAAATTAAAAAAGAAGTAGGTCAAGCACAGGTTTTGTCTATAAACAAAGCTGCACAACAGTTTTAGAGTAGATTATGGTTTTATTTATTTTACTGTTGAATTTAAATTCTCTTTGTTCCCCCATAAATATAACAATAAAGTAATGTAAAAATCCAATAATAAAATATTTCTCTCTATATAAAAAACAACTTGCTTTTCTCTGAGTACCATGATTTCTCTGAGTATCTTCCATTAAGACTGGTATAACTCCAGAAGACAAGGACCTCAGAGTCCTGCTTTACTCCTGCTGTAAGACCTGGAAAGTCCAGACAGAATTTCAAACTGAGGCCTCTTACTTTCCCCTCAGGTAGGTTTGCCAGGCATTGTGTGTGTGTGTGTGTGTGTGTGTGTATAATTTCCTGTATTTTTTTCTCCTGTTATATTTTCTCCTCAGGTAACTCAAAGAAGTAAGGTCCTTAGTCTTAAGGGGGTGATTCCATTTCAGCAGAGAAAGAAATTCCATACTCTGCCAGGAGTCAAGGTGAGGAATCAGAATGAGGGTTGTGGAGACCACCCACCCCAGAAGAGAGGGTGCTACCCAGAGTGAAATTTCTTCTGTCACACAGAGGGGCCATATAAGATGCCCCCTCACTTCCTCATGGAAGTCTCGGAGAGGTGAAGGCCTTGGTCTAAAGGGAGATGGCCTTGAGTCAGCAAAGCGAGTGCCTTAGGAATTGCCAGGATTCACGATAAGGACCCTGAGTGAGAACTGAGGGGACCACCCACCTTAAACACAGGACCCCACAAAGCCCAATTCTGTATTCCCTACTGTGAGCTCTGGGAAGTCTCCAACTGGGATGGCTGGCTGTACTGAGAAATGTCTTCTCAGTTTTTCCTTCAAGTACTTCTGGGACAAGCAAGACAGGGTACCTGTGAGGACCTAGAGCACTGCCCTTAGGAAACATCTGGTGGAGATGACTTTCATTGGAACCAAGAAAGTTGAGTTTACCAGCTGAAGCCACTCACATCCTCCTTCTCTTCTTTAGCCTTTGGTGCCCAATCACCATGCCTCCTACTCACACTCCTGCCTACTGATACCAACAAGAGTCATCATGCCTCAGTATCAGAAGCATCAGTGTTGCACACATGAGCAACACTTGCAGGTCCACAGGGAGACTCAAAGCCAGGAGTGTCCACAGTTACATAATCAAGTATATCAGATGAGGACTCCAGTGGTTACAAAGAAAGAAAGCTCCAGAACCCTCCAGTTTTGCCAGATAGCCTCTGAACTAGAAAGAGACTTTGCTGGTGAATTCCACTGTGCTCAGTTATCAAATGAAAAAGTACATCACAAAGTCAGACGTGGTGAAGAATGGCATAAAAGAGGATAAGGAACACTTCCTGAAATGATCAGGATTGCCTCTGAGCACATGGAGCTGGTCTTGGAGTTGACATGAAGGACTATTCCTGTGCCCTTGCCAAAACACTGGACCTCACATAAAATGAAAGGCTGAGTTATGAAAAGGGCATGCACAATACCAGTCCCTTGATGACTGTCCTGGGCCTAATATGCACAAAGGGCAGCTGTATCACTGAGGAGATAGTTTGGGAAGAGCAGTATATAATGAATGTAAATTCTTGGAAGAGGCACTTCATCCTTGTGGATCCCATGAAGCTCATTACCAGCAATTTGGTGCAGCTAAAATACCAGGAGTACCAGCAGGTGCTCAACTCTGATCTTCCACACTGTGAATTCCTGTGGGGTCCAAGAGCCCAAGCTGAACCCACCAAGATGAAAATCCTGCAGTTTTTGTCCAAGGTCAATGTGACCACCCCCAGTGCCTTCCCATGCCATTATGATGAGGCTTTGAGAGATGAGGAAGAGAGATCCCAGGCCACTGCTGCAACCAAGGCTGGCACTACTTCCAAGGCCAGTGCATAGCCAGGACCATGTCCAGCAGTTCCTCCTACCCACAAGTGAGGCCCAATGCAGATTCTTCACTTTTATTGCAAGTGGATAGTCAATGTTCTGAGTAGGAGAGGGTCAGGGTAGAAATAAAGGGTAGAAAGAGTATGTCACTTCTGCTGTCCTGCTCAATATGGGTAACTTGTAGATTTATTTATTTATTTATTATTTATCAAATGTTGTTCATTTAAATGGAGGATTTATTTAACTTCAGAATCTAAGTTTTTGAATGACATGGGCCCCACATTTATTTCTGTTTATCAATTTTAAGAATAAGAGTTTTGGTATTTAGTAAAACAAATTAAAAATCATTAAATTATTTTTTTCTATGATCCACACAAGATAACAGCATTGGAATAGGTATTTTCTTAGACATGTGAAAGAATGCTACATTAAAATAGTTGGGATCATGCAAAAGAGAAGAAATAAAAAGGTAAGAGGTGGTCAATTCTTGGTTCCCTTTTTACTTTTTAGTCCCTACTTATTTTTGTAAAATTCAAAGATAAATACCTGGATTTGCTTGGCTTATTCAAGAACCACATTCCATAAGCCCTACAAGACAGAGCTAATCGAACCCACTTCACAGATGCAGAGCCTGATGCTCACTAAGTTTAGTAGTGTGTCCAAATTCACATGACTGTTAAGGGACAGGGTTGAAACTAGACCCCTGGTCTGAATTAGACTAGAGCTGACACTGTTCCAATTCTCCTCGCTCAAGGCCCACCTTGTGCTCCTTCATTCAGTTTTCTTCTTTCTTCTTAAAAATATATTTCAGACAATAAAAAGAAAGAATCTATGCTCATACTACTGGGTTAGACTACATTCCCAGAGTAATATGAATACCAAAATAAATGAGAGGCATGAATAAAGAAAAGAAAGCTAATACATGGTGACAGTATGATTATCTACAAATGCAATGTAAGATAAGCTCAAAAGATCAGGGTCTCACAAGCTCATCCCAGACATCCCCTTCCCTGTAGTATATAAATCTATCAGAACAGACTTTACTTGTGAATCTAAGCCTGGCTGATGAAGAGAAGGAAAATGTCAGCCTATTTTCCCCCATAAGTCCTTCACCTGTCCTGGGATTCCTGCCTTGTGCTTCAGCCTCCACATCTCACATCACTCCTAGAACAGGGACCAAAGTTTGCTCACAGAAAAATGTTCAGGGGTTTGCAGGGATGTGGCATTTCCCAGGAAGCATTTAATCCAAGACATAGGAGCCAAGAGGAGGACCTCAGTGTTAGAGGGATGGAGAGAACAACACCTCAGAATACAGGGTGTCACACACAGATAAGCTTCCACCTGCTCTAAGACTCAGAAAACCCCAGACAGAACTGCCATGCTGAGCATGCCCTCACTTATTTTTCAGGACGTTCAGGTACTTAAGAGCCCTGGCCTAAGAAGGACAACCTCAGTCAGGTAAGTAGAAGGAAGAGTCCCAATCTCTGATAGATATGAAGGTGAGGACTCTGAATGAGGAATTTTGGAAGGACCCAAACAAAACAGTATGGTTCCATAAGTCTGACTCAGGCTATCAACACTTGGAGGTCTGAAATAGTCTTGGCAGGATGTGGCTCATCCTGACTTCCAATTTGGAGGTCCCCAGAAGTTGAGTGTCTTGATTTGATGGGAGCAGCCTCAGGCTCGCAGAGAATGGAGTCCCAAGACCAGTCAGGTGTCAAGGTGAGGACTCTAAATAAGAATGAGGGAACCACCCATCTCAAAACAGAGTAGTTCCACATATTCCCCTTATGCTGTTGGCCTTGGGGTGTCCAGAAAAGACTTGTGAGGTGGTAGAAACCTGTTATACTCTCAGTAGTGTCTCATGGAGGTGAGGATCTTGGACTAATAGGGACAGCCCCAGATATGCAGAGAGAAACCCTGGGCCTTAACAAGTATCATGGTAAAGACCCTAAGTGTTAACAATGGGACCCCCACCAGCTGATAGAGTCAAACAGAGCCCCATCCAATTCTTGGCCCTGGGAGAATACAGAAGAGCTATGACTGATCACACCTGTGTTGTCTCAGGGTGGGAAGTTCCTTGGTATGAAGGAGGCAGACCCAGTTCTGCAGAAAGAACAGTCTTGGCCTTAATGAAGTTATGAGGACCCTGAGTGCTAAAGACGAAACCTTTCACTAAAATACGGGCCTCACAGACACATCACCCTGCTGTCAAGCTATGAAGCACGGGAAGAAGTGGCCATGTGTTGCATAACCAGCTATATCCTCTAGGGACTCAAGAAGGTGAGGACTTAGTTTTGAAGCTGGCTAACTCCTGTTGCCAGAATGAGCAGTGCCAAGCTGTAATAAATACCACTGTACTCTGAGTTAGGACTGTGAGTGGGGACTCTGAGTGAGGACTCTGAATGAGGACCTAGAGATCACTGATTACTAAACAATGGGGTTTGACAGAGCCACGCCCCTACGGAACGCCCACAAAGACCCCAGCACCGGTGGCCGGATGTGGCTCACTGACTTCCGCTTATCAGCCCAGAACGTTGACCACAGAACGGAGAAACGGCATTTGTTCAGCTAAGAATGGATTTGCAGGACTGATCTGGAGGCACGGTGAGAACGTGAGTGGGAACGTAAGAAAACACACGCCTCGCATTACAGATTGGCCCCAAAACCCTCCCCTCCCCTCCCCTCCCCTCCCCTGTAGCCTGGTTCTGAGGCCCCAGCCAAGATGGCGGACTGTATGCGGCTGGGAAGGTGTTAGGGAGAAGGGCTTCCTCTTCCTGAGTACCCCAGTTCTGCACACGGAGGACTTGTCAGTCCCTGGTCGATTCCAGATGAGGAACCTGAGAGGGAACATAAGAAAACATGCCTCCCATTACAGATTGGACCCCCCCCCAACCCTTCACCCCCCTGCAGCCCAGCTCTGAGGCCCCAGCCAAGATGGCGGACTGTACGAGGCTGGGAATGTGTTAGGGAGAAGGCCTTCCTCTTCGCGAATAGCCCCGATGCCGCAGATATAGGACCTCTAGGCCTGAACTGCAGCCAAGATGAGTGCCCTGAGTGCTTATGAGCGGGTCTCTACACATAAACGGGGCCACACCGGGCAGTGCCGCTGCACTGAGCTCTAGGCGGCACCAGGCAAGCTAAATGCCAAATAGCAAATAAATTCACCTCTCAGGCCAGAAATGGTAGTGAGGGCAGCCCCGAGACTTCCCCAGCTGAACAGAGGCGGCCCTGGGTTGGCTGGCAGGCTGCGGGGGCCCCTCATTTCCTCTGGGTGTGGTATCAGGGAGGGAGGGCCTCGGTAGAATGGAAGAAATTGCCTTGGTCTAATGCAGGAAGTCTATTTCACCAAAAGGGACCCACTCCCAGTTAGTATTCAGGGTTGTGACACTGAGTGAGGATTGGGGACCCCTGCCTCCCAGAAAGTAGGGAACCACATAAAGCCCCAGCTCTGCTTGCACACCTGGGAGACTGAGGCATGTTGACGTGATGAGTTGCACTCACTTCTTCCCTGCACATCTCACAGAGGTGAGAGACCAGGTCAAAGGCAGCAACCTCAGGTCCGCAGTGGCAGAATTTCTTGCTGTGCCAAGTTTCATGCAGAGACGCTAGAGCACTGTGGGGATGTCCCAAGCAGCATCAGTGTGGCCACAAGCTGTACTCCCTGCTGTCAGTGCTGGCCGACCTCAAGGATAGATGTCAGACATAAGTGCCCATGAGTCCTCACTGGAGTGTAACTAGGAGGTGAGGGTCTAGGTCAGCAGAGGGAGAAATCTTAGAAACTATCCTGAGTCAAATTTAGACCTTGAGTTTGAATCCTCTGTTACATCACAGACCATGGGACCTCAACCTGCTCGTAACAGCTCCCACTCCTGGGAGACCACATTTGGCCAGATAAGGTCAACTTCACGTTCTCCTTTTGGTACTCAGAGAAGTTGTCTCTTACTGTGAGGAATTCTCTAGCAGTAGCCAAATTGAGGAACCCGAGTGAGGGCTCAAGGGACCATCCAACCCTGAAAAGAGGGGACATGAAAGCATCCATCCTAACCCAGTGGTATCAGCATGAGAAATCTCACAGAAAGGCTGTCAGGTTACCATCCCCCACACTTGTTTATGAGGACCAAGGGAGGTGAGATCCTTACATGGTCACCAGTAAACAAAATATGAGTTTTGAGAAGCCTTTCAGGGAGCCAAGGTAAGGAAGTTGACTGACACCTGAGGATCCAAGTGAACTCAGGATAGAAAAGACCCCACTCAGCTCTCAACACTGGGTGTCCTCTGTTTAGAAGATGGTCTGTAGCTCACCTTCAGTTCCTTCTCATGGGTCCAAGGAAGCTATGAGGTGTCAGTGTCAGAGTAGCAGAGGGGCGGGTGCCCAGACTCTGTTCACAGTTGACATGACAATGTTGAATGTGAACTAGGATGACCCCACATGCCAGAACACATTGGGTCCCCCCTGCCAGCACATGCTGTCTTCTGAGTAAACCCAGGGCAGGGCTGGTAGGAGGCAGGGAAAGACTCACTCTAAGGATGCCATGGTTCTTCTATGGGATTCTTAGGGGGCAGCCTGACCAAGAGAACGGGAGCCTAGTGGAGGGAACCTGCAGAGGCAGCCTTCAATGCAGCCAAGGTGGAATTGACCTATAGAAGTGTACACATCATCTTGTTCTCCATCCACCAGATACAAAATCACCTGTCCACTGGCCCACGCTCATGTCTGCCTCTCCGACCACAGCCATCATGCCTCGTGGACAGAAGAGTAAGCTCCGAGCTCATGAGAAATTTCACCATAGCAAAGCTCAGACCCAAAGTCTTAAGGAAACCCAAGTAGCTACTGCAGAGGAAGAGAAGGCCACTTCATCCTCCTCTCCTGATTGTGGGGATAGTCCCTCCATCTCCGCTGTGGCTGGCAGTCTCCCGGCACCTCCGAGTGTCCCAGCCACCATCAGTGCCACTGCAGGTGTTTCCTGCAAAAGATCTGATGTAAATGCCAACAGTCAAGTTCAAAAAAGTAAAAATTCTTCAGAGGCCTCACCTTCCACTGATATCTCTTGTCAAGATCTTCTAACTAGGAAGGCAAGTATGTTGGTACGGTCCTTGCTATATAAGTATAAAGTGAATGAGCCCATTGAAAAGGCAGACATGCTGAAGATTGTCCACAAAAGGTACAAAAAGCACCTCCCTGAGATCCTCAGGAAAGCCTCTGAGTACATGGATCTGGTCTTTGGCCTAGAATTGAAGGAAGTCCATCCCAACAGCCACTCCTATACCCTTTTCTTCAACTCAGATGACACCAGCATTGGGAGTCTGAGCAGTGCCTGGCGATTTCCTACAAAAGGGATTCTGATGCCTCTCCTGGGGTTGATCTTCTTGAATGGCAACCATGCCTCTGAGAAGGCAGTCTGGGAATTCCTGAATATTCTGGGCATCTATGATGGAAAGAGGCACTTCATCTTTGGGGAGCCCAGGAAGCTTATCACCCAAGATTTGGTGAAGGAAAAGTACCTAGAGTACCGGCAGGTGCCCAACAGTGATCCTGCACGCTTTGAATTCCTGTGGGGTTCAAGAGCCCATGCTGAGACCACCAAGATGAGAGTGCTGGAGTTTTTGTCTAAGTTCTGTGATACCATCCCCCGTGCCTTCCCATCTCACTATGAAGAGGCTTTGAGAGATGAGGAGGAGAGAGCCCGGGCTGTTTCTACAACCAAAGGTGGCACTACTTCTAAGGCCATTGCGTGCTCCAAGGCCACGTCCAGATGCAACTCTCACCCTGAGTGAGGTCTGAGGTGGACACTTCACTATGTTTTTAAAGGCCTGTTAAGCAGTGTTCCTAATATGCACAATATCTTGTTGTCTTATCTTTTTTGTTGTTGTTTTGCATTTTCAGGTGCTTTGTTTTCAAAGGAAATTACATTTAAATTCAGAATATAAGTTTATGAATGACATGGGTTACACATTAATTGCTGTGTGTCAGGTTTAGGAGTAAGATTTTGGTTTTTTGAAATACACATTGAAAATCCTTAAATCACTTTGTGATCCAAAATAAGATAGCAAGGATTTAGGGTAGGAATAAAGAACTCTACACTAAAATAGAGGGGATCAGAAGATGAAAAGACATACAGAGATAGATCAAGTAAAAATTGGTCAATTCTTGGTTTGCCTTACTCCATTCAGGCTTTCTTTTTGTAACTTTATAAAGATATGTACCTGGAATTGCTTATGATTTTCAATAATGTTTGAGAGTATAAACCATAATCTAGCTCGCTCTTTTTGGCTTTTATTTCACACAATCATTAATTGAGTATCATTGCTTTGGATGACTTCATGCTTGCACTGGAGATGTTGGTCAAAGAAGACTCAGCATGTGTCCACACAATTATAGATTCTAGGAGAAGCTATCATTACAAAAGAGGGTGAGATACACTAGTTCATGAGGAACAAGTCAAAAGGGCAGTAAAGGACAGTTGCAGACAGCATAGTACTTAGTTTTCATCAATAAGCAGAATTTTGGACACTTAAGAGGTTTTCTTTTTTTCTAGAACACTGCATATTTTCAGACATCTCTGTTATATGTAAAATAAAAAATTCCAACTGAATGGATGGTCACATGTGAGGTCAAGATACTCATACTAATAACTGCCATTCCCTAATGTCTTTATACAAGGCTGGCATAGTGACATGCTTTCTTTACATCACATATATTCTAGCAAACCTACAAGACAGTGTTTATCAGACTCATTGTATACTGGGCAGCCTGAGCCTCATAGAGTTAGCGTATGGTAATGTGCCAAAATTTATGGGGCAGGTAACTGGCAAGGCTGGAACTAGACAGCTGGTTTAAGTTACTGTAAGCCCACCCTGTTCTTCTCCTCCCACCCTGAGACACAACCTGTGCTTTTATTTCAGTTTTCCTCGCATTACTTCAAAACATATCACATGATAAAAAGAATGTCATTGTATCCAAACTACTAAGTTGAAAATATAGCCAGAACAGTAAGAATGCCAAAATAATTGAGAGGTATACACAAACAAAAGAGACAATATTCTGTGACATTATGATCATGTATATTTGCAATGTTAGATAACCTTTACAGGAAGCCTTTCATCCAGGAGACAGGAACCAAGATGAGGGCCCTATATAAGGGGTCTGTGGAGACCAACACCCCAGAATAGAGGGCTTCTGTGGGACACCAGTCCCATCTATTCTCAAACACAAAGGGAACCAGACAAAGCTGTATGGCGGAGCATACCCGCCCTCATTCTTCAGACTTTGCAGGGGCATAAGAGCCTTCGTCTAAGGGCAAAGTTGTCAGGTCAGTAGAGAAGGAGTATCAGGTTCTAATAGAAATGGCTGTGAGAAACCTGAATGAGATAGACGGAAGGAGGCAGCCAAAACAAGAGGATCCAATGAAGTCCCATCCCTGTGGTGAGCCCTGGGAGGTTCAGGACAGTCCTGGTTGCTCGTAGCTAACACTTACCTTTCAGTTGATTTCCCTGGGAGGTGAGGATTTTGTCAGAAAGCTATACCCTCACACAAGCACAGAGTGGAGTCCCAGGCAGGGAAGTTGAATAGTCAAAGTGGAGACCAGCATGGGACCACTGAAGCCACAGTTGACGAGGCTACACCTAACCCCCCCTCCACTGCTGTTATCCTTGGGAGGCACAAGCAGGAGATGACTAGCTCAAGTTCCCATTGGATTCTGCATTCAGGGACTCAAGGGGATGAGAGCCTTGGTGAACAGGCTGTCTTTTCAACAGTGAGTGGAAACACAGGCATGAGCGTGTCAAGGTGACAATCCTGTATGAGGAGTGAGGCAAACAAGTGTTGCATATGTCCGTTGCATGTCCCGCCTCAGTAGTTGTCCCTGGGAAAAGACAGGCAGAGCCTTCAGGCCTCAATTCCTGAAAGGGGATAGTTTCAGGGACGTGAAGTCTTTGCACTCATGGGGGAGGCCCCATACAGCAGAGGAAAGATACCTGGTTCCTAAGAGCACTCACCATGCTGACACTCAGTAGCAATGAGAGGATCCCTCCCAGAAAGAAGGGGGCCACATAGAGCCCTGTCGCTGTTGTCACAACTGACACCATAACACCTAGTCATGTTTGCATGATGAGTCATACTGGGTTTCTCTCAGAACACCTCAAGGATGTGAGGCATATAGTCAAAGGGGGCAGCCACAGATGACAAAAAGGAGGATTTCCACATAGTGCCAGGAGCCAAGGTAAGGACCCTGAAGACTGAAAGGCCCACCCACCTTCTAAGAGTGGGGGTCAGCACAGATTGCTTCCACTACTGCAATCCTTGGTATGCCAGGGACTGTTGTGGCCCGATGAGACAAACATCACTTCCTCCTAGGGTTTTGCAGGCAATTGAGGGCATCAGTATGAGGGGTAACCCTGGAGTCAAGAGAAAGAATATTTCCAGGTTGTGCCAGGAATCTGGGTGATGACAGTGAAGAGTGTGCGGTCACATGGCCCATATCATCCATGGCCACACAGAGTCTTGCTCACTGCTAGTTCAGGAGATCAAGTGCAGGGATGTCAGCCAGAGGGGCCCAATGGTTCCCATAAACAAGGAACAGGGAAGTGAGGGTTTTGGTCTGAAGGTGGAGGCTCCATGTCAATGGACGAAGGGATGAAAGACCTGTCTGGGATCAAATTTAGGACTTGAGTTGGGTCCCTGAGTGAGACCATCCCTCCTTTTGACTGAACCTGCCTGACACAGCTTTCAAGGTCACGAGAAAATAGGCAGGTGTGACCAGATAAGGCCACCCTTACTTCCTCCTGCTGAATCACAAGGAGGTGTGGACCTTACTATGAGGGATGAGTGTCAAGTCAAGGAGGAGGGGAGCTACAGGCCCTGTTAGAAGTAAAATCAGGGTGCCTGAGACAGTATTGAGGGGTCCACACAAGCCTGAATAGGGGAGACATCAGAGTCATGTCCCACCCTTTCATATCAGCTCTAGAAGGCTCAGGCCAGGGATACCAGGCGAGGTCTCCCACCTCACATCTTTATATCAAGTTTAAGTGAGGTAAAATCTTTCATTTGAAAGTGTGGCCACCAGGCCTCAGAAAGGAGGGGCATGATACGTGCCAGGCACCGCAACAGGTGCTTTATATTTACTACACACATTCCACCAATGCGACAAGACAGGGCTTGTCAAACTCAGTTCACAGATGAGGAGCCTGAGGCTCACTCACAGGGTTTAATAATGTGCCAAAGTTCACATGGTTGGATAGCGACAGGGTGGAAACAGGCCCTTGATTGGAGTTAGTCTGAAGCCCACACTCTCCCAATCCTCCAAGCCTGAGGCTGACCTTTTGTCTTTTAATTCACTTTTTTTCTCAATATTACAAAATATATTCCAAGCAATAAGAAGTAGGATTCACTGGCCAAACTGCTGAATTGGAATACATAGCTAGAGCAACAATAGTACCAAAATAAATGTGAGGTATGAATACAGGGGAAAAAGAGATAACATTTGCTGACAACACAATCATGTACATATGTGATATCAGATAACCTTAGAGATCAGAGACTTAAAATAATTGACCAACTCAGCCTCTTCTTTATAAAAAGTAAATCTAGAACAGAAGATTCCAGTTACATAAGACCTTGACGTCTGGCTGGAGAAGAAAAGGAATAGATTACCATGTTTAATTTCTCTTACAGCCCACCACTTGGGGCCCCTCGTTTGTGCTGTGGATTTCTCATATCACATCACTCCCAGGACAGGGACCCATTCCCTGCAAGGTTAGGAGTAGAGTTACTGCTCAGTTTTCAGAGATGTGTCAGTTCCCAAGATGCTTTTAATTGAAATGACAAGAACCGATATGAGGACACCTATGAATTAGGACTGGGGAAAGCAACATCCCAGATTACTGGATGTTATGAAGGATACAACCCCTGCCTGCCCTGAGACCTGGAAGGCATCAGGCAGAGTTGTCAGGCTGAGCACCACCTCACTTTTTCTTCACAGTTGTCAGGGATGTGAGAGCTTTGGTCTAAGGAGGGCAATCTCAGGTCAGCAGAGGGAGGTGTCAGACACGAATGTGAGGCCCCTTAAAATAATAAAAGAAGCACCCACCAGGACACTGGAGTCCCATAGAGTCCAGTCCCTGCTGTCAGCCCTTGCATATTCTGAATTCCATTGCAGTATGAAGTATAAAGAGGCTTTGATAGATGAGAAAGACAGAGCCTGAACTATAACTGCAGCCAGTCCTGATATTACTGCCAAGGCCAACCCATGTGCCAGGGCCAAGTCCGGCAGCACCTCCCACATCCAGTGAGGTCTCAGGGAGATTCTTCATCTTGTGCTTGAAAGGACAGCCCACAATTTTAAGTAGTTAAGTACCAGGGTGGAGCTGGAGTGAACACCTTGTATGTCTTCCTTTTGTTCTTGCTCTGCTTAAGGAACTGGGAGATTTATCTGCTTTTGTTTTGTATCACACCTTTATAGCTATTTTTCAGTGTAACTATGAAAGTTTTGGGATTTTGTACAACAAATTAAAAATTCTTGCCTCTCTTTTCATGGTCCACAACAAGGAAAATTGTTAAGGGGGTAGGGAATTTCTTGCAAATATGAATGAACCCTGTGGTAAAATTGTTAGGATCAAAAAATTTTTGAGGGCTGGCCGAGTGGCGCATTGGTTAAGAGCTGGCTTGGGACTCCAGAGGGCCCCGGTTTGGATCCCACATATGACGGCCAGTGACAATGCCCTCCACAGCTGA
>NW_017731600.1:0-3869 GCF_001890085.2 Hipposideros armiger | reverse complement strand
GTCCAGAAGCCGGCAACTGATCTGCCTCACCCGGGAAGAGTGCAGTGATGGTGCCAACTTGGGCCAGTGAAGCAACGTCCTCCACAACTAGACTGAAGAACAAAAGAACACCAACTTGTCTGTTCTCCTTCCCCCAATTCCTCAGCGCTGTTCCATCCCCCAATTCCCCAATAAAAGTCTTTAAAAATTTTTTTGAAAGGTCTTGACTGAGTGGCATCAGCAAGATGGTAGAAAATGAATTCCCAGCCCTCGTTTTCTCATAGAAACACAGGTTTAATGATGATATTAGTAACAAAATACCTATATGAGAGATCCATAATCTAATCAAGAAGTTGCAATACAACAGGCTAGCGCATGAAGCCAAGATCAGCTGAAAGGGGTAGAAGAGCAACTTGACTTTATAGGCATCAGCACCTCCCTCAAGCTGGCACAGCTCAGCACAGAATGACATGGTGAGTACTCTAGGTGTGGGGTGATAAAGAGTGGAGTGTATGTTCTATGTGTCCCAAAATCAGTTAGAAAGAATAAGTTTATTCAGTAGAGTTGCAGAATACAAAACAAACGCAAAAATCAATTGTGTTTCTACATGCTATACAACCAATTTTGAAAAAGAAAGTAAGAAAACAATTCCATTGAAAATAGTGTCAAAAAACAATAACATATATATAGGAATAAATATATCGAGGGAGGTGAAATATTTGTATGCTGAAAACAACTAGACACTAATGAAAGAAATTAAAGAAGACAAAAAATAAAACGAAATATATCACATATTTACGGGTTGACAGAATTAATATTGTTAAAATATCCATACTACCAAAAGGAGTCTACACATTCAATGCAATCCTTATCATAATTTCAATAAAATTTTTCACAGAAATAGAAAAAAAATCTAATAAAATTCATGTGAAACAACACAATGCCTTGAATAGCCAAAGTAATTTTGAGAGCAAGGAACAAAGATACACATCACACATACTGACACTCAACTATATTACAAAGCCATATTAATCAAAACACTGTTATAATAGCATACAAGCAGACACACAGAGCATTTTTGTTTTCATATATCTGTTGACCATTTGTATGTCTTCTTCGGAGAAGTTTCTGTTCATGTTACTGCCCATTTTTAAATTGGAAGTAGCTTAGAAACAAGGGCAGCTAAGAAGGAGGTCCTTGATCTTCAAAGTATATTTTCGTAGCTTTCTGTTGCATCTATTGAGAACATCTACCTCACACTGACTCTGAATGACATATTCTAATGGGGGACATAGGAAATAATTCTCCTTGCTAAGCACCATTTTGCCTGATAAGATTTTGTTTCTCCTAAACCACTGATATTCTCTCACATCACTGGGATTAAAAATTAACTCTCAGAGCAGTGCATTGGAACTCCAGGGGACAAGTTAATAATTGTAAGGACTGGCATTCTTTAAAGTCCCGACAGGTACTTTGCGTGCACTATACTCATTCCCCAGTCCCCAGGACAGAGCTAATCAAATATATAGCAAAGATAAACAGACTGAAGTTCGTAGAGTTTGGTAATTTTGCCTAATTTCACAAGGCTAGTAAGTGACAGGGCTGGAACCAGCCCCCTGCCACAAATTCGTCTGGAGCTTACACTTGCCCTCTCCTCCCAGCCTGAAGCTGACTCTGTGTTCCTTAATTCACCTTTCTTCTCACTACGCCAAAATGTATCTCAGGTGATAAAAATAATTCTTTACCACAAACACTCCATGGAAATACATAAGCAGAGTAATAACCATATCAAAATAATTGAGACATGTGAATAAAGGACAGAAAGAAATAGTGATTGGTGACAATGTGACTGTGTACATCACAAAGTCAGCAAACCTCAAAAGTTTAGGTGCTCAGAAAATCATTCTATGGCCGGCCGAGTGGCACGTTGGTTAAGAGCTGGCTTGGGATGCCAGAGGGCCCCGGTTTGATTCCCACATGTGAGGGCCAGTGACACTGCCCTCTACAGCTAAGATGCTGAACAGCAGCTCAACCTGGACCGGGCTGCCGTGAGTCGCTGGCGTAGGCTGCAGGCACCGCTGCAGTGGATTGCCACGGGTTACCATGTGTGGCCAGTGGCCAGCATGAGTGTCCAGCAGCCAGCGTAAGTGGCCATCCAAAGGCGGCGACTGATTGGCCTCATCAGGGAAGAGTGAAATGATGGTGCTAACTTGGGCCAGAGAAGGAATATCCTCCACAACTAGACTAAAGAACAAAATAATATCAACTTGTCTGTTACCCTTACCCAAATCCCCAATAAAAATCATTTTAAAAAAAAAAGGAAACTCATGCTGGACAGCACCTTCAAGAGAGAAAGTTAAATCTATGCAAGGAGAGGTTACACGAGATACTAAGTCCGGCTGGACAAAGGAGGACTAGACCAATATATTTTTTTCTTTTTTCATTGACAGCAAATTAATCCTGGGGTCTCTCCAGTGGGACACAACGTCACTATCTCACATGCTACCTGGGACAGGGACCACTCATTCCCTGAAAAGACTGCACTAGGGAAGCCTGTCAAGAGTTTGCAGAGATGGGCCCCTTCCCAGGAGGGTTTTAATCAAGAACCAAGAGCCGTGATGAAGAGCCCCTTACAGTGGGACTGGGGAGAGCAACAGGCCAGGCCAAGTTGGCAGCCTGAGCATCCTCTCACTTGTTCTTCCGGGTTCTCAAGGACTTGGGTCTCCTACCCTGGGAGAACGACCCTAGGTCAGTAGAGGGAGGGGTCCCAGTCTCTGACATTATGAAGGTAAGGACCCGAGATGAGGCATGAGGGACCACCCACACAGAACAGTACTGTGGCCCTCAAAAGCAGGGAGGATGAAATAGAGTCCTGTACTGTCTTTGTCCCTGGGAGACCCATGAGAGCTTCCACCAATATGGTCTCAGGGAGGGAAGCGCCGTGTCTCACAGGGACAAACCCGAGTTGTGCAAAGGGTGGAGTCTCGGCCGTGAGCAGAGTCAAGGTGAAGGCCCTCCGTGCGAACCAGAGGATGTCTCCGCAAAAGACGGAGGCTCCCAAGGTCCCACCCCTCTTGGCATGCTTGTGAGGCCGAGCACACGGCAGAAGCAGTGCGCCCTGACTTCCCCACTGGACTAAGGTGGCGAGGGCTGTGTTTGGGGCCTGGAGGACACGGGTCACCGGAGGGAGGAGGAAAAGGCAGTGAAGACACCAAACCGAGGCCCCGCAATGACAGCTAGTCATGACCCACTCCGCAACAAGGGGCTCCCACAGAGCCCCGCCCTGGCCATCAGCCCTCGGACATCCGGGCCACCACGCAGGACGTGACACCTGCACTTCCGGTTCAGAGCCTGAGGCCTGGCCGAAGCCATAGCCATAGCCGAAGCCGAGCGGAGGCCGTTGTTTGGTGCGCACCGCGTTGGTTGGCCTGAAGTTAGATTCGCGGGACAGGTCTGGAGTCACGGTGAGGAACCTGAGTGGGAACGTAAGAAAACACATGCCTCCCGTTACAGATTGGGGCCCCCCGCCAACCCTCCCATCTCCTCCCCTCTAGCCCGGCTCTGAGGCACCAGCCAAGATGGCGGACTGTACCAGGCTGGGAATGTGTTAGGGAAAAGGGCCTCCTCTTCCCGAGTACCCCAGTTCTGCACATGGAGGACTTGTCAGTCCCTGATTGATTCCAGATGAGGAACCTGAGTGGGAACATAAGAAAACACGCCTCCAATTACAGAAGTGGGGCCTCCGCCCCTCCCCTCCCCTGCAGCCCGGCTCTGAGGCCCCAGCCAAGATGGCGGCCTGTATGCGGCCTGGAATGTGTTAGGGAGAAGGGCTACCTCTTCCTGAGTACCCCAGTTCTGTACACGGAGGACTTGTCAGTCCCTGATTGATT
>NW_017731375.1:6796365-6797103 GCF_001890085.2 Hipposideros armiger | reverse complement strand
TGCACTGCACAGGGAGCCAGGAGCAATCGTGTAAGATGCCATTTCAGCCCACAAAAGACACGACTTCCTTCTCTGTCCCCCACCCCTCATCAAACAGCTGCAGGAGCTGAGAGGACATCCCTGGTCATGAATTCCAGTTGGCCAGCTGCAGGCATGGATGAGGACATATAGTCCCCCCGAGGAGATAGCCACTGATGACTGTCAGAAAATGGCCTTCTTACCTCATCTGCTCCTGAAATGCTGTTTCTTCACCCTCCACTGGGCCTGCCATATGTCTGGCAGCTTCCACCGTGTTCCTGACAGTGGAAAGGGGACTGATTCCAAGGTGGGGGGTGGGGAGCTGGACTGGTCCTTGCTCCTAAGCCAGCCCCAACTTTCAAAAAGCTAACCCCAGGACTTGTCCAGAGGAAAGAGGCCTTGACCAACTGCATGGCTGGGGTGCAAGACGGAAGGCATATTTTTCTAAATGGAGAAATTGTGATATATTTTAAATGCTTCCATTAAACAATTATAACCCCTAAAATACAACATAACAGAATTATTCTTGTCTCAAGAAATGACAGGATTTTGGGGTGTTGTTTTATTGAGGTATAACTGACATAACATTGTATTAGTTTCAGGTGTACAACATAATGATTCGATATTTGCAAAATGACCACCACAGTAAGTCGTTAGCATCCATCACCAAACATAGTTACAATTTTTCTTTCCTTGTGATGAGAATGGGGCTTATTTTTT
>NW_017731375.1:6789134-6792695 GCF_001890085.2 Hipposideros armiger | reverse complement strand
GTAATATCTGAGAGAGGGGAAGGGGCCTTCCTCAGGGGGTTGCAGCCGGGTCTGGGACAGTGAGAACGAGTCTCTAAGGCGTATTGTTTAAGGCTTTTTCTCTGATCGCCTCATTTAGTCCTTACTGAGACCAGAGGATGGAGAGATTATGATTTGCTCCTTCTGACAACTGATATTCAGAGGTTCCCTGATGTGGCCAAAGCCACTCAGGTGGCAAAGGGACAGAAATCCTGAGGGTCTAACTCCAGAGCCATGTCCCTAACCCTAGTGATCCCTGTGTTTGGGGAATGAGCCCAACTCCGCTTGACCTTCAAACCCAAGTCACCTCTGCTTTCCAGGCACACCCTGCCCGGTCCTCCTTCACCTACATGTGCCGTTTAGAGGAGCAAAGGAGAAATAATTGGGGAACTGAATCATCTATGTTCTAAAGGCAGCATAATTGAGCTGTCAGCTGAGGGACTCAAGGCCTCTTTTCTTGCTTCTTCCCCTAAAGAGAAAGATTCTTGGCTCCTCTTAGTCTCCTGCAAACCAGAGGCCCAGAGCAGTCCCTCGGAGTTTGACGGTAGCACACACTCGATGCCCGCCCAGAGCGGCAGTGCACAGTTCCCACCACCAAGGAACACTTCCTAAGATGGGAAGAAAGATAGGAAGGACTGGGCACCGGGCCGTGGGCACTGGGCCTGGAGTCGCCCGCTTTCTCTGTCACCATGGCAACGCCTGCGGGCTGGATAGGGCGGGGATCCTGAGAATCTGCAGGAGGAAAATGCCGCCAGCAGAGGGCTTCTGCCCGCTGCTCAGTAACCCTGCTGCCCTCCAGCCCCCTGCCCAGCACGGACTGGCCTTTTGTAAGGGCCTAGATAATAATTATAGCAACCACAGCATCATGATGACACTCCTGATAATAAGCACTGAGGGCTTACTCTGGGCTGCCAGCGGCGCTAACTGCTATCAGGAACAGATTAACGTGGGTATAGACACCAACTTCCGAAGCTTGAATTACACTCTTCACGTGTAATTCAAAGGAAACAATATTATACTACAAAATATGCATAAGGAAAGCCAAGAAAGACCCCAACTTTTCTTTCTCCTTGGTGGGATTTTCCTTGAATCTAAAAATCCTATGTATTGATGTATCTAAATCTATGTGCCTACCTATCCATCCATCCATCCATCCATCCATCCATCCATCCATCCATCCATCCATCCTTCCCTTTCACTCCCTCCATCCATCCCTTCATCTATCCATCCATCTAGCTAGCTAGATATCCTTTCTTGGCACCCATGATTGGTTAATGGGTCCCCTTCTTAATCCCCCGACAATTTAGTTGACGACATAATGACCACAAGGAATAGCTATCACATATTGTAAAGACATCCCCGTCAGACAGAATACTCTATGGGGAAATGATTTTTCACTGGGTTTGTACAATGGACCTTCAGTCTGACCTCTGTGTGCCTGTGTTTGAATCCTGGCTTTGCAGCTGGTTAACCACTCCGAATCTGGGCCACTTTGAAATGCACGCACTGACAGTGCCCACCTCCTAGGGACACGGGGACACTGGACAGGAGCCCACAGCACGACGCCCTGTACTTGGTGAGCGCCCCACCAGTGCTGGTACTTCTTATTGTTACTGCTATTGTTCTCACTCCCAGACTGTTTCTGGAACTGGGGGTTTCACAGTACTTGTTTCCTGCCCCAAAGCGATGTGTTTCTGTCCCCGGGGGTGAAGGCAGAGAGAATGGAGATGCACTGAGGAGTCTGTTGCTCCTCACAGTGAATGGAGATGACATCAACTCCCGCGCTCCGACTCCTGGAAATGTACACCCAAGTCTGGTCACTGAACCACAGGCACATGTTTCTGAGGGGCCAGCAATGCAGACAGACAGATGAGAGAGGCAGATCCGAGCCCTGGGGTTCCCGGACCAAAGAGCATCCATCTGGTCTCTTTCCTGGGCCTCCACTCCCCAAGGCCATGACCTTGAGCAAATCCCTCAACCAAGAGTCAGTTCTTAGGGACCAAGGGGCCTCATGTGAGGACTCAACCATCAAAACTCATTCTCGCTAGCAAACTTTGTTTCATCCCTCTCTCTACTGTCAAACATGACAGCTTGTACCCAGATTAGGTGTAGGAAGGAAACTTCTGTTTTGAAACCCAATTTTAAAAACAATCCTGTCCATTGCTATTCCAGGGGCAGTGAGGCGGCTAGGGGAAGAATTTGGGATTTGGTAGATGGGGCTGGAATCCAGGCTCCATCTCGTACTAGCTGTGTACCCTCCCAGTCACCCACTCTGCGGGACAGTTCCATACTCTGTTCAGCACAGCGGGTCCTGGAACAATGTCATTTCACTCAGTGTCATGGACGAGATGCCAGAGGAACTTGTTTGTATCAATGAGCCTGTGGTAAAATTGGTTTCATTATGTATCCCTTCACTTAAAAGTCGCAGAAGCCGTTGATGATGTTGAGCGAGGACTTACCGTACCTCGTGGGGGTGTTAACGTGCCAATGTAAGTATGGAAGCGCCGGACACACCAGTGATCAGCAATGATGAGTTTCCTCNTACCAAGGTCATGCTTTGTCTGAGCCCTTGACCCCTCTGAGCTCATCTATGACCTCTCCCCCTTGTCACTTGCTGTGCCCATGCCACTGCTCTTCCTTGGAAATAACAAACTCAGGCTTGCCGCAGGACTTCTGTACATGCTGTTCCCTCTGCTCAGTATACTTTCCCCTCAGATTTCGGCATGGTTTGTTTCTCTTGATATTCAGATCTCATTATAAATCTCACCTGTCAGAGCCGGCTTCTCTAAGCTCCCACTTAAAGCAGCCTCACTCCCTGTCTTCACCAAATTACCCAGTTTCACTTTCCACAAAACCCTCAACACGAACATTTTCTTGTTTACAGGTCTGTACTTGCCAATTGATTTCCCCCTCCGAATGTACCTGCCAACAGGACAGACACGGTACTGGTTTTGCCTTGACAATATCCCCAGAGCCTGGAACGCTGCAAGTACTTGTCGATGAATGATTAAATGAATAAGGAAACTCCTTGACGTAATTCTCCCTAGCAGGTTTCCACCTTTAGGCTAAGAGATAGCATGTTCAAAATTCAGATTAGTGCTTCTGTGACTAGTCATAATGCCTTATCTTTGTAAGGAATTATCGCCTGAGTTCCTCCCAACAACTCCCTATGTTGAGTGTGGGCATCCCGTTTGGCTAGGGCTTAGAGAGCTGAAATTACTCACCAATCACACACACACACACACACACACATACACATGCGCACACACGCACCTGAGGACTCAAATCCAGGTCTATCTCCAGAATGTCGACACCAAGAGACTCTGCCTGTGTTGTCCCCACAGTATTCTCCTGCCCTAATAATGTGAAAATATTTGTTGAAATGAATGAATAAATGAATGAGCAAACTCCAAGACAGAATGCTCTCTCTGGGACCAAGGAAAGATCTGAAGAAAAAAAAAATTAGTACATGCCAGCCTCCCGTACCTCTCTGGCTGGTCTGCTGGGGCGTCCGGAGGAGCCAGCTCTTTCCTGCTCGCCTCC
>NW_017731375.1:6734740-6781834 GCF_001890085.2 Hipposideros armiger | reverse complement strand
TCACTGGATCCTGCCTCAAACCTTTCATGCGGTTCCACAGATTTCAAGCACCACCAGCTCTCTTCCTGAGCAGCTTACTTCAGAGCGAGATTCAAATACCCTCACATCGTTCGTAGGTTCTGGGGGGTCATTCCTGGGTTTGTTTGGTTCTTCTCCCTTTTGGTGTTGAACGGGTGGGGGTGGGAGGAGTGGCACAAGAGCTGAAAATAATTTCCTTAAAATGGTGACAGTTGCTTGATCACATTGCCATGTTTATGGTCTCAAAGCCCCGCTTCCTGAACTAATAAAAGGGATAAAGGAAGCACAGGGGGACTCTGATGGGAAGTGCAGGATAAGCAGTGAGAAGGGTGCTGGGGGTGGGGGGGGCTGAAAAGGGGACCAAAAAAAAAAGGAAAAAAATGAAAACGCGGGGTAGCCCCTGGCATCCCTACTCCCTGCTCCACCCTCCTCCATCTACCCACAGGTGGGTTTTACTGATGCTTCATCAGGTCATAGGAAACAGAACACACTGCTGATTTGCCCACACACTGGATTTGGAGCTGCGGCTCCTTTCGAACTTCCTTCAGACAAACTGCTCTTTTCCAACTGTCATCCCAGTGGTCATCCTACTGACTCACTATAAGACACTTGCAGCCAGCCAACAATGACGCCCAATTGGACTAGAAAAAGGTTCGAACGTAAACTATCCTGACAAGGCTTGGGTGTACCACAATACAGTGTTCTCCAGTAAGAGAGACAGAAAGGGTATTGCTAGGTAAAGCATTCATAGTAGGGTACAAATGTTCATTTTCTGAATTCTTGGAGTTTATTCAAAGCTTGTGGTCCCCATTCTCAAGAGCATGGGGGGCTGTGCTGGGGGGTGTTTGCCAAGGAAAATTTTTGAAAGGGGAAATATGAATGATCAGAAAGATGGAAAGCGTATCATGGAAGGGCAGTGGCAAAGCACAGGCTGCTTTTCTGACGTGTGTGTGTGGCACTTGTGAGAACTGAGGGCTGACGGAGCCAGGGGATAGCATAGCTAGCACCGTGTTGACGAACCAAGGGGGTGGTTCATTCTGCAGGCTGACTGCTTTTTTTCCTTCTGGGGTGGGAGTACAGGAAGGGAATTACGGAGCTGAATTGGAAACGGGACAGGGGCTAGCAGCTAGGCAACTAGGGAGAGCCCAGGTCAAGTTAAATGTGGATAATGGCAACAGCGCTGGATGCGACTAAAGGGAACCCTTGCAGAACTAAGGCTTCCCGAGACCAGGAAACACACTACACGATCCTGTGTTACCTGTAGAGATTCTGTAGTCAAAAGAAATGTAGGGGGCAAAACACTTTAAACAAATAGGTTTCTACACTGTAGAACTTCTCAAAGCCTTAATCACCTAATTGCCAATTTTGACTTTCCAAGAAACAGGGTGCCTTATTTTCTTAGCTTATTTAACAACAAAGCTTTTTGTTTTGTCCTTTTCTTGTGGTAAAAATGATCTTAGTGCGCTAAAGATCATAAGCTGGGAAGCAAATATTAGAGCTTCTTGCTGTTTATTATTCTGTCATTACATACTTCAGAAATTACCCTGTAAATGTTTCTAACTCATATCATTGACATCTTCTATGTTCCTTAATTTTTAAAATCGGGAATTTACTTTCTCCATGACTTCTGATTAGACTTCACGGGAATATTTCTCAAACTTAAAAAAGAAAAAAAACACCTAAAAAATTACTTCTTTTCCTTTTGGGTGTGGATATAAACCCATTACCAAAAGAAATTATAAAATAACTTGATTAAGAATGGGGCAGAGAACTTGCCTAGTTGGGTGCGTTGAGCTGAATAAGGAAATGCAGCCCAGATAGCGCCTCACACTTTCTGGATTCACCATTCTGTGATTTCAAACACCAGAAGTATTACGCTTACCGATTATTTCAAGATATAGTTGTTACATCACCTCCAGTTGATAGAGTACTTGCCAAAAATCAGTATTTCCTGCAGTAAGACTAAATCTACTACAACCTTCTTTCTCTCTCTCTTCGCAGCGCTGAAGCCCTCTCTGAATGCCTAGGAATACTGCAGAGGTGGCAACTAAATGCCTCCTCCATCTCCGGTGTCCCTGGGCCTTCCCCAGGGACCCTTCACCCAACTCTGAACAGCAGTTTTGCTATTGCCGGGTAAGTTTTGGCTATCACCAGCCAAAGCTTCTGTGACCTGGTCCTCCTGGGGGAGCCTAGGCACTGCTGGCTCACCCCTCAGGAACCCCTGGAGTTGGCAGACCTGCATATTGGGAAAGACAGCTGAGAAACAAAAGACCTCAAAGTCCACTGGTCTCAGGTCAACTACTGCTTCTAGTCTTAAGAATACTATATTCAAGGCAAAAAAAAAAAAAAAAGAGCAGAAGTTAAATTTGACAAAATGGGATATTCTCAGTGTTATATTTTGTTACAATAAATCCTTAAGGTGAAAGTTTGAAGATGCAGTTTAAAATATAAATGCTAACATATTACTATACTCAGTGGGCCACATGATTAATGGGCCAAATCACAGATAATACTTTCAATTCATCTGCTATAGAGATTATAATCCCCGAGGCCATATCCAATGAGGTTGGGATCTAGGGAGGGACTGGGGGCTGAAAGTCAAAAGCGGCTCGTTAACCACTCTGGTAGAGTGGCCAGAAATCCAGGCTCTTCGTTGACAAAGTCCCCAAACTAAACCTCCCAGATCCCGATCTTCTCTATTAAATATACGCCTGCTCCCTCACATTGGATACTTGGCTTTAGGTAGATGACTGAACGCATGGATCCTGGGCTTAGGCCTCGAAAACGTACTAAAGAAACTACAAATAAAAAGACCTGTGCAGGGCAGCACGTGAACTCACGGTGCAGGCCAAAGACAGTGAGCCGGCGACACAGACTGGCTCACGCGAGCCATGCACACTTATCCACTAGTACTCGTGTAAGTGGACATCTCTTCATATGGGTTTGTTCTCCCACCAATGTAGTCTTAACATTCTTTTTATATGTTATTTCCTCAACCATGGAAGCATAACCTACTTATGTTGAAAATAAATAAGTATATTAAAAGAAATCTGAGTTAAAAGTTTTATTCATTCAACATCTCACATTACAAATATTTAAAAATTATATGCATACTGGTATAAATAGTCATTTGCAAACTATTTAATAACATTAATTTTCCACTAGCACTTCAACAAATGAACTCTTTTAAAAAAGGAACTGTGTTATATAACTTAAGAGTAGAACATACAAAAATAGGAACTTAACGTGAAAATGACTTTAATAAAAAATGAATTACCCTTATTTAAAATGCTATAATAAATACTACAAGCTCCCCATACACAGTAAAAACTATATGGAAATTCAGCCAAGTAGTACAATTAACTGACATACTTAAATAACTTTTCCTTCTGATAATATGAGCAATACACTGGAAAAAAAAAACATTAGGGATTAGTAAAAACTAGACACCCACTTGCTAAAAGTTTCACTTCCAAAAAATATAACAAAAATCTGATGAAAATTATAAAAACTAATTATACTTTAAATTTTAAAAATATAAAAAATAAAACAGTTGAATACAATATTGTCCCAATTCTTACAATGCTATCAATCACAGTAGCTTTAAAATAAGATAATAAAATAAAGCAAATGACCAAAACCTCTTTTATTCCATTTTTAAAAATAATCTCAAATTTACATTAGTAGAAAGATTGATTTCTGATTCTTTTCTTTAGAAACACCAGCAAGAAAGAGGATTACTCTTAACAGTAGAAAATGACATTTTTAAATGTCTGCAATTAAAAACAAAGAATTACACTGCAAAGATCTTTCAAAAGTTTGAAATAAGTATTGCACATAACTTGAAGTTAACTTGCCACAATTCATCACATTCAAGTTTTAAATCACCTTTTAACAGAAGATTCAACTCTTCAAAACAAAAGGGGTGAATTATCAAGTCTTTCAAACAGCACTCTCATAAAATGCTAAATTCATTCACTGCAAGTTTTATTTTGCATTCTGTAGAGGTCTGTGTATGGAGGATATATATTATACCAAAGCGTGGGGACCAGAAGGGGGAGGGCGAGGGTTCCTTTACATAGAAAATAATCAGAAACACTTTATTTTACATTGCAAAAATAACCATGTAATTACTCTGTAACTACATTGTAAGTACATGGCTGGTGCCATGCTAGTGCGCTAAAGCTACATGCTTGGTAAATTGAAGTGATACCCTAAAATCTGTAAACTAATTACATGTTAATTCTGTTTTGAGTTACATGGTAACTCCCAACTACAATCCCATGTAGTCTGAAGGACATGTAATCAAGCAAGTTCAGAGGAATAGATAATAATTGGTTATGCCCTGTAAATTGAAGTGTAACCAAATAATCTGTAAACACGCTTGTCACACAATCACAAGTAAATATTAGTAGAATAACGATTTCTTACATTAGTCATGCATACTAACATTACGCACCTGTCCCACGGCAGGTTATTTTTTTTCTTTATATATAATTTAAAAGAGCAGACATCTCTGAATCAAACACTTAACATCAATTTATTAATATTAAAAATGGCTAAACATTCACCAAAAATGTCTGCATTGTGAATAATTTTAAAAACTCAGTAAGAAGCTGTAGACAATTTTGTTATTTTAAATTTCTACCCTATGCTTATGCATTTAATTTTTTTTTCTTTTTTTAGGAACTACAGTGTTATCTGTCATTTTCATGCGAATTTTTTTTTTTCATTAATTTGTGACTTCACATCGACTATTTTCTTAAATTATAGGTACACCAACAGCTGGTGCTGGGGAAGGGTGTTTAAGCAACATGCTTTCTCTTTTCTGCAGACTCTAAAATAGCATTGCCAGTGCACAACATTCATAATTTAAAATGTATGCAGAGCACTGAAATGTATAAAAAGCAGAATATAAGAAAATAAAATTTATTAAAATTATTTATATTAAAAAATGAAGTATATGAAGATCTCTCAGTAATAAAAGTACAAAAAGCTACTCTTTGCAATATGAAAAATTGAGGTATTGCATAAAGAGATATCCCGTCAGTGAAAAGTGTGCCTAAAAATGTTCACTGTTGGAAAAACAAGATATACAAAAGTAGTGCATAACAAATATACATTATGTGCATGACAAAATAAGTTAGCTACAAAAACACTGTACCGAAATTCAGCAGGTCATGTACAAAAGGAAAAATTATTATTCAAAGCTAGTTCTCAAACAGTGTTATTTCTTCATCACACCTGTTTACTGAGTAGGAACAGCACAATAGCACACCCCAAGCCACCTACAAGCATTGAAAAGAAGAAAAAGAGGCAAATGAACATTCCAATTAGAATTATGTAGTTCAGGAGAAAAGAAAAAAAGTCCCTGACCAGCTACACAAGAGCACCCTCCATTTGCATGACTGCTTTCAACGTTTGCAGGGAATTCTTTAAAAGCAGCTCCCTTTCTATGTTGGACTATTAGACAGCAAATGCCTCCATTTTGACCTTTGGAACTTAACAGGTATACAGTTCATTAAAGCCTGTATTAAAAATAAAGGACTGCTTTTCCTAAAGATAATCAGTAGGGGTCATCAGCCAGGTGGTACCACCGTAATGCTGGGGCAAGTCTTTGGTTTTGAAGGATCTAAGATGGTTCTGTTAGGTAGCACAACTAGCAAGATTGCCATTAGGTTTTGTTTTTTATTTTAATGTTTTGCACACTGATGATAATCCTTTTAGTGGTGGGTAGGGCATTTAATAAGAGAAAGTCAATTAAAATAAAAGTTACTTCCATGACCAGGGCTTCAAGAGACTATTTTAAATTTACCCCTGAAGCATACTGTTCAACACATAATAATAACGCCTTTCAAAGCTAGAATTTTATTTATAATAAAGCATGCATTACTTGATGAAGTTGGCACTTCAAACACCGACTATGTCCCATGCTAAGTTCTGAAACTGTAATGTTATTTTATTTTATAGGAAGAGTAAGATAAACATACGTACCTTTGCACAGATTTACACAGTTACTTAGTTCAACAGTGCAAAACACTTTGCAACTACTTAACTTTTTTTTTAAACTTTTTTTTTTCATTTTCTATGTTACAACTAAATTACAGGATACCCAAAGTAACTTTAAATCTAAAAGTAAGCCAATCGGCAGCCAATTTGTATATCGATTTTTGTCTTCCAGTTTTGGCTACGAGTATACTATTATGCAAAATCAAAAAACGATATCCTTGAGGTATCTCTAGATTTGTTTGTTTGTTTTTTTAAACGTCAAAATGGAGAGCAAAGGCTGACACCTGATGAGTATTAGTAAATTAGGATATAGAGTTTATATATAACATCAAAAATAATTTTTATACATTTGTTCTTTAGGAGAGGAAATGCTAGTTTTCCCACCAGTTGTAGTTAATTCTAGCTTTGGTAGGTTTCCTGGGGCTGTGACCAGATACGTGAGTTTAAAAATAAATAAGTGCACTCCCTCAGTCGTAAATTTCCCCAATTTTTATATTCTAATTTTTAAAAGTTGTTTAAAAGAAAATAAACCTAGCTCTGCCTACTTTACTGCATTTGTTTTTTTTCTGTTCTGATGTAGTAGTAACTCTGAGGCAGAATGAAATTCTATTCAGCCTCCAAACCCTTAAAATGAGTAGATAATGCTGCTTCAATCTTGCTCATGCATTTGTGTTTGCTTTAACATGCTCTTTCCTGTTAATAATTGTTAACTTCCTCCGCTGCTGTCGAAAGAATAGAAAGGGGATGGAAAAAGAGAGGCAGGAGAGACAAGGAAGGCAAAGGCAGGAGCTTCCCTGGGGGACAGTGTCAGGGCAGACTGATAGTGTTACTGGTGCGCGGTTATTTTCATAAAAGTATTCTTATATGTTATATTATTAACAATAATTTAATTAAAAACCCAAAATACTCTATTGTTTCATTTCTCTTTTAATATTTCTCTCTCCTCTAAGAAAATGTTGCAGGAAGTTTTGGATCCTCTTGCTCTCTGACAAGAGAATAAAACTTCCAGGCAACATGATGGCAATACGAAAAAGGAGTTCATCTGTATTGTTTTCAGTGACACGAGAATCTACAAAACACCTCTATTATAGGCCATTCTTTTCCTTATACTATTGTTAAGTTACAGACTGCTACAAAAGGGCATGCCAGCGTGAAGAGGTTGAGGAAAGGGTCAGAATTAACAGAAGAGTGCACTTATTCCGGGGCCTGACAACGAGCACTGCAGACGTCCTTTAGTTCCAGCGGAATGAAATATGTCGAGGACGGTCACCGCCTTCCTTCACCAGGGGCTTGTGGAATTCCCTGCCAGCACGAGAATGAATAGCAGCCCAGCAATATTCACAGTAATACTGCAAACAGGTAACATTAGCACAGAAAAATGGAGCAAATTTTCCCCCACAACGGGCCCCCTGACATTCATCACACAGCTGATCATCCAAGACATATGGCTTCACTTCCACCTGCAATCAAAAATTTTAAAAAACGGGTTTATATTTTCAGTGACTGGACCAGGCAACTCTTACTGTGGACGCACACCTCCATCTCCTGTCTGAATGACTCTGTGCCAAGATGCCCACTAAGAAGGGTCAATAATCCTCTTACTAAAACGAAGAGAGTCCATCTTTTAGGAACCTGGTGAGGTTTCTATGCCCATCACTCTCCACTTTTGTCTTATTAAATGAACACTTTTCAGAGGACAAAAGGATACCACCAGAAATAAAAAAATGTGAAGGCAACTGTTCAGACAAGCACATTATGAAACTACATCCATAGGAGAGGCTTCTTTACAGACACAAACCGTCATTTTAATAGTGGATCTGGATGTTCACCATGTGTGGAATCATCATTCAAGCAAGACCAGCTAAGAGCTTCCCAGTTCCACAAAACAACACTTCTATATTGCAATCAGAGGGCAGAGGCCTGGCTTCGGTGTCACAAGCTTCTGAGCTGTAATAAAGCCTGGGCATGGTTTCTATTTACAGTGTACATATCTTGGGTTACAATCACAAAGCTGGGGCTCTGGGAAAACAATCTAAAACCCTGCGTTGTTCTTGGCCAGTAAGAATGGTTTACTTGAGTCTAAAAGTCAAAGGTGAATTTATAAAAGTGGGCCGGCCTGGTCTGGTGTTCCACAGGCCCACCTGTCATTTGAGCCTCTTGAGCATTAAAAATACCCTGGCTATTAATGCACCAGTGAGAAAAGGGTTGGTTATTTTTAGTCTTGGAAAGGCTCATGGCTGAAACTCCCTCACACCAGACTATCACTGTCATTGGTGCCATCCAGTTCTGACAAGCAGGCCTGACAAAGGTTAGCACGACCCAGAGGAACAGGAAGAGCAGACCTGACGAGAGCACCACCGGGCTCTGGCCCCGAGGCCATTCCATAACGTCCAGAGTGGCGAGAACACTGGTCGAAGAACTGGATCGTAGAGGAGCAAGTCTGAATTTCTAACGACTACCGTTACAGCTCTGAAACCTATGCTGGACGGAAGCCGAGAGGCAGAAGCGGCTGTTCAGTCAGATGTCCTTGTACAAATCTTTTGGTGTGAATCAACAGCGAGGAGGCGTGCTAACGTGCACTGCGGCTAACCTTGCCCCGTCCCTCCATGTTTATAACAGTCTTCCCCTTTCTCTTTGGTAGCGTCACAGTGTGGTTCCATGACCGCTATGATCTCACATTTTGTACTGCCACGGGGGAAGAATGCACGTGAAATGAAAAATGAGCAGTACGTGTAAAGCACTATTGACCTGATCATTTCTACATGACGGACTGAGAACAGCACAATGCAGTCAATCCTTCTGAGCACAAGGCCTCACAGCAACGGATGTCTAGTCAGTGCTAACGAAAGCGCAGTCTACCATGAAATAAGGAGCAAACACCAGGATGGAAATCAACGCTTACTTCCTTCACATCAAGGTCTTTCTATGAGGAAAAAAAGTCAGCCACATTAAACACTGAGCTTCCTCATGGAGTGGATCCCATTCTGGTGTAAATGCCTATCTCACCACAAACTAGGAACAAACCGGGTGTCTCCTGGAAGTCGGTTCACAGGCTGACTCTGAGTAGTGCCAATACAAGATGGAGTCCCATCTACCAGACAGAAACTCGGGGGGATGGGGACTTCTTGTCCAAGGATGAAAACGTTTGTTGAATGCATGGGACACAAAGGCTAGAAATGAATCTGCAAGTGCAAAGAACTAAGATACATAACGGAACACAGCGTTTCCAATACAATACATTAGGAAACAGAGGAACGGCTGTCTCTGAGGTTTTCTGCAGCCTTTTGATTCAGAGGGTAAACTGAACAAAGAGGGATATGAAGTGCTGGACGGACTGCTGACGAGCTACCACCTTATGGCCAGCAGCTGACAGACTACAAACGAAAAGGTTATGGCTTCTTCTACTTCATGTGTTCTAATGAGATGTTTCTAAGACATGCAGTCCTAGACATGAATTTATTCCACCATTTGCTACACAGCATTGGAAAAGAGTGCTTGCTGAGGTGCTCGTGATGTCCGAAGGTGGAAAAAAAAAGGTCAGGAGACCCCAAGGGCATTCATGCCTATATGCTAATATAACTCAGTACACCTTTGTAATATTTACACTTTTGTAAATATTTATTGAATGACTAACTGAATAAATGAATGAATGTAGGTGACAGCTTAGGAAAAATTAAATTGGCTCAAGTAAGTAAACTGATATAGTGCTCTGGTCAGGCCACTCAAAAAACTAACAGAAGAAATTCATAGGAAATCCCTACATGTATGATACAACATACATCTAATTGGTGCTACAGGCTTACCCGTCAGCTGTCAGTTTACTGTCATATAAAATTCCCCCATTCCAATCTTGGTAATGGCACATTTAGATGGCCATTTCTAGAACTTTCCAGAATGCGGTGTAGGACTTACCCGTTTATCTATCTCTCCATGCTGCAGCTGAACAAAGCGGGCACTGATAGCAGCTATGTAACTCTGTTGATTAGAGAATGCGACTCGCCCTGCTCCTTTTGGGTATTTCAGCTCAGGGTCGGTATCAATCCCAGCATAGCACACACCTCCATACAGCCGATCCATTATCATGGCGAGCTCCACTAAAGAAGAGAGAAGCAAAGAGGGTATTTGAAACCAGGAAAATTTATCTGCCTCACCAAAGGTTTCATCCAAAGCAGGTCTTCTGTACTCTGAGCTCACATCATTATAATAATTATTTCAAACCAACCATTATTATAACCAGTTGTCCATTGTGTTAATTTTTTTATCTTTTAACTAAGGGCCGGGGCTCTGGTGGGTGTTTTATATATGCTCTCTTTTAATCTTCACAGCAACACTATGAAGTAGGTGTGATTTCTTCAGGAAACTGAGGCACAGAGAGGCTGCTCAATCTGTCCCAGGTCACAGGTGGTTAAGTGACAGTGCTGGGCTTGGCACCCTGGTCTGTCTGCTCTATACCACGCTGCTGCCATATACTTACCAGCTAACAAGGTCTTGTTTAATAGAAATAATAATTTGAACACTAGAAAACCGAGTGGTAGACTCTTTGCTTGGAGGGCCTCCTAGCTTATCTCCATCAAAATCTTGTTACCTTTCCCCACTCTAGCTATTCAACAGTTTTTCATATGAAAACTTGAAATAATGAATATATCATCTTCCCCATGAAATGGTACAATTCTGAAATTGCATTCTTGTTCATTTTATGTTCTTTATCTCACTTATACTATTAAACCTCAAGTTAGTTGATTGGGGATGAAACTCTTCTGTAAGTACTACTCTAAAACAATACACTGCTAAGAATCCTATTATATTGCAGAGCTCAGTAAATAACAGATAAGCCCATGAGGCCATGGAAAATAAGCACTAAACATCTCATACATAATCTGTTCTTGAAGGGCGGTTTCTCTTTTTCAGGTAATGATGAGAGTGATGATTACTGGCATTATGAGACATCACCAAAGCACTTGGCTTTGGTTATCTCACTTAACCCTCCAAGCACTTCTATGTCAAGTAGATACAATTATTACTCCATTTGACCAATGAGGAAATTGAGAATTAGAGAAATTAAGTGATTTGTCCAAGGTCACTCAACCTGGGAGCAGGACACATGAATTCAAACCCACACACTTTGATTTTAGAACTCTCACACGCAGACATTAACTCAAATGCTTATGGAGACTTTATCCTGAAAACGCTTTATCAAATATTTCTTATGCTAAAGGATAAAGAGGATTTTCTGTTTGTTTAATCATACCAGCTCGTAATGGTCGAGGAACACCGCCAACAAATATAGTTTTTCGTGGGTCAAGAGGCTGTGAACCATCCATCACAAAGTCACTGTCACTGAGATTCCAAGGCCGAATCTGTACCTAGGGAGTGTGCAAACCCAAACAGCTCATTCTCAGGACAATTTATAGGGAAAGAAGCCTACAGTTGTTGCAGAGTACTATATATATTTAAAAGCAATAATCCACATCATTACATCAAAGCAATAAAGCTGTAAAACTAGAAAAGTCTTAAAAATGGCATATCCCAATCCTTCATTTCATTTTTAAGAGTAAGCTGAACCAAAGTGGAAATTTAATTGCCTATTATAAACTAAATCTATTTTTCAGAAGAAATTCAGCTACTTTATCAACTGCATTATCCAGTGAAGTCTTTTAATGGTAAAGGTTTACCAATATTTTAATTAACCAAAAATTCAGTGTTCAATTAATATCCACAAATATACATACAGAATGTCAATGTTAGGAGCTTGACAACAGTAACAGAAATTTATTTCTATTCTACTCACAAACATGTCAATTAACAGAAACATTAAGATGTCTGTGGGTTTTTCAGACAGTGTAACAGAGATGACGGCAAATACAAGAAGCTGTTTCATGCTGGAATGCACTTACTGGCTTATCTTTGATAGTGGGACTTGATACACACAGGTAGAGTTTTCCGTCTTCTTCAATACATGCATCAATGAGAGCCTGAACAGAGCTTTCGTCTTGAAATAGCAGAAATGCGTAGCCTGATAAAAAGGAAAAAAAAAACTTATATGGTTTCCTAACTTTTTTTCTAATTCTTCAAGAGAAAGGAGGTATAAACAAAAACTAAGGAAGGGAAAGGAGTTAAAAAATGAAAAACAAGAATTAAAACTTAATATTCATACCCAAAGGCTGGTATTATCAACATTAAGTTCAGTTTGATATCTTGAAACATCTTTTAGAGTAAAGTTCAACTTGAACTGAAAGTATATGTCAGGTAGAAATTTTAAAGACACATATGGGAATATGTAAGTTTAACAACAGAAAATTCTCCAGTGAGGGAATTTATGAAAAGGCTAACCATTAAACAATATAAGGATAAATTGTATGTGTATACTGAATCTTGAGAATTACCTTTTGGAGGAAAATAGGATTTGCTCTCTGCTTTATGAGGCCAATCTACAATCAAAGGGCCAAAGCGTCGAAAACTAGCTGTGATCTCATCTGATGAACAAAGCAAAAAAGTAGGTTTAAATATTTTTATGATCATTTTGGGGAAGTAGTTTAGAAAAAGCAGTTTCAAATCTACTATTTACAAGAATAGGACCCAAAACGCCTACATCCCTTCATCTAGATTCCTCAACTGCTACTGTTTTGCACATTTGCCATCCCCCTCTCTTGTCTCTTTCCCTTCCTCCTCCTATCTAAATGCATGCATGATCCTACCTGCCTACCTACCTGCCTGCCTACCTACCTGCCTACCTACCTGCCTACCTACCTACCTGCCTACCTGCCTACCTACCTACCTACCTGCCTGCCTGCCTACCTACCTGCCTACCTACCTACCTGCCTGCCTACCTACCTACCATCTTTTTCTGGCACTCTATAACCCAAAACATAACTGTTAGCAACTGCTCAAAACAACGTCACTTCCTTATATATCAATCATACAACCCTCCCAATCAGGAAGTCAATTCTTACACAATACTACTGCCCAATTCACAGACTCCATCCGAATTCCAACCTATCTGAACAGTATCTTTTTGCCTTTCTGATCCAGCACACCCAGTGCATTTGGATGTCATGTCCCGAGGGCTTCAGTCCTCTTCGGTTAGGAACAGCTCCCCATCCTTTGCTGTCTTTGACATCTTGATAGCCTTAAGGTACACAGACCATGCGTTCTGTAGAATGGCTCTCGGCCTGGGCCTGTACTGTTTCCTTACGTCCAGACTCATGGTATGCATTTGAAACAGGATTCCCATCTAATGATGCTATGTCATCCTGTCCTAACTGGGCAGGTGACTCTTGTCACCTGGTCATGTTGGTATCTGCCAACTTGGTGTTGTGTTACCACCAATATCCTATTTCCTCATCAGCCTTGGCATGGACTGAAGACTCCTGCCTGTATCAGCTACCACAGTGATGGCTGCCAAGTGGTGATTATCTAATCCTATCATTCCCTCTACATTTACCAGTTAGTATTACAAGTATACAATAAGAAAGAGCTCTCTCTTCTCACTTGTTTATTTAGTCATGTATTTGTATCAACACAGACTTATTTTATTCAATGAGTTGTAATTTAGTTCTTTCCTTATTTATTTTGCTCAATTCGTCCCCCAAATTGTCCCTGATTTGGCCAATGGGAGTTCCTATGTCCTTTTGACCTATCCCCAACATTCTCTAAATGCTTCCAGGCTTTCTGACCCAAGAAGGTGCTCCAGCCTCTCATCTTGTTCTTTGTCTGCACAGTCGTAGAATCAGCTTTTTTTGTTTGTTTTTCTTCAAGAAGTCCTGGTTCCTTTCAGCGACTAAAGATCATTAGAAACTAAGGTCTGGGTACTCCATGTGCGCATTGCTAGTGAGTATTCATTTTTCCTAAGTCTTCTCAGTGGGCAAAGCTAGAAAATATATAAATATACTCACACAGACACATTTATAACTATTTCTATATCTGTGTGTGTTCATAAAAATGAGCTCATATCGATACTTCCAATTCCACTCCCACATCTCATGGTTCTCTCGTCACCCTCCTTTCTATGTTTGTAAGTTCCTTTCTCACAATGAGAAACCTAGGTCCCATTATCAATACACATACCTACTTGCTCAATGAAACCAATCTTTTGGCTGCCTCAGGCATCTCTGCTACCTTCTGCCTCTGGCCCCAGCCCCTGCTGCCCTGATTCACTGGACAGCACGCACGCTGCTGCCGAGGCCTCTGAGCAGGCAGGTCCCCCAACCCCACCTCTCCACACACGCTCTCCACTTGCCACCCTCTTTCCCTTTCCCTCACCAACTGACTTCCTTGGACACAATATTTCTGAGCCTTGCGAGGAAGAGAAAGGAAGGCAATGTGGGATGGGCAAGGAAG
Source organism: Hipposideros armiger (assembly GCF_001890085.2). Taxonomy (NCBI): domain Eukaryota; kingdom Metazoa; phylum Chordata; class Mammalia; order Chiroptera; family Hipposideridae; genus Hipposideros; species Hipposideros armiger. The sequence continues at coordinate 6,767,470 of NW_017731375.1, read as the reverse complement.
GTGTGATCACATTTTAAATATTCATTTCAATGATACCAGTTATGTTATACTATATATTTGGACAACTAATGAGTAGACCATAGGAAAATAAATTTCCAGGGAACTTCTGGAAAAAGTAAGCACGTGTAGATAAGGCCTGGTAGGAAGGCAGGACAGAGAACAGAAAACAGAGATGGGGAATATGCTGAAATTCCAGTCTGGTGGAACGACTGTGAGTGTACCCCGCTGTGCTCTGACACCTGTTCTACGGAACCATTTAGCTCATGGGAGACTGGTAAATGGGGGAATGACTTCACAGTAACCTAGAAGTTACTGGTTCACAAATGATTTTTCCTAGGCTACGTGAGCTAGCTTAGTGGGGGGTAGAATTGTAAGCTTCCTCAGGTAAGGAAAAAGCCCCAGCTGTCTGATGTGCAGGCAGGCACCCTCTCAGTTCTCTTAATAACAAAATGAAAACTGGGCACAGCAACCAGGGCTCTCTCGCCAGACAGGTGTAGCCCAACCAAGCAGGGCTCTCATCTCCTGAGAGTCTGTACCACCTCAGGTGCTCAGAGGTCCACTTCCCCCCGTGCTGTCTCCAAGCTTGCAGGCCAGTATATCTGCTCTACTGGTTTGATGCATTTCCAATATTCCTTGAGACAGCCTCTAACCTCTGCTACGTGAATGGTCCAACTTATCTCCAAGGAACTACAGCTGACCCTGGAACAACACAGGTTTGAACTGCAAGGTCCACTTATGTGCAGATTTTTCTCAATAAGTACTATAAATGTATTTTCCCTCCTTATGATTTTCTTAGTAACACTTTCTTCTCTTTAGCTTTATTGTAAGAATACAGTACATATAGCATATAAAATATGTGTTAATCGACATTTTATGTTCTCGGGTAGGCTTCCAGTCAACAGTAGGCTATTAGCAGTTAAGTTTTGGGGGAACTGAAAGTTATACCCAATTTTTTGATAATGTGGGAGTCAGGGGGAGGGTTGGCACCCCCTACCTGCCCCCACCATGTTGTTCAAGGGTCAACTGTAATTTTGTTTTTGTTAGTGTTTCTGGTACAAAGTTCATCGGGTTTTAAATGATCTGCCTCTAACACTATTTCCCCCATAAAGCCTGTGATTTTTAGTGCATAATTCTGCAGAACACAATGTTCTTCAGGAATCCATATTTCACATTAGAGTAAAAGGCTTGCCAACCTAAATTGCTACTGACTTATCAACATATTTGGTCTTAAGGATAAAGCAAGGTGACTAGCACAATTCCTATTAATTTTTGCTTAGCTTAAACTGCCTCCTTTGCCAAATTTGTCAGATTTACCTGTGCCTTTAAGAATCTTAGGAACTGTCCATTTAAGGTTGTTCAGGGATTTTCCAAAAAGATGGAGGCTGTCTAGGCCAGAGGAGTCTACCCCAGGCAAGGTCAGGGAAGAGTCCATCTGCTCTCCTCTTTCTGTATGCAGGCAGTAATTTATTCATCAAAGACCAGGTGGGGCTCAGGAGTGCTAGCGACTTAACCTTAAAGGGAGAAAAACCCTAGAATCCAGAGTACTAAGGAAAATTAGGATTTCAGCCAAAGGAAAGAAAAGGCCACCCCAGGAGCTCACTAGAGTGGACAATACTGTCACAGATGTCAGCCCAGGACGAAGACCGTGAACACACGCTCTGCCCTGGGGAAAAGGGGGCGCTGACGGAGGCTAGCCTGAAATTTCCACCGAGACATTTTATTGTAGATGAAAAAAAACAACCTGTGTTTATTTCAATCTTTGGCTTTTTGAAAGCATTTTTGTCTCAACCTTCCAAAAGAAATGATCTTCTTAAGGGAAATAAAGTGGCTCAATACATTTAATCTCAGTCTAAATGCAGCATTATTAAACCTTATAGATTTTGAGAGAAAACTCTTCTATTCTCTATAATATTAATTAGTTTCTTTCCATTTCCATTCAGGAAACCAAGACAAAAGAGATTCGGGAAAAAAGCAACCAAGGACATATGGTTGCTACACAGTCTGCTACTTTGATTTTTATTAGGGTCACTTACACCCACAGATGAATAAAATATTTATGGACAACTAGTCCTCTAAAATCTTTGCATGTCTGGCTTCTTATTCAGGTCTCAGCTCAAATATCATTTCCTCAAAGGGAATTTCCTGAACTGCCTACTCTAAGATGACTCCCTACAATGTTGTATCACATCACCCTGCTTTCTTTTAAAAACTGATTCTCTGCTCTTTTCTTGCATGCGTCCTCATTTTTTATCTGCCTTCCCCACTAGAACGTCACCTCTCTGCGCACAGGGACTGTCTACTTTGTCCACCACTGTCCACCAACCTAAGAACAGGGCTTGGCATTTAGGAAGCATGAAATGTTTCACCAGTGAAACCTACTCAGAAAATCACATAACTCTTAAAGATGTCCTTTCTCATGGTATAACTGTAGGCCACATTTTTCAAAAGTTCATGTTTAATCTAAGATTGCAAACTTTTAAACTATTAACTACACATTTATGGAACACGCCTAAAAAGGTGGAAAAGAAATAGGAAAATACATCATTGATTGGGCCAAAGCAGCACACACAGACAAAAATGCAGTTAAGCGCCTATTTTTGCCCACAACAGGATCCTGGAGAAGGTCTCCCAGTGATGTTTCCACTTTTTCATTTAGTCCAACCACTTGCTTCAGCTGGTTCCCTGCTCCCCTTCCTTCTGTGAACTCATCTCATAGGCCTTGATAGGGAGACGTGAAAAGAGCACAATGCAATCAAAACTGAGTACCTGGAGCCAGGTACGGCTGCCGTTACAATAACAGTGACCACTATCTATGAGTCACCTACTGTGTGCCGCTGTCTGGGTACCATGCTAGTAATGCTTTTTCTAAATATACCTTCATCGATGTCAGGAGGTAATCCGCCCACAAACACCTTGCGAGAATATCGTTCCACTCTTTCTCCATTCTGGTGAGTGAAGCAGTGAGGGGAACCCAGGCCACTGTGGAGAGGCTGCTCCCCACGGCCATCGTCCAAGAATCCATCTTCCATTGGAAACAGCGAAGACTGACCTGGAAGAGAAAGCAGGACAGAGAGCTAACAGAAAATGTTCCTGGCCACTGATTATCTTGCACAACAAACACAGAGGACAGCTGACTCAATAAAGCTGCCGCTTTTATTTTTCTCACTGAATAACAAATAGGATCGCTTCAATATATGCTCTTGAATTCCTATCCCCTTCAAGTCCCACTGAGTCAGAGAGAAAGAACATGGTTAAATAGAGGGCTGCTCAGCTATCCCGCCGGGATCCAGAAACTTCCGTGCGATGAAATGGAGTACAGCAGGAGGGAGCACTCTTCTGAGAGGCTGGCAGCAGACTGCACTGCCTGGGCAGGGCCCCATGGCCACTGGCAACTTAGGCATGCACACTGAGTATTGGGTTTGATTGTCAGATGCTAGATCACTTAACATTTTTCTTAAGACATCCAATAATATAGCCTGTACAATTTCCTCTAAGAATGTCCTTAAAAACGAACGTGTCCATTTTTAAAGTGAGCGCTCATCTTAATTTACCTTAACTAATGGGAGACAATCAAAACCCAATTCATGCTGTTATCTAACTTCACTGTCTAGTCTTCTAAAAGTTAAGATTTTTAGGCATGCTAAAGATCTATTTGCTGTTAGCTGGGTAATAATCAGCTGCTACAGGTAATAATTCTCAAAACTAGTCATCAAGTCTGCTGTTTGACAATCATGTCATAAAGAATACATAAGCAGAAAAGACCAGACATGCAATGGAGTCACTAGTCTTCCCATATTGCCCTGACAGCAAAATGCAAACTTTGAAATCAGAAGCAAAACCCAGAGCTACAAATAACTGCAGAATCTCTCAAGCACTGTTTTGTCACTTTCAGGCTGCCAATGTACTTCTAGGTACTACACAAGGAATTTGTTAATGGATCCTGCAGAACTGTATCTTAAGCGCTCTTCCGTTATTGAAACATTCCAATGTCCTTTCGTTGCCACCCTTGTCTTCTTTTCAACTTTCATTACTAAACACGAATAACGGTATACTTGTTATGAATTGATCCTGTAAAACCACAGCTCAAGAGTTATATAATGAAGATTTAAAAGCGACTATAAAATTGGAGGCTATTTCCTGAATGATCTTCAAAAATAATTTCCATTTTGAAGCTGAGCTATTTAACTAACTTACTTTCTTGTAAAAAAAGGCAAAACTATTACACACGGCAAAAATCAGGTTTACTTAGGCACCTCTAGGAAATGACACTTTAAATTTTTCTAAAATTTCTAGAGCTTCCCCCACCCCCACTGTTTGAAATTTATAGGAGTCATCATTTATTTAGATAATTTCATTTTAAACCAAATGTATTACGCTGACTTGGTTAAAAAAAAAAAAGGTAGACACAAGGTATTCAAGCATAATTGAACCTCTAATATAATCAAGTATTTTGAGATGAGTCAGTCTTTATTTTCCTTTTTAAAGAGTCTTAAATTGTTTTGCCTAAGAAATTCCTTTCAGAAATATAAAAGTAAACAAGTCTTTAGATATAAATGAGTTGAGTTTATAATATAATATAGGGATAGGGAAAACATTTTGATTCAAATCCAAATCCTATCATTCCGACTCCCTGACATTAGAAGGTCTATAAGGTCAATTACAACGCGTAAAGTATGCATGGATCAAATCTATGTTTCACTCCCCCTCCTCCCTTTCCCACAAGGGTTAGAAATTGAGCAAACTTGGGTCCTCTCCAAATATAACTACACATTCAAAAGTTAAAAACAATAATGTTACCTCTCCTTCGCCCATATGTCCTTGCTGCATGTCAAATGAGAAAAAAAAAAAAACAGCCTTTCAAACATTGTCAAGAGAATCAATGTGATTTCATCTACCAGCTTTTGAAATGGAAAAAATTTGGCTATATATAATTTTGTGTCAAAAACAAAGAATTTGGATGGTGAGAGGTCAATTTAATGCTTTCTTATTTAAAGTTCTTTGAGGACACGCTGAAGCTGTATTAAACCTTACTTGCTTTAAGGGAAGCCTTTTGCCGTAACTGTCACTCAAGGCCCTAACTAGTATGAAACTAAGGGAGTATGTGACATGATCTAAACCAACTATACCACATTGATCTTATTTTCTCTCAGAATTCCCTGACTCACTTGCAATTCAGTAAATATTACAATATTTCATTCTTGGCTTTTTCACCATTACAGGATAAATAGTAATCATCTCTCAATGAATCCCTAATAAAGAATATCATAACAACTGAAATCTTTAGGCAATTTATAAACTTCCTTTTAGCCAAAGGCTTCTTGTCAATAATCAAATCTTCCACTATGCTCCAAATGTTGAAAATAAAAGGTTTGGTATTGTATTGCCAAGTAGGCTGAAGCCAAGAAGAGAAGTATGTAAATATACTTATATAATTATATGTATTTCCCTGACTACTCAAGAAATGGCAGCATAAACTTTAAATCAGAAAACTTATGAGAAAATGTTTTCCCTGAAACAAACTGACACTTCTAAGCCCAGCCGTTCCAATACCTCAATTCTATCCAACAAACATCTCTTGAATGCCTCATCCTGCTAGGCACTCTGCATAAACAGCACATGGCCCCGACGACACAGCCACATAAGCAAATCATGACAGTGTGGCGTACATATTTGCTATAACAGTTATGTGATAGGTGCGACAGGAACAGAGAGCAACTGGTTTGGATGAAGGAGTCAGCGAGAGGAGGGTGTGGCATTTGAGATGGACCTTAAAAGGAAAACAGAGAGAGGGCATCACAGGGTGACGATGCTGCAGATGGGGCTGCTGTGATGTTCAGTGAAAGGTGCCAGAACAGAAGCATATGGAACAAGCGGGGTCTTGGCTGGAGACTAGGTCTAACCAGGAAACTGAGACAGGTTTTCGAATTAGAAGGTAGAGTAACATCTTTACGAAGTCATTACACAAACTGGTCAGGGTTTTCATTCTTAGCCCACTAGATAAATGCTAAATAAGCATATCTCAGTTCTGAGTTATAAGAATAACTTAGAAATACCACATGTGTATTTTCCAAAATGGATACCACCATTTAATATTGTAGATAACACTGGATTTCACCAAAGTACTTGGACAAATGGATTAAAACACAAAATCTCCCTCAGCAGTTGAGTTTTCACTTTAATAAGTCTTAAGTTTGGGAAAGGGAAAGTTATTATTTTTTTTTACTAAATCAACCCAACAGAGGTTAGAAAGACAATGATACCACAAAGAACATTCTATTCATACAACTGCTCCAAAAATAAGGGAGTATGAGGAAACGAATGATCTGAAAATCCTGGTTCTGTCAATGTTAAAAAGCTGACTGATGTTGCTTGGATTTCTGAGAAAACATTTGAAAAGAGTAGGCTTTTAAAAGCTACAAAATTAACATAAAGCTCTCATAACTTGTATTATTTCAAAAATAAATAGTTTTCCAGAACGGTAACGGCTACTGATCAGGAGCAAATTCAAATACTCTCGAAGTCTTTAAATGTGTACTTTCAAACTTTGATTTTGTACCATAAAATTAAGCTGGTTAATATAAAAGAATTCATGGTTAAATTCTGATATTTAATTCTGAAAACTATTTAAAAACATTTTTCCACAGTAAGGGAAAATTGGTTATAGGTGTACAACGCTTATAACTATAAAATCTGCCCAAACAGGGAAATTAATATAAATAAGTACCCCCCGCCCCAAAATAAAAACAATGACATCTGGAGCACAGGAAATGAGAATGTTTAAATGTTTGATTTCCACGTATTATAATGCTGTTAATACTGTACATATTTGACGTAGATTTGGACATATGACATATACACAGGAACGTACACAAATTGTTAAGTGCACAGGTCAATGAATTTTCCATGATGTGAACACACCTGTGTAACCAGAACCCAGATATTAACAGAATGGTCAGTGGTGCCACTTTATCTTACGGATGAAAGACATACTAAGCACCTTTTCCTTACTTATTTCAAATTGTACTTGGCGCGAACATATTATGTATGATGAAATATTTGTGACACAGATCCTCACCACTTTCCTGAGGAAAGTGTCTTAGATTTCCAACCTCATGATTATCAAGTGTTGCACATCATTTGATGTTTCTCAAACATCCAGGGAAGTAGCAAGTAAAAAAAAAAAAATTACTTTAAATATATTTAAAGAAATTCCACATTTGGGAAACTTCTGTTAAGTCAGCTGAAATAAACTCTGCTCAGGAATTTCCTTTAATTACTGAAGAGTACACTTATGAGATTTCAAAAATGCATCACTCACTCTGTTACTGAGTAAAAATCTTCTAGTCCCAACAGAGTTCAAATGAATACTATTTATATGTTTATCTAATTTTATTTTTATTTCTTAGTTTTGATTCATAAAGTCCTCAATAATTAATGTTCAGTATTAACATGACTCAAGAATGTGCTAACTGGGCTGGAAACATTATGGCTGTAAATTTTTATAACTTCTCAATGCATGTTGTTACTAGATTAATAAATACTTTATTTCTAAAATGTCCTTACAGGACTGCTTACAAATGCCCTTTATTCATCATTAAATTCCTTCTGGTAAAATATTCCACTAATCTGGGATGCTAGACTTGCAAAGCAAGTACACAAAGGTTTATCAGGTCTTTTTTCGACGTACTATATATATATTTCATTATAAAAATGAAAATATTTATCTATTAAAAAGTATCTTTATTCATTTGTTGTAACATTTGTTACAGTAAAAAAAGAAACAAAGTATCCACAATAGTGATACCTTCATTAGAAATACACAGTATGAAGCCATTTAAAAATATGGCACACGTGCTGATAGTACTAAGAGGTAGTTTGTATGAGGTGTCTAAAGTGTGTACTTTGATTCTTACTGTGTAAATTTGAAAAAAATATATATAGATAAGTATGTGGGAATATGCATAAATTTTCTTTCTAGAAACAACTACAAGAATCTCCGGGGAGAGAAACTGGGACGGGGAAAGAAAAGACTTCACTTCTTGTTTTATCCTTTTTTTGTACTATTTAAATTTATTATTATTGTGCACACTTTATTGCTATGTTTTTCCTTTTTTTCTTTTTCTTTTGTTTTTATTTCTTTTTGCTTTACTTTTTTTCTATTTTATTATCTTTTTTATTCTTTTTTTTCTTTTTTTTTTTTATTCTTCTTATTTTTTTTTCTTCATTACTATATTTTCTAATGGACCCTTTTTGGTTTTCTTCTTGGTGCTTATATTAGAAACAAATGCAGTATTAAAGAAAAGCATCCTTTCCTAATTCTGTGAAGAACAGGCCTCTGGGCCGTGAGGGCTAACATTTGCTAGGTTTTCGGAGGCCATGAAACACTGCTCCTGCGCAGCTCCTCGGGCCTACCTCAGTCCCTCCACCTCCCTCATTGTTCCAGGGCTGAGAAGGCAGGGCTGTTTGGAAGAACCAGGGAATAGGGCTCAGATGAAATGATGCTATCAAATAACTGATTCTTCTTGTAGGACTAAAAAAAAAAAATAAAGTATGTGGGGGAATTAGTCAAAATAGTAAATTGGTTAAAAAATTATAAATCAAAGGCTGGAAGGAAGCTCAAAGGGGTGACTCTGTAAACAAAAGAATAAGGATGGTAGAACCAAAAGGCAGACAAATCATCACAAAGGCTGGGGCATACAACTCAACGAAGATGCACAGAATCATTTTAAATGACTTTATACACCAACCCCTAATTTAATGGCATCATTGTCACAAAATTATTTTAGATTTATGCTTAATAGTTAGAATTTCCATTCACATTGGCTTTGCGTTTATACTAGCTTGTTAGTACAATAGTCACAGAATATTGATAAGATATAATAAGTATATGAGACTATTATTTGTGAACAGCTATCATAGAGAAGGTCAGAGACTACAGTTTCTGCATATTCCTAACCCCCAGTTTCTTATTTATAAAAATGGAGAGCTGATGAGAGACTAAACGATACCATATGTACATGTGATGGTCGGATGGTCAGATGCTCAGTAAATAATCATTTTCTGCTTTCTCAAAAGTAAACTCACATGTATATATTCTTAGGTTGGTCTTCAACAGTTACGCTCAGCTTTTCATTACTATCCTAAGGCTAACGATTGTACAGCACTTTAGAGTTTACAGTGTTTCCTTATTATCTGTGTCATGAAGGGATCTTTCACCATGCTCCTTACTGTGGCAACTAGAACCATATTATATACATTTTCAGTGGCTATAACCTACATTTTCCTTGGTAAATTATACCCTCCCTTTTCATCAATTCCTCCCCTCCACCCCAGCCCTTAAGCGAACAATGTTCCTCCGTTCATTCCAAAGAACTATAATTAAGAGATGTTGTTCTACACTAACCTTTAAAAGATCTCTTACTAATCTCCTCTGAGACAAGCAAATATTTCGGTTCATGTTTCTAAGTGAAAGACATCTACAGAGGAAAGGAAATACACACAAGTCTGTTAAAACTTAATATATTGTGTTGTTGTTCTGAACTTTTCTTGCTACAAGGTTCCTTTTTGAAGCAGCTAATCCTGAGGGCTAAAGCAGTGGAATGGAAGGTTGGAGAGAAAAGTACAATGCATCAGCACTTTTAGAAAGAGGTGGCAGTGGCTGCATGTTAGTTTTCTTAGGCAAAATAAAGCTTCAAGCTGGGTAAAGAGAAAATTAATGTTTTAATATTATGTCCATCTCCGACCTAAACCAAGACACACTAGGGAAAGCTGAGATAAGCCAGTTTATGCTTAGCACTCCTTTCTGACTTAGCTGAGAAATGGAGTAGATTTCAGGTTTGCTTTCATAACCATAAAATGGATATTATAGTTATATTCCTGTTACATAAAATGTTTATGTAGCAAAAGGTATCTGCTATGGGATGAATTATTTCCCCTCCTCAAAGTTCATATGCTGAGGTTCTAACCCTCCATTTCTCAGAAGCTGACTGCATTTGGAGAGAGGGTCTTCAAGGTTAAATGAGGTCAAGGGGCGGGCCCTAATCAAATATGACTGTTGTCTTTATAAGAAGAGATTAGGATACAGACATGCACAGAAAGAGGACCACGTGAGGACACAGAGAGAAGACAGCCATCTACAAGCCAAGGAGAGAGGCCTGAGAAGAAACCAACGCAGACTTCCAGCCTCCAGGACTGAAAATTCATTTCTGTTTAAGACACACAGTCTGTGGTGCTTGTTATTCCAGCCCTAGCAAACTAGGGCTGTAGCTAAAAAGTAGCTAAACATACATACATATACATATACATATATATTTAATGTTATATATATATATATATATATATATATATATATATATATATATTTAGGATCCAAGGATTCCCCCTCAAAAAAATCTCTGCAACTAATAACCCGGCAATAAATTGAAGAATTCACTAGAATGTGCACTGCAATATTCTTCACATAGTTATCGATTATTATTTGTTGAATTATACTGGCAATGTCTTTAAATGACATGATGGCAATGAAAGTCACTGCATAGTATGAAAACTGATGATTGAGAATGACCCTTCCCCCCAAAAAAAAGTAACTTGATCAACTAGATGAGTCAGCTCCTTTTATCTTCATACATGCAAATTCCAACATCATTCCAACATAAACTGATGAAGCTGGGAGAACTACTCAATCTTTTTAATTTTTATTTATTCAGGATTTAAACCCACTTCTTTCCAAAAGGCTTTGAGATTGCCTGAAAATTTCAAAACACGTTATACAATAAAAATCATAGTCGAAATTCAAATGTTCATGTGAGAAAGAGAACAAACAGCTCTTCTATCTTTTTATCCAAACAAAACAAGAAATGGCTTTCAACTCAAAAGAGGCTTGGAAGAAAAAGCTCTGAAAGTTGTAACAAAGTGGAGTAGCTATATAATCACCTTTATTAAGGCTTTTAAAAGCCTGAATAGACTATTTATATTGGACGGGGAAGAATAGCTCCTTATAGTTCCTTAAAGTCTTAAAACTGAATAATGAACATAAAGCAACACAATGTGTTGGGTTTTTATTTTCAGATTTAAGAAAAGGTGGCATGGATTAAGCTGCAAAGGGACTGCATTTAAAAGTGGATATAGTGAGAGTTAGGTTGTCTGTCTTATAATAACAGACAAAGAAGCATCTTCAACCACAGACAATTGTTACAAATTCATCTGAATCCCTTATTTTGTGTTTAATTTCTTATAAAACTTTGGCAACAACAGAAAACTAACAACAACAGAAAAATGACACTCGATTTTAATTTTGTTATGTGCTAGGCGCAATGCTCAATGATTTACGTGCATTTAATTTTCACTGCAATCCTATGAGATGGATAGTACTGGGTGATTTCTGAATTTACCTTAATTAAGCACAATTAATGTATTACACTAGATTTGCAATATGAGTACTCCCAAAATCTGAGCTAAAATGAGAACAAAGCTACTAAGAATCAATACATGAATGAGATTAATTTATTTATAGAAGCAATCCACCACAGATGTTTCATAAATCGGACTGAAGAAAATAGGCTATGTGTACTCCTAAATCAAGGTGACTAAGAAATTGTTTCAATGCCTCTCCACCCCCAACTTGTTTTAATTTCATGATTTCTAAACAATCTTCTGTTATAATATAGACTTTGCTATTAGAAAAAGAATTAGTCTATCAGTCAACTCCAGACTTTGCTATTAGAAAAAGAATTAGTCTATCAGTCAACTCCAGCATCTGGTCTAACTAGAAGTTTTATTCCCATTATAAATGCAGAAATTGACATCTGGTCCTATTTAGTTGGTTATGAGGAACTTACACTTTATCAAATCTGACAAAATTCAGTTCTGGGGCCCTAAATCAAGACTACTACTAGATCTGAGACTGTTGCAGTCATAACCCCACACTCTGGGGTCTTGCTTGAGGAGCCAGCAAGTCTCTGTGACAACTCTGTTCTTTCTTTATCTTCCTACCATTGGGTTTAAGACAATGTTAACCTCAGTCAGTATATCTTAATAATAAATAAAATGTCCATGTATGCAATGTTAAAAATCGTCTAATCCTCTTCTGGAATCTATGGACTAATAAAATTTCAAAACATAAATATTTGGGGAGACAAGTTACCTTTATTTTTTCTTTGCCAAGTGAGGATCATTAAAAACTAATCTATTCATAAAAGAAAGGATATTTACAGGGTGGGGGAAAGGAAAAACAGTCTCATAATAGATTTTTTAAAAAATGGAGTGAATTTAGTTTTAAGGAAAACCCACTAGAGAGTGTTTATTTTTCTCACCTCAACAAAGATGGATCAACAGATCTAATTTAGTGACTTCATGAGGAAATTGGGACAAAGAAGAGTTGATCACTTTGCCTATGATCACACAGCAGCATCTGAAACCCTGGTTTGCTGCAATTTCCACTGCCCAGGCCTGACTCTGGAACTTGCTCCACAGGAAAAGCTAAAACCCCACTACAATGGCAACCCTCACATATTATTCCCCCTTAGCCTGATGCCACTGATACCACTGGGTTTGGTTTTCAGTCCACACACATTTATGCTGAAATATTGTATTTTGGCATTATTTCTGGCAGCCATAGCGTGAAAAGGCCCACGTCTGATGAACAAGTGAGGTTCTTGTAAGTCACATGGTCTCCAGAGGATCTGTTGCACCCACAGCTACTCCCATAAATCCAATCTCCTCACTTTTTCTGGCTCGTCCTATGTTCTACAGAACACTGATCTCAAACACGAGCCCAAGAGGTCCAGTCATAAAGATAATTCTTAATTCGCCTTTCACAAACTACCATAGACAAGGAGTGGAAGGTTTTCTTGGTTTTGCCTGGTCTTTGGAATGATGAGACTTCAGCTACTCTGTCAAGAACACTTAGAAGGGGTGGAACCAAAAACGCATTTAGGCAAACGGAAGGCATCGTGAACACACAGATTTGAAGTCCAGTCAATAGTAAATGAGAAGAAAAGAAGTAAACAAGACCTGTAAGACCTGTATAGTGTATTCCACCTAATTATTTTAAACTACAGTCTTATCAAACTTTTTGATTCTTTAATTCCTTCTGTCCATAGATGCCTCCTTTCCTGTGAAACTTCGTTTGCTTCAGCAGAAGCTCATAAAAAGAGAGCACAACAGTACACTGGGAATATTCCATACAGGTGAGGAGGCTCCTGCAGGCTGCAGAGGCCGGTAAAACTTCATGTCTCTTGTTCTTATTAGACAGCAAACAGTGAATGACCTTGTCCTTTGCAATGTCAAGCCCTGTGGTCTCAGGCTGCTTTTTCTGATCTCAGATTTCTGATTACCCACCCTTTCTCCTGGGACATTTTTCCAGCTCCATGGAAATGGCTTTCATGTTGACATTTCAAAGGTCACTCTATAGAACCTAAAGTTAGATTAAGCCATCCCTAATGCATCATTGTGGGGTTCTCATTTATTCTCATGATCACCAATTTCAAGAGAGAGAATCAGTTGGCTCTCAAAGTTTAAAAAAAGTTCTTGCCACAATAATTATTCATAAAATACCTGACAGAGTAATAGCAACTTGCAATTATTACAGAACAAGCTAAAGTCGTTTCTCCACTTGCGGAAGCATACCTACTATGTTTTCTCACCTAGTGCTAACTAGCTCATTTCAGTTCCACGAACTTCACTAGGGTAAATCAACGATCACTTACCATTAATAAGCAGAGAACTATCGGATCCTGGATATGAATAGTTTAGACGACCTGAAGGTAAAAGAAGGCCGTTACTAAATTTATTTTTTTCATAGATGGTTTCAGCGCATTCAATAACCAAACTGAATTAGCTGTTTTAACAGGTACGGTATCTTAAAAGCTCTATTATGGGATAAAATGTTGTTGTGCTAATAAACACAGTGAGTCAGAGGACATATCAATCAGCATATTCACACGCATTCAAAAAGGGAAAGGTTTGAAAGTAGGAAAATAAAATATCCCTCATATTTAGCTCTCAGGTCATTCCAAGTTCCAAGTCCCAATCCGAAGTAACTTTTTTTATACCATTATGTTCTAATACCAACTCATAATAACAATCTTCACTTTTTTTTCTGCCTCATAAATGTGAAAAAATTATCATGGGTCTAGTTTTTGTTGCCTTTTAGAAGTATGTCATTAGCAGTAATATTTTTCTACATGATTTGTAAGGAAAGTGCCGGGCTTATGCCTACATGTACAGACACGATAATGGGTTTAAATTTGCATTTTGGCGAATCAGTACAGAAGATAAAGAACAACATATCACTGCAGTTACATATGCCAAAAAATGCCAAAGCACACAGCACAGTGCCCAGCGCAGAGCAGGCACTCAATGAATGCTCCGTTGGTTTCCTTTGAATTTTAAAGTGGCCCAAAATCTAGTTTTGAACCTAAAATGGCCACCCATGATGCCCATCAAAAAAGAATTTGTGAAGATACTAAAATTCTGGAGGATACAGCAACTTCTAATGTGGTAACCAACCACAAATAAAGGGGGGAATGGCCCTGGCATGTCTCCATTTATGAGGAATACCATTTCTGTTTGGGAAGAATTTTTACATGTTAAGTTGAGGTATCCAGACAATAAATCCTTCCCAAATGCACGCCATGCACCTAATTCTAGGCTGTAAATTATAAAAATCATTATGGCAACATGTTGAAGTCTCCATATTCCAGGCACCCACCTTCGTAAGAATGGTGAAGAAACCTCAAAAAATTCTTGCTTGGCTAAGGAATGGACGTTAATTATCTATCACAGTCCAGCATTGTATAAATCAGGAGTAGTGTAAGAATTTCAAATCGACTCAGAATTACAAACATCCCATTAGGAAACAGCAGTCTAACCTCTGACCCCAAAGAACCACAGTAGGTTCTCCAAAGCTACAGAAAAGCGGGGAAGCAGAGATTCTCGAATGCCTCAAGGCTGGGGCAGGCGTTCCAAGACCAGAAAGACACCACCTAGTTCCACTGAGCACCATGGGAACCAGAGCTAAAATGTGGTCCTATCGATCCAATAGCCATATATTCACAACTCTAAATAGTCTCCACAGAAATGAACTCATGCTGTGAAAACAGAAAATTGTTCTCTGCTGCTAATATAGCATTAATTAATCCATATCCAAAACTTGGAATCTAGTATGAAACAAAATCTGATGTGAGTAAACACAGAAACAAAAATATTTAACTATATGAATTGAAGTTAAGAGGACATGTTTGGTTATTTCTAAGTGGATAGTCACAGATTCTAATATTTTTAACGCTAACATTCCAGTTGAAATCATGGCTGTTTCACATGAACTATATAAGCCTCCTCTTTAATGCAGGGAAGATTAATAATAAGAATCCAAAGACAAATCACCAAACAGGCCGGTCCAGTTTAACAAGTCAGGTTCCACCTCATCAGAAACTCACCTTTTGGATATCTTTTAAGGAGAAAGGAGTATTTCAACTCAATAGGCACAGAAGTGTCCCATGACAGTCTGAGTTTGCCTCACACATGCCTCCTAGAGAGATCCCACCTTCCACCCCCAAGGTAGGCAGGTGACCTCTGGTATTTTCTCTGCTTTGCAGACTTCTGAATACAGTAACTCTAGCCTGCAGCTAAGACAATAGCGCACTGAAGAATCACTGGCAAGGTTCATAGTGTGACTCTGTAAAATGATACTTGTTTTTAATTTTCTGAGCTGGTCTTATGAGTCCTGCCAGGCTAGAATCAATTTTGGCCTCTGAGTAGCAAAGGCATCTGTGACATTTTGTTAATCAGTAATGCTTTCTACTTCAATTTTAAAATATAAGCAGTGACATTTAAAAAAAACACCAAACCCCTCTTTTTTAAAACAACTTTCTTAATGTTTCCCTGTGTGCCCTGTCCTGTTGTAAATTCTTTCTATAATTATAATATCTAGAGTCATCCGTTCATCTGTCATGGGTAACACTTATCACCTCCTTTCTGGAAATCTTCTGAAAGCCATGGGACCCTTAAAGTGTCCTATAGTCCTCTCACATTCTCCACGTATTTACTCCTCCTTTCGTTTCTGCTCTAATGTGCTCGCTGCTGTGTGGATGGCAATTAACAGTGGCATTTCTGCATTTTCTAGTCCATGGCTCGATTATCAACAATCCCCTCCCTTATCTGAGACGCGCGGCCCTCTTTCTTGGTCCCAATGGAGGGTATTTTTCAAATGGTTCCCCCCCCCCCAGATTCATCATTTTTCAGGGTACCGTTCCCCAAAAGGAATCCTCTCCTTTTACAGATTAACTTGCCAAATTTTATTTCTAGCTATGTTGCACCAAGCCAGCCTTCTTGGGTAATCATTTCAGCTACTGGCTAACTTTCTGATCTCGCTTACATAACAGCCGCCTAATTTAGGAACTAGTTTTGTTTGTTTGTTTGTTTGTTTTGTTTTTTTACCTAGTATACCTTGAGTTTCCTGTTTGGGCACCAGGTGAGCATTCAGTGAGTTCATTCCACTGAGCTGAAAACGCCAGCGTTTCACAAATGAATCAAGTAAAATAAAAACAACTGATATATCTACATCTGACTGTAACCCAGTGTTTTTGGTTTTGGTTTGTTGGTTTTTTGATAACTCATCTACCTATAAACATAATCCAGGTTTTGGCACATTTAGCATCGAATTCCTTAAGGGAGAGGAGGACATTAGGATTTCAGGCAAGTGAACCTACTTGGAGGAGAAAATTCAATCTTTGAAGGCTCTTGGTACTGTTATAAATGTAAAGAAATACTGCCTGATCAGCAGTCCTAATCTTAAGGGACGCTGTGACAGGAAAGTAATAGTCTCTGGAGGCCAGGGCTGGCATTTGGAGCCAGAAGCCTGGCATACATCATGCAGGAGGCAGAGACTATATTTGGTGACATGACTCAACGTAGCCAAATATAGGCAACTGATACAGTGTGACTCTGGGGAACTACACTACCAAATTCTACAGCCTAGAAAAGATCACACTCCAACTAGGCGATTCTATGCTAGGTATTCGCGAGTTGGACAGAACCAGTATTTACCAATCGGACTGACTCAGAATTAACTGCTGGGGGAAGGAGGTGCTCAGAGGAACAGTATGTACTATCTATCCTTTTAAGACACTAATTAAAGTAACCTAGTCAATGAGATGAAAGGAGAAAGGGCTAGAAGGAAATACTCTAATATATTATCAGTGTATGTATCTATTACTTTCAAAATTAGATAAGTTATTTTCTAAAAAGTAACCCAGATATGCTTGCTGATGATTCAGCAGGAAACGATACAATAAATGCTGCCATTTCAAACACTGAAAAATACCAAATGCTCTACAGTGCTATTAGATTTCACGCGATGACCTTCTGTTTTTCAGTCATGCCAGCATTGTTGGTGACATGGTGTAGGCCAAGGAATGACAACAGGGGATAACTCTACAAAGCTATCCAAAATAAAGCCATGCAGTCCTATAAAGTGACAAGTAGTATGAAATTCTAAGGTAGTTTTTTTTTTTAATTGACTCACACTATAAAAACTTAGATACTCCAAAGAAGAGGAGGGGTCTTCAGTGAACATCATTAAAATTTTCTGATAGGGAAAGGATAAGTATGGGCTTAGGCCCATTGCTAAGGTAGATCAAAGATTTACACAACACACACGTACGTACACACACACACACACACACACACACACACACACACACACGTTGTGGATGTTTAACTAGAGGTGCTCCTACTACCTCTGCTCCCGCTCATTTGATTTAGCTCACATCTAAGTATGTCAGAGCTAGAGGGCGGCCGTAAATAATTTTTTAAAGGTGTGCCACCTGCCTTTCCACATCTATTTTTACCAACATTGCCTGAGACCTGCAGCAAGATGGCGTTGTGGGGACCTGGGCCATGCAGAGCAAGGCTCAAGAGACGTGTCACCAATTCAGTTTTTGAACACCAACTTTGTGCTTATACAAATGCAGAACACGTATCAATATGAACTAATAAAAATGTGTTCCATATGTTCTATCACTGAGTGATATAAAGGCATCTATTTTTAATTATTTATTCCCTTGACCTAAAAATAACTCCTCAAATCAAAATCTATAATCATATTCTACCTCCTGACCTACCTGTGACACAACCAACTTCCAGTGAAGATGTCTGCATGCAATATCACGAAGGGGGAGCTGGCTGGGGCTGACAGCTAGAGAGTCTTGTCCCCCTCGCAAACAGCCATTTGAATTAATAAACACACACAGAGAGTTTAGGGTAAAGGAAATCCCTCTTGGAGGCAGAACTAGCTTTCAGCTTAAAAGCCAGGGTTTCTAAAAGTACTTGAGTTTCCTTGCCTAGCTCTCCAAGTTCATTTCTCTACACTGCCATTTCCTTTCCCATGTTAGGTACTTCAGACATTCAGAGCTACTGGCCCATTAACTTTTCCTTCTGGGTTCCTCCCTCTGTCTAGAACGCCCCCCTCCCTGTCTGCCCCCAATGTCTTACCACCAAGCCCCCCACCCTTTTGCCCAGGTAACTTATCCCTCAGGCCTCACCTCCTATGGGAAGTCTTCCCCTACCCCAAGCAGTGTGCTCCATGCAATACCCTTGACACTTACTGCACTGTATTTCTATTACCTATTTCTAAACTATCTCATCCTCCAGGGCAACAAGATCTTTAAGGAAAGATTTCGGGGTATTACATCCCAGAGCTTGGAGCAAGGAAAGGTGCTCAATGGTAGCTGTTGAATGAACGAATGAAGCAAAGCCAGCAATTGGTGGGCTCTCTGCCATGGAACACGCAGTGAAAAGGGTAGCGAATCAGACCAGTGCCATCTTGTGACCAAGGTCAAATTACTTAGCTTTTTTGAACCTCAGTAAAACAGGGAAATTTCCATTTACTTCACAAGGCTGTTATGAGAAATTTATGAGACAATTTTTGCAGAATACCCAGAAAAATCCCTAGTACAGAGGAGTACAACTAATATTAATTCCTGTCCCCTCCCCAACTATAAGACAGAGGCAACCAACAATTTTCCACTTGTGAGAAAAAGAAAGAGGAAGGATTCCTTTTAGCCAAATAAGCCCCAAATAAACTGGAAGCTTGGAGGAGGGAGTGGTCATCTAGGGGACTTTTCAGCTTCAGAGAAATGAGAATTTGTTAAGTGTTCTTGGTTACAAACAGAGATATAATTCTTCTCCGGGGGAGATAAGAAAAAAAAAACCTAATTCCTTACTTTTATAACAGCCAAACTGGCAAAGTAGTAGGAGTCTTGTAGGAAATGAAAACTTAGACAATTCAACTTAAAAATGTTCCTTTCAATAAAGCCTGGGAGGATCTTCTTTTTGTACCAAAAGCTCAAATTAAATTTTCAATTGTGATATGATAGTTGAAAAACAGACTATAACCGTGGCAAAAGAAAATAACATTTATCTACAAGTAAGGTTAATGGGCTACGTTTTTACCAATTGTGGAAGGTTTCATATAAAAGAAGGATTGCTTTGACTCTAACTCGGGGCAGGTACAAAGTTGCCAGATCTAAAAGCATCTAAGAACTTCACACAGAAGGGAACGTCTACAGAGAGACCAGCAAAGAGCTGACCTAATTAAGGAATTCCAAAGATTTCCCACTGCCAGTAAACCTAACAACAAACCAGCAAGCAGGAAGGCTATTTTTATCCCTGCCCGAGGATTTCTGACTCTGGATACTACATTTAGAGGATAGAGCAACAAGATAACTTGCCTTAAGAGGATGTTATGATACCAGTGATTAATGGCAATTTTGTAAGCTTTAAAAAAACATGGCATAGTTTTTGTCCAAATTAAACCAGCCAAATTCAGTTAAAAAAAAAAAAAGGATAACAATGGAAAGAAAAGTGGGAAAAAAGAGACCAACAGGTAGTAGAAAAGCTTCTTCAAGTAATCTAAAAAAAAAAAAGCCAAGGCAGTAAATTAATATTCTTCTACCTTGCAAAAAGTTAATTAAAAGCAACATGTGTAACAAGAGACACGTTTTAAAAGAACCAGTGAATAAATACCAAGAATTATAGAACAGGCCCAAGGTAAACACGGTTTGGAGAAATGGCTTCCTATACCGATACAGACATAAAAACACACCTAGGAACTCCCAGGGACCACAAGCAAGTGATGCAGAACTTCAGAGAGAAGAGAAACGAGCCACTCTTTAAATTGGTCCCTAAAGCCCAAACCCCAACAGGCGACGTGCAAAGTCACTAGCTGGCTTTCTACACACACCTGTCATCGGCTCTAATCACTTATTTCATATCAATTCTGATGACTTTATGAAACCTTAGTCAAGAATGTGCTTGAATTTCATACCTGATCGAATTTCACCTTTAGTTATTTCTCTCTCACAAGGCCGCCTTCCTATTTTCTCCTACTGATACTCAAGGCGTTGAGTCCTTTTATTCATCAGCCTTCAAAACGAAATAATTGACTGGTCATTCATATCTATCAGTTAATTGGATGATGGATAACATGAATGAAGCCATGTTTGTTTTGTATTCTCCCTGATATAAAACACATAAAAAAGAGTGTGTCGCAGAGTAGATGCTGGATACGCATCTGCTGTATGAATGGCTTCCCACAGCTTTAGGCTTCACACACACCCAAAGGGAAGTGAAGGTGGGTGGGAGGGAGGGCAGTATATCTGAATCACTTCAGGAATACACATGCTCAGTCTCATGACAGACCTGGTGAGTCAGGATCAGGGAAAACAATAGCCAGCTCGGAAAAGTTGCTTCAGTGATTCTAGTTTGACCTCCACTCCCAATAAGGCACCTTTCTCTAAGAAAGCTGCAGGTGTGAGATCTGACTCTTACAGAAGATTATGATGAAATACAGGTCTTAAATTCTGTACCGTCTCTCCCAAGTAGAAATTAACAAACTTTAATGCTTATTCTCTGTCTAAAGCATACTAAGACAAAAATGTTTGTTATTTTTTGTTTGTCTCCCTCTTAAATGCTGCACGATGAATAGCTAAGCTATTGAACCAGGAGCCAGAGGCTGTGGGTTCCTATCTTAGTCCTCTTGGTACCATTTAGGTGATGGATTTTATAGAAGCTGTCGTATCTCTCTGAACTTCAACTTCTTCAACTGTAAAACGGCGATCAGAAAACTCACATAAAAGGTTATTAAAAGGATGTAGGTTAGAGAAAATTCTCACAAGGGGCACAGAACAAAAGTCCAAAGTAAGAGCCCTTTCACTTGGAACTGCTTCCTGTACAGAAAATCCAGGTTGCCTCAAAACAGAGGCGTGGGGACCAGCATCAAATGTGTCCTTCGATGTACTACTGCCTAGTAATGGAATATCCTCAAATGTCTGTGGAACTGGAATACAAGCAGAAGCGAAGATTCTCACAAACCATGCCACTTAAAAAGGGCTGGCTCCCCCTCCTAACAAGGGCTACCATGTTACCCACCACGGGTGCGCCCCTGCACCATATGGTGTTGCCTGAAGAGCCCAATGAATGGCCTGAAGGGCAAAATGATGGCCTCAGACATCGGAGACAAAATTCCCAAATGCTGTTTGGCGGAGAGAGCAATCGAGGACAGGGTAAGGGACCTCCGCACTCCTCTCTGTCTTCCTCACCATTTCCCCTCTTCGAGTCCTTCTTATGTGATGTTCCTTTTGGTCATGGGGGCCATCCTAATGGTAGGAGGTTCAAGCACAACAATTAGAGAGGTTCTCTAGAGCAGTGTTTCATAACCTTCTATAATTATTAAGACCTACTTTGATCAAAATATTTCAGAGAGGCTCCCCACCATAATAAGTGAAGCCCTCACTCCAGTGAATACTACAAGTATAACAACAACTACAAAAACCAAAACTAACAAACAAAAACCCTTAATAATAAAGGCTACTACGAATTCAGCAACACCTTTAAATATATTTTAATTGCATTACACCAGCATCCACATGCTTTTGGAAGAGACTCATGATAGCCAAATGACAGCTCTACCATCTAACTGGAATGCTTGGTCCTAATGGGCTCGTAGGCCCCATCAAACAATTTCCACGTGTGACGAGGCCTGTGGTGCACAAACTGAGAACAGAAACATTTCATGAGGCCAAGTGTGAACACCTGCTTCCTAAACATAATATTTTTAGGCCTAACTCTAAAATAAAAGAAGCAGTCTAGAAGAAAAGCCTTCACTCGGCCAACTAAATTCGGTTTTCGGTTAGATCCTTTTTACAGGCTACTCAATATTAAATCCTGCCACACCCAGACTCACGTGAAAGTCATATACTCCTTTCAGTCATTAAACTATCAAAACCTTCCATTTTGTCACTTAGGGACAGCATGCCAGAGAGACTGCGCGGAACTGCTGATGGGAACTGAAAGCTCCTGCAGCTCAGTGCCTCCGTTTACAGGTGAGGAAGCCAGGATCTAGAGACCAGTGGCTGACCCAAGGCCACATCACTGCTAACGGCAGAGCCAGGGGGAAACTCAATCCTCAAAGCTTCTCTTTTGACGGGGGTATCATTTTGTAAGGATAGCATGGTACAATATACATGAGATAATATACACTATTCCTTTTTTTGCAAATATATTCATTGTCATTTTTTTTATGGAGTATAAATTTTAAAATTAACAGAGTAGCAACCCTTGTTGTTTCATTTTGTGTCCATAAGAAATAATAAACTGTTATAAAAATTTAAAAAAACCTTCTCTTTTTATTTCTTACAATGTGGGGAAGTCTGTTATAAGCTAACAACTTCTCATCATTTACAATAAAGAGATCAAGTGGCTAATTTAAATATCTCTATTTAATTAACCATGCCAGACATTTGTTATTTGGAATCTTATAGCCAGTAAAAGTTATAGTATTCTTTTAGGTTCTTTATGCTTCAGTTAATCATGGCTGCTGTTCAGAATTAAGATCTGCACTTTATTGTTGGTTTCACAAGAATTACAAAAGGGTCCCCCTTCTCTTTCCCAATGTATAGCAAGCAGCACCAGCCCAACTGGGTTCCAAAGAGATTATGGAACTGCTTTCCCCTCAGAGGTCCACTGATGCTCGTAATTGACTGGTTACCAGGTAATAGCCAGGATAAAATAAAGCCTTGTTTTTACAACAGAGTGCACTGGTGTGGGACTAAATTCAGAATCAGTCAATCAGACAAAATAATAAAGCCCACAGGCAGCCTGGCCATCTCAATATCTGATTCAAAAGGTAGTAGCTAGTTTAAAATTAGTTAAAAAGCATTCCTTTTGCAAATTTTTACTGCTGAACAGCAACAAATTCACTGAGCTTTCTCTCTTTTCCATCTTTTGACTTTGGTAGTGAGGACGGTGGCAACAGGAGGGGAAAACAAGGAGCAGTGGGCAGGGAAATGCACAAATCAGGCATGTGCAGCTGATAAATCAATCAACTGCACACAATATCCTGGAAGAGATTCCACGCGTATCAGGAAGAAATAACTGCATGGCACAACTGTGCAACTGTTCCCGTCCTTCCTGTTGCTAAATTGAAAGCCAAGAGAATCCTGGATATTTTTATGACAGCTCTGAATCAGGTGGCACTGCTTCCCCTCCCTCAAAGTCAGCAAATACCACGTTCCAGGCTTATGTAACTCAAGGAAAGTCTTAAGTCCTTCAGGACAGCTCCCTATTGTATTACTCCCTAATCAAAAGGGCTTTCACTATGCAGATATTAGTCTGTAGGGCTGTTTCAGTAGCTGTCAGGAAATGAGACAGCATGTCACCTCTCTACAGAATGTCATAACATAGAAGAAAAAACAGAAAAATAACAAGTGACACTATCAAAAGGTACACAATATACTATTATTAATTTGGATGTGGAGCATGGACAACAGGATCTCTATAAATGTGCCGGCCACCTCCTACTTTTTATACTGCAGGGAGGTCCCTCATATTATATTAAACACTGACGAACTGTTGACAAAGTCTGAAAACCTTACTACTTAAATGTTAGTGCTCAGATTTCATTTCTCAGTGGAAAACAATACTGTTACTGTCTGTCCATATGGTAATACCTATCCTTAAGTTATACACAATACTTAAAGTGCAATGTAAAATATTACAGAAAAGCACTTGTTAATTTGCTTCTTCATTGCTGCTTGTTTTCTGATTTGTTATTTCTAAGTGTCACATATAGTTCGTTTCTTTACCCATCACTGCCCTGAATGTGTGTCAATCCAAATTGAGTCACAACAACCATAAGATATGTTAACCTTAATACAATTGTAAAAAAGGTTAATGAGTTAAAAGACTCTTTAAAAGAAACGTTTAGGATCTTTAAACCTTTTAACAACATAAATGTTTCCAGTCACTTTCTCCCCTGCCCACCTTTCCCCTCACCTGTCTCCCAGGTAAAATGAGGGTTGCAACAATGTTTTAAGATGATCACTCAATTATCATGGACTCTAACTAAGATTCTTTGTGTTCAATGTTCAGGATTAAGATAAGGGGGCTGCTTCAATAATTATGGACCTACATCATAGATGACCTAATACAAATTCCCCCTTTGTGACTACTGCTTATAGGATTTTCAGAACAAATGAAAACCAAGGGTCACCACCCTATCACACATGTGTGAAGGGTAGAGAGCAGAGATCACTGCTTCCTACTTACCAGTGCATGTTACGTACGTAAATAACCTGGGCAGATGAGGACCTGCACAGGAACAGGAACGGTTAGTGTGAACCCAGTGGTTTCAGTTCAGAGACCAGAGTAAAGAAGCCTTCAGTCCAAAGCTGTGAGCACATCGGCGTTCACAAACATCACATTTTGTTCTCCCAGGCATTTCCTTTTCCCCTCCTCCCCTTAAAAAAAACAAAACTAACACCACAAAAAACAAAACCAACAGCCACCCCCGGTCTGAAAACGTGTAGTCACACTGATCAGAGTCCACACTCGTCAACTCTGCCTCCACGGTGCTGGGAGGAATCTAAGAAATCCTCATCAATAGGAAACCCGAAAGGCACGGTGGTTCAGAATCAGAATACACCCTGCACCAGGAATACAAAGGAAACAGGGCCCCACTGCTGCGCCCTCTTCTTCCTCACAAAGGAAGTTACCTCAGCACAGAAGCCCAGGTCCCATTCTCTGGCACAACTAAGCCAAGCAGAAGAGAAAGGCCATTTCAGGATGTTCCATGTCAGCAGTCAGGAAAGGGGAGTGCACAAGGAGGGGAGACCACGCAGTTTCTAAGCAGCCACACAAAAAGTTCACTGCCGCCGAGTTTAAATTGTATTCTTTGCTGTGTACCTTATTACTCCATTACTCATGAGGCTTCTGGAAGTAGGGCCATTTTCTCCTCTCCAGAGACCTCAGCCACTCCCCTACTATGCAACTTCCAATCACTTGGTATCAACCAAACAGAGGAAGAAAGAACCAGCCCAGTTCAGGAAGGCTCCAGCCTGGCTCGGGGCAGCTGCCTGGCTGACTGAATCTTAAGACTCGTTGTATTTAAAGATCCCCCAATTTGCCAGAAGACATTTGAACACCGAGTAATGGTAACTGACTTGGAAGGAGATATTTGATTATGAGTCTTCAAGTAAAATTAGCTGGTTTGCATTATCCATTTCTTCTGTATGGCACTTTGTATCACGCCCCATAAATCTCCCCTAAAGGAAAATGTCCTTCTAGTCCTTTGAAAAGGTGACGATGGAGAGTGGGGTGCAGGTAGCGCATAGCAGACTTTTCTCAAATCACCAGAGGCAAACTGACTAACTAGAAAAAGCTTAAATATTGTAAGAAATGATACCTGCAATCCACCATTTGAAATAAATCATTTTAATATTATAGCAACAGAACTATTTTAGTAAGAGTTCCTTTGGCTTTTGGAAATTTTATTTACTCTGAAATTCAAATTCAGAACTCGATGGTATAAAATTTAGTCCTATTTTCAGCTGCTCTCATAGAATGTTTCTAGAGCTCTCTCAGTCCACATGAAGTTGGTATGCACGCTCCGTTCTTCAACATCTGTGTCACTATGCAACATCTGTTCTTTAAAATAGAGAGCTACGTGACTGCAATTTGGAATACAAGAATATTAGGAGAATAGCGGATCAAAGGAAAATGTAAGGTTTCCAGGTTATTATTTATGGTATCTTTTTTCAAGTAGTACTAACTTCATTCTCCTACTGTAAAGATAAAAAATTTAATTATCCCAAAAGTCACTCTCTTACCATGATGTAAAAAATCTTATATAAAATTAATGAAACAGGCTTTGTGTACTAAACTTTCAAATGAGCTTCATGATTTTCTTCTAGAGAGGTTATTATAAATTGTTTTTCTAAGCAACAAAGAGAAGAGGCACAGACAGAATTTTCACTTGCCCTCTCATTAATGCATTTGTTTCAAACCCACAGCAATGAAAAACAGAGGGGGGAGGGTCCCCCCAAATTTAATGTGTAAATAAATAAAGAAAAAGATATCAAAAGTATTCTAAAATGCAAGGTCACGATACCTTCGGCAGTCAAGAATTAAATACATAGCATTTTTGAAGTAGACCCCGCTCTTAAATTCTTATTAAATGAACGCATGAAGCAAGTGAGGCAGTAACGTCTAACTGTATAGCATACTCCCACTACTGACCCTACATATGCAATAGGCTTCTTGGGCACTCTGGGGATGTGTAAAAGATTGTCACTTTAAATAGCTTGCTTTTCTGAGTGCAATCATTATTGCTTACATTCAAATTAAGTATTTAAAATGTCTGACACTCAGAGGGGTTGGGGTGGATGTGTTGAGGTCCCCCTTTCAAAAACTGAAAGCAAGATACACTCTATAACCGTGTGAAGAGAGAAAGACTCCAATTTCACAATGCTCTGGGGAAAAATAAGATGATATTCTGACTCATAATTTAGTTAATTAATATCTGAAGAACAACTATAATGTTTTGACAATTTACAGATTGCCTTTGTTCTCTCAATAATTTTGCTCTTATTTGGCTTTCTAGAGAAATGAAGCAAATTGGATGTTAAACTGTTTTCATATATAGGATATAAAATACTCAACCACTTTTATGAAACTGTGGCTGGTTCTACTCCATCTGACATCTGATAATTTTCAAGTGCTGTTTCTTGTCTCTTTATTCCAGTGCTTTCTCCCTCTGCTTCCACTCCACAACCTACTGCTTCTTGGTTTATATCTATATTCCTTCATTCCCTTCACACACAGGAAAGTAAAAAGGTTCCTTCATTTTCAGAGGTCTCTCTTACTATACCCTGAATAATTATGCTTCATGAATCTATTTCACTGTGTCCAACCTCATTTCAGAAGCCTGAAAACAGATGTACTCTCATGTGGCTTTCACCTCATTCATGCCTCTCCATGATTACACAGTAAGTCCCAATTTCATAGGCAAGCAAAACCACAAATAACAGTAAGATACAATATTCCCCAAACAATCATCTGAGCATCTACAATAGCAAAAGACTTTCCTGTCTAGGGGAACAAAACACTAGATAAGCCTAATACTATTTAGCGATGCACAAGCTGCCACCTGGGAGATCAAAATTCAAATTCAGTCTGTAGCTCGGGCACTTGGCTTATGAGACTGGGTGTGCAGGAAAGAAAATGAAGGTGGTCTTTGGGGAAGAGCGTCTGTGGACTGTCACTGGCTTTGGTTATAGAGAAGGCAACACACAATTTTGCAGATAAGAACAACATTCAGACATGCCAGCTGATCAGAGAAAGGACATGGAGATAAGGTAGAGGGAGGACCCTCTTCCTTCCCAAAAGCTAAACCTCTGTACATGGAGAAAATGATATTAGCCTTAAAATTCTTAGAAAAACTATTTTTAAATAAATAAAATGAATATTTTAAATAAAATAAAACAAATATAAATTATGAAACGAAGGCTAAGTACTCCTTTTGCACATTTGTTAAAATGATTAAAAAAATAAGTAAAAGGTTTCCAACAAGCCAGTTCCAACCAATAACACTTTTATAAATAAACTCAAAAAGTATTATTCGAAGGTTCCCAGGCATATTAAGCATTTTGCCATCTGTTAATGGCAAAAATAAAAATTTTAAACCCCATTACATTAAGGAAGACTTTTTTTTTCCCAAAAGGAAAAGGTAAATTCAGTGTTGTGTTTCCTTTTTAAAATTTCAATAAGTAATATAGCCATACCAATTCATTGACCTTGTAGTTCTTGTATCAATTTTAGGCTTTATCATTTAAACACATACACAGAAATCACATTTCTATGAGGAACCGCAAATGAAAGATAAAAATAAATGAGGTCATTTGTAATATATTTTATGAAGTTATTTTTAAGATAAAATAAACCCAAATATAGAATTTGCTTTCATATGATGGAGTCTTTTTAAGACAATTTTCAAATTCTTTTAATTGAATATTTACACTTTTTTCCTGACAGCATATTATTCTCTATTAGTCTCATAGAATTCATGCCCACTTTCTGTTTTCACTGTTTCTAAGGAAACACAGCACATGGAGAGGCGATTTAACTTCAAAATGAGTAGTCAGGTTCTATATACTTATTTTAAAAAGACAATGTGTTATGTTTTAAAAAAGATATTCAACTTTTATTATCCCCTTTAAACAAAACCTTACAAAACAAGCAGAACCACTGTTAAAAGCAGGCAAAGTTTTCCTAACAGCTGTCTAAATCAGAAGAGGGTTTGATGAGAAATTAAGTATTCCCCTGAGCAAATCTACATTTTGGCAGTGCTAGACTCCAGTAATATAAAGTTCATTATCTTGGTTAAAAAATATATTTGTCAAGCTTAACTATCTATAATCTGGCATTTTAGGACCATGAACTCATCTGCAAATTCTTTATTGCTCTTTGAAGGAAAATATATACAAAATTCATTTAATATACGTGTCACCTTGGCACTTCAACTTAAATTGAAACTGGCTTTCTCATTTGATAAGCATGAAAACAGACTTAATAGCTGTTTAGTTATAATCGATGCCATTTGTTAAGTGTCTTCTATGAACTGGGCAGCAGGCTGGGCTTTATATCTACATCGCATCATTTGACCTTCACAAACTGTGGGGGCAGAATGGCAATTTCAATCCAGATCTCGCTGACTCCCAAGCCCTTGGTCTTTCCATTCTGCCATACTGCCTCTTACAGACCACAGTTTTACAAAACCTGTATGTTCCTGGACTAGGCCAATCAGATTTCATTTTTTTCTGCCATCAGACTTAACTTTTGTTTTTCCCTGGGGAATCAGCTTGAAGAAACTTAATTTAGGTCAAAATTGGTAAGAGGAAGTTAGAAAGGGAATATAGAAAAATGGCAGAACTTGACACAAAAATTCAACAATAGGAGAGGAGAATCAGACCTGAGAGATGTCCTCACGATGTCTGATAAACCATGGAAATGCTACTGTTAATTCTATGAGAATAACGTGTGCAAGCTCTTGCATCTAACTGAGTACTAGTCAGAGGCTTGCTTCTTAGAGCATCACATAATAAACTGCTTATATCTGCTGCTATTTGTAAACTGTGCTCTCTCTAATAAAGTAGGTACTTATCAAGAAAATTAGTTCTAATTATTTATTATCCCTAGTATCTAGTACATAAGATGCTCTCCAAAAAAAAAAAAAGTCGCTGGAGTAAAATACATTAAGTATAAACAAATGTCCTTTAGCTGCTTTTTCTGTACTTAACGTTTAATTTTGAAATAATTATAATTTCCAGCAAGTTGCAAAAAGTGGTACAGATAGTTCCATGTACCCTTTATCCAGTGTCCCTAAATGGTAACATCTTACATAACTACCGGGGGTGCCAAAAAAATGTATTCACATGACTTGTATTCATCTTTTGTTATCTATATCTACTGAGTATTACAATTTTAATACGGTTTTCTCCTTTTTAAAATGTGCACATATTTTTTTCAGCACCCTCTGTATGGTACAAAACCAGGAAACTGACATTGGTACAATCCACAGATCTTATTCAAATTTCTCCTTTAGCTACTTTTTAAGAGAGTGCAGTTTTTTTCTGGTGCTAGAAAGGGTCTTAGGCTCTCCTCGTTTTTCTGATGAGAAAACAAGATGAAGGGTGAAAGAAGCTGAAGGACTGTCCCACATTAGAGTGCTCAGAAGTTGGAAAAGTAAAGCCAGATGCTCTCTGAGGGAGAGAGATCGCCTTCCCTCAGAAACAGTATGCATCTGAATTAGTCGACCATCAGGATTCTGTGAGGAAATCAGTCAAGACCTTCAAAATAATCTTATTTCCAAGTGACCTCATCAGATGGGTGCATATTTTTTTCATGTATCATTTTTCATCTCTCCAGACTCCAAAGAGCTTTCCTCATTAAAAAATTAACCATTATTCATGTGTTGAAAAATATTTAGCTTTACTGTATCAGTAATATGATAAACCAAAGTCAAACAAAAACTGGGCCAGGCTGGTCACCGCTTGGAGCAGCAGCTGCCTTGCCACCTTTGACCCCAGTGCAAGCTGTGTCTGGCACAAAGCAGGCTCATAAACATTGAATGAATAAATGAATGAATGAATGAACAAACGAACGAACAAACAGGCAAATGAAGAACGAACAACTTAAGTGAGATGGCTAAATATACCAAACCACCCCATTTTTTTTAAAGTACTTTCAAGTAAAATATGGTTTTTGTGCAAAAATATTTTATGGGGTAGTTTTCACAAAATTGGAGCTGGAGGAGCCCTTAGAAAACATCTATTCTGGTCATTCTCAACCCTGGCTACACATGAGCATCAATGGAGACATTAAAAAATAACATGCCAAGCCCCACCCACACATGGGACCGGGCCCAGGCATCTGTCTTTTATTTTTAAAGCTCCCCATTATAAGTCCCTTATTGTAAAAGTGATTTTAAATCCCTTGTCATAAAGTTGACAAACTCAAATGTCTTATTCACGATCACATAGCTAGTTAGTAAAAGAATTGGGACCAGAATCTAAGTAGGAACATAATACACAGAAAATAATACATAGAAAATATTGCAAGAACCACAAAACTTCATTTTAACTTTGAAACTGTTGGCCATTTAAAAAAATGTGAACTAGGACAAAAATCTATCAACATTTGAACTCTTCCCAGTGTATAGTCACTGTCACAGGTGGACAGACAAGTTTTTCGGCACTGAGCAGGTCTTACCTGAGATATAAGAAATTGAGGTGTATGATTCATGTCTTTCCAGGTAACTGCCCACCATAAGCAATTAGTAAGCACTCTTATAGTTCTCCTAACTAATGTTGTGATGGGCCTACAGTGGCTGCCTATCAAATATGTTTGATTTTTTTAACAAAAAGAGGTACATGCATAAAATTGATGGAACTGACTAGAAACAAAAAATGAATCCATATTTGCCATATTGTTCATCAGATTACACAAATACAAAATTTTAACTTTGATTAAAATCAAAGAGTTACATTTTAAAAATTACCTTTAATCGAATCATTTTCAGCTCTCATTATGTCAATGAGTGAACTCTCCAGGGAGTGCATGTCGAACGTCCTGGGGCGATCCTGTAACACAAATAGCCACACACCACTTTTAAAATAGCATTTAATTATAAAAAGAGGACAATAAGCTATACTGGATAGGACACAGATCAAAAAGGGAAAATTTTACTCCCTCTCTATGGAAGGTACACTATTACTACATTTTATTTTTAGCACTTACAAAAACCACAAAAGTGCGTGCCCCGGGATCAGCAAAGAGTGATGTGACTTCTAATAATAATTTCAATAAAAACATTAGTTTTACTAATAAAGGGGAAACAATTAAAACTAATTTTACACAGTTAAGAACATTCAATAAATGTAAAAATAAAATTCATCATCTTCTGCCACTTGAGGTTGCAGTACCCTAGTTGAGCTTTCCAAACTGGTCCCAGCAGTGACCCACTAAAGTGGCATTTACGGGGGCTATTCACAACAGCTGTATCTTCCCATAAGACAAGGTTTGCAAACAGTCATCAAATGTTTGCAAGACCACGAAATGGCAAAGTATTCTTGATTTTTCTGCCATTAAAAGTAAGGGGAAGAAAGGGTGTGTAGAGAACACTGCTAGCCGAAAGCCTGGCTGAACAAAACGCGTTTCAGGAGTGGGTGAGGAATCTTAAAATACACGTTGACCCAACTGTTCTGCCATTCTTCTGGATGAAAAGGACCAGAGAGAACTAAAATTAAAGCTTAGCTTGCTGAGTGCAAAGTAGGATATGAAAACATTTTTAAATTAAACTGAAAGGAAGCAGTCGTGCAAGCCTATGAGTCACCTTGTAAAGAAGCACACACGCAGAGACCACAGGCAGAGTATTAAAGAAAAGGGGTCCCACGCAAGTCTGACAAGCAGGATTCTACAGCCTTCTCTCCAGTGATGTTTTCTCTTGCATTATTTTTTAACTCAAGGCTTTGGCTTTTTAAGAATAATTCACCTAATTTTATTCCTTAAAAAATGGGAGGGGGGGGGGCGCTGGCCAAGTGGCGCGATGGTTAAGAACTGGCTTGGGATGCCAGAGGGCCCCGGCTCGGATCCCACATATGAGGGCCAGTGACACTGCCCTCCACAGCAAAGATGCTGAACAACAGCTCAACCTGGAGCTAGGCTGCTGTGAGTCACCGGTGACGGCGTAGGCTGCAGCCCCTGCTGCAGTGGGTTGCCATGGGCTACCGTGTGTAACCAGCAGCCAGTGTGAGCGGCCGTCCAGAAGCTGGCGACTGATCTGCCTCGCCCAGGAAGAGCGCAATGATGGTGCCAACTTGGGCCAGTGAAGCAACG
>NW_017731375.1:6725343-6729385 GCF_001890085.2 Hipposideros armiger | reverse complement strand
AGGCTTGTGTCCTGTAACCCATGACATCTCTTCTCTTTGTGAGCCTCGACAGCAACTGTCAAAAAGCAGCCTGTGCCCAGTGTCAGCCTTTCGGGGCCCTCAAGGCTCCTACCCCCACATCCTGAATTCTCCCGGGTCTCCTGAGCAGAAGGCATTTCAACACTCCGGCACAAGCAAGAGGTCACACGTCATGAGGAGAAGGAGCGTGTTTCCCTTGGTCATGAACTCCCAGCCATGGGCCACTGAAAGAGAGCATCAAACATCTCTGGGATGAAACAGAGCAAGAGGTGAGCAAGTTTGATGCAGTCCAAAGGCCTGCAAAAGCCCCAAACCTCTAAATTCCTCTTAAAAACAAAAACAGACTGAAAAACAAAAATAAAACCAGAAAGCTCTGTTCTGTCCTGTTCCATCTCTTTTCAGAGATCCTTCCCACAAGTCCACAGAAGACTGAACCTGGGGGAGGCTGAGACAGAGAAAGGAAAACTGGCCAAACTTGCCCTGGATTTGGGGTCACCAGCTGATGTTTTGGCACTTTTGTTAGATCGCTCTCTTTCTTTTCTCCTTTTGCTTTTTTTTNACTCTGCTGTAAGAGTCCAAGGGGCAGGAATGTGCTCACTGGGGCCTGGAAAACAGTAGGCACTCAAATGTTACTCAATAAATGAAAGAAAGAACCAAATGTACGTATAAGAGTGATACAGGGTGTTATCAAAGATACCAGAAACATAAGAGAAAGAGAAGCCTTATTTTCTTTTCCCTGTTGCGATGACAGATAGATGTGGTGCACAAATGAGTGACCTATCACAAATATATCGCTAGGTTATCTCCTGCCAACTGCAGGAGTAGAAGTGGTAGTAATAGTAATAATAATAATAATGATAATAATAGTAATAGTATCAGCAGCTAATGTTTATCTAGCTTTAATGCTTTACATATCTAACCTTATTACTCTCAAAAATCCTATACAATTAGATATGTTCAGTTATTATCCCATTTCACAGATGAAGAAACTGATGCTTAGAGTGATTAAATAACTTTATCAATAGCAAATAAGTGGAGAGAGAAGAATCTGAAGGAGGAACCCGGCCTTCTGACTCTAGAACATGTGAGCTTAATAATCATGAATGAAAAGAGAAGAACAATTATATTCAAGGCTCAGCAAAGCAAACTTGATTACAATGCTTAGACCTCATTTTACTTTGTAATTTTAATTGTTATACTTAATATATTGAGCTAGCTGCATATCATTAACTGACTGGTTTCCGTTTCTGTTATTTCTACCTCACAGGACAATTTCTAAAGGAAAAATCATAGAAGTCACTATGAAAATCAAAGTTGATAAAAAATAACTTTCTGAAAGAACAAATTTGTATTTCCAAGAGCAGGACCCATCCTTTTATCCCACACCTGAACAGTCCTGACTGTCACGGCAATACAGAAAGCCCTACATCAGCATATACTAAAGACATGACTTGGCTTCATAACATCCCAAAGCAGCCACAAGCAGCACAGGAACCTCTCAGTCCATCACTATCAGAAAGAACCAGATTGCAATTAGGCCACAAGCCAAAATCATCATTCGTGGTTTCTGGTTTTGGTTTTGTTGTTGTTGTTGTTGTTGTTATCATTCAGATGGATAATTTAAGCCAGTGTTTCTCATACTTGAGACAACATGAGAACCATCAGGAGGTCTTGTCAAAACATGGATTACTGGGTCCACCCCCAAAATTTCTCTTTCAGTAACTCTGGGTAGGGTCCAAAAATTCACATTTCTAATAAATTTTCAAGGGAAGCCAAGGGCCACACTGAGAACCACTGAATTAAGTAATTCCATTCCACAGGCTAACTTCATTAGGTGGTTGAGGTTGTGATTTGTTGCTTACATCCTGGTTGACCAGTCATGATACAGTCCAGCCTAAATATTCTACATGAACCATATTAAGGTTTCCTTATGAAGAGAAGGGCTTTGTTCTCAAAACCCAAAACAAAGCCCTCTGTTCCAAGCTCTAAGGTAATAACTTGGAAAAAATTACAATCAAGTTCAATTTCAACAAATGAACCATCATGACCACTACATTATTGGCTCTTGTCCTTTTATACTTGTGTTAATATGTTTAAGCATTACTAGACTGGGACTAAAACACAAACTGTAATTAACTGAACGTAACCACATTAAGAACCAAAGCCAAAATTCAGCTCCTCCTTTACTTATTCTCTTCCTATAAAGACAGACATTGCTGTGCTTGTCACTTGTCAGACTGCTGTGTACCTGTATCAGCCTATAGAAGTTGCTCTTTCTGGCTTAAATTTTCCCTGGTGAAGAAAGGAAAGGAAAATATTTTGTTTTGAAAGTGAAGTATATGCCGGTGTCAAACATGTGTGCCGAAATAAAGTTTGATATGCCAGTAGCGCCCGTACTTGGTCAAAGGTAACTGTGAGAGTTTTCATCCAAGATTTTCCAAAGCGTAAATGCCCTTCTTGGATTAAATATTTAAGCCCACAGCCATGAAAAGTTGACTATATAGTAACTTTGAAGATTTCACTTCCCGATGACCCACACATCCTTGTGCAGGCACAAGTCCCTTTCCGCCAGTGTCCCCCAAGCATGCTGACATCCCACATGATTTATTAACAAGCTCTCTATGGTGGTGTCCCCACCGGACTAAGCTCCGCTCATCTCCATGGTCGCACACTGTGGCGTAGGTGTAGCATGCAGTAAGTCCATCAGCGTCGTCACCACCAATAGGAAAGGGGCTAACATGTTCCTCCCGGATCTGTGTTATGAGTCTTACATGAATCATGTATCATTTACATAAATTAATTCCTCAAAACCATCATGTGGAGTGGGCACTATTATCATCCCTAGTTTAGGCAGGTGAAGCGATGAGAAGTTAACTAATTGCCCTCAAAGTCACACAGTAGGCAGTGAAGTCTGACTTGAGAGTAGAAGCTCAGAAACGTGGTCCATTTAAATGACCTCATCATGACCTAGAAATTTCAATCTATTAACACCTGCAAGGCATGAGATCCTTCAGTTCAGGCCCTTCACAGGGAGAGAACTGTCAGAGGATGAAGTCAAAGAGGTAAGTACCTGCACATTTAGTAGCATCTCATCTCTCTTAGCAGGTTCCCTCTTCAGTCAGTACTTTCTCATGATGACAATTTTATAGTGAAGGCAAAGGGTCTTACACATCTTAGATTACCAAGTGCTTCCTAGCAGAATAATAAACTACAAATGAATGAATGAATGAATGTCTCGGTGTGTTACCCTGATTGGACCAGTAGCTCCATTCCCTCCCCTGTGAGCTGACACATCAGATCTCTCCAGGAGGTCTTGGAGAAAATTGTCTTTCATTCCACCTTCACTAAATAAACCTCACTGGTTTTGAGCATTAGAAATCCTTAAAGTGGTAAACGTTTCTTGTCACCACTTAACTGTATTAAAAAAACAAACAAACCAGCATTCTAGACTTGATTACTTGGTTCCTGGATCAATAGACCCCTTCTTCTTGTTGACTATTTGGTTATTCCTACCTTGCCCAGCAGAGAAATAATTAAAATTGATTCCAAGACCTGAATTTAAATCACCACTTACTAGGCAGGTGATCTTGACACTGTAGCATCTCTGCACCTTGATTTCATCAGCAAAATGAGGGTAACACCTCGCTTAAAAAAACTGTGCTGAGGAGAAATGAGATAAGGTACATGGCACCCCGTGGACGACACCCGGACATTAGACCCTTTCAATAAACATTCCCTCTGCCCCTTCTCCCTGGTGCCATGTAAATGAACCTGAAACCAACATTTTAAATTAGGTGTTGTTTGTATCTGAATAATTCAGCTGTTCTGAGGTATTTCCTATAGCCCCTTTTCATAGAGATCATCAAAATGAACCAAAACCTATAAACCCCCAAATACCAGTATATGATTTCTTGTACCTGATAAGCTATCCAGGGCAAGAGGTCATTAAATAAAGTAGGTAAATGCTACGAAAACTCATCCCTAAGGAGTGAAGGAATGGGCACCCTTGGGCCAGTCCTCTGAC
>NW_017731375.1:6721610-6725107 GCF_001890085.2 Hipposideros armiger | reverse complement strand
CTGAAGAACAAAAGGACAGCAACTTGTCTGTTCCCCTTCCCCCAATTCCCCAGCACTGTTCCCATCCCCCCAATTCCCCAATAAAAGTCTTAAAAAAATGGGGGGGGGATCTCCCCTCTTCCACTTTCTTAGCTCTCTTCTTAAAACCTTCAGACCTATTCTAAGCATGTCCTTTATTCAGGGAGCCTGTTTTGATCAACCTGACATTTCTCCTCTGTCCTTCCATGACCTCCTCGCCTTTCACTGTTATTCCACTTCCCTGAAACAGGGACCACATCGCCTCACCCCACCCCCTCAGTAGTCAGTGATGTTCATTGAATGAACTCTTTTATGATACAAGCTTTTTTTAGCCTCTGCAACTTGAGGAGTCCAAGGACAGTTCTATTTGGATATAACCTAGTACTTAAAGTGGAGAGTATTACAGGTGCTACATCATGTTATTCTGCTCTAGGCTGGTATGACACACTCCAGGACATCTTTCTTTCCCGATTCTCCTCCTAACTCTTTCCTTGTCATCTCATCTCCTCAACATGGTCCACAGAGGCAGGAGGACAGCTTGGAGATCTGAAGGGTTAGTGTCCACCAAAGAAACTGTGCGGTTGTCGTCATTCCTCATCCCAAGCACTGAATTCAATCAAATCCCTTTCTGCATATTCTTTTGGAATCAGAGGCATTCTTTCAGAAGCTAAGTGGATTTGAGGCATAACTTGAGAAAGAAGTTCATAAAAGTTCCACCAGTTCACCCTACAGTAGCTGGATTTATCCTTTTTTCAGCCATCTATGAACCACACCCTGAACAGGGCCACTACCTCCATCTCCAGTACAAAACCAGTCTTGGAGGCAGTAATTCTCAGGGTCTGTTTGCTTCCCAAGGGCAGGAAGTGAGTCTCACACCAAATGTTCCCAGTGTGTATAACTCCAAAGGTTACGCGTGTATTCATCTCCTCAGCCTACAGCACTGCCCAGAGGGCCTGACGTGACAGGAACTCTCTAACAGATGATTTTTGTTTCAGTATGATTGTTGTCTATGTGTGTGTGACGTGATGTGAAACAGGTTGAGAAGCCTTGTCACATGTTTCTGCATCACTGGGCCTCACACAGGACATGGCAGGTAGAATGCATGCGTATGTTTGCTAAATCAATGAATGAATGAATTCCTTCAAGCAATTTTTAAATGTTAAAATATTTCTTCTCTCCTACTTCCTTATCTTAAAAGTTTGTTTTTACATTTCCCCTTTCCCACTATAGAACTGTAGAAAGTTTTCTTTTGCCAAAATAACTGCAAGGGATAGGGGGTGGGGGGGAGCGGGGAGCCTGAGACTCAGCCTTTTTTTTAATAACGCAGCTAAAGCAGTAAGCAACCTTGTGAATTTCCAGAACTTGGATTTTGCCGGTCTCTGAAGGACAAGAGCACCAATGAGAAGCAGCTGATAAAGAATATTGCACGGTGTGTTTTTTGTGTGTGTGTGTGTTTTTTTATGA
Source organism: Hipposideros armiger (assembly GCF_001890085.2). Classification (NCBI taxonomy): domain Eukaryota; kingdom Metazoa; phylum Chordata; class Mammalia; order Chiroptera; family Hipposideridae; genus Hipposideros; species Hipposideros armiger. The sequence goes on along the minus strand of NW_017731375.1, from coordinate 6,723,625 downwards.
CAGCTGTTTCCAGTAAGTAAAGAAGCCCCCCGTTTACCTATACGTTGCTAATTGTGGTACTGAAATTTAGCAAAGCCACTTCATACCACCCCCACATCCTCCCCACACCCCAGTATATTTACTGGAACATAAAGATTTTTGCTAAAATAACAACCACTGACTTCTAATTGGTAGAATGTATTAACACCAGAATCCTAAATGAAATTTAAATTTTTCAGTAATGCTTTATGGGACTAAGAGAAAAAAAAAACCCTTCTATCCTTTTTTACACTTATTTAACTTACAAGGAAAGTCTGTACTTTGCTTTCATTAGTCATGATTTCATACAAGAGTGACACATAAATTATCAATACACAAACTCTGATCAACTGGCCTTGATCTCAGATGCAATGAGTTGGGAAGACTTTTCAGGCTCTAGATCAGCGGTTCTCAACCTTCCTAATACCGTGACCCCTTAATACATTTCCTCATGTTGTGGTGACCCCCAACCACAAAATTATTTTCGTTGCTACTCTATAACTGTAATTTTGCTACTGTTACGAATCGTAATGTATCTTTTTGTTTTCCGATGGTCTTAGGCGACCCCTGTGAAAGGGTCCTTTGACCCCCAAAGGGGTCGTGACCCACAGGTTGAGAACCACTGCTCTAGATGGACTCAGGAAACAGTCTAACAGGCGGCTGATGATTACTAAGAACAACGTCCAGGGCCCACAGCACAGGCTCGCATCCTTGCCTGTCCTGCCTAATATGTACCCCTCCCCACATCCAATATTATTAGCAACTATAATTATCATAAACTACTTTACATTTGTATAATGTTTCATTTCTGATGATGCTTTGGTAATTCAAAGAGTTCAAAAGCCACACATTTTGTCAAATAAACATTCTGCTCTAAGAGAGGATCTAAAGTTTATCATTTCTTGATTTACTCATTCTTACTGATCTTTTCTGTTTGTATATAACCTCTAATTAAAAAAAAAATTTCAAAAGTAAGTATCTGTGCCATTAGGAAGTAGGTGGAGGGACAGACACCAATTAAAAAACCCAAGGAATCAGAACAGCACAAAGTTGGTTTTCTTACCCAACAAACAAAGTGTCAAATCAAGAGTGCTTTGATTTCCATAGTTCATTCTTCGATTTGGCCTTTTTTGATTGCTTGTTGGGCCAAATATCATAACCACTTATCAATTTTCTAGGATCTATTTCCCAGAAAGTAAACTAACTATGAGATAGAAGCCTTGTTAAGTGTCAGCTCTTGCCTGAACTTGAGCTGATGACCAAAACATGAACATCAGCATAAATCACTGGAATGGGCATTAGACATTCGGAAGCCTAGCTCGGCCACTGGCATGTCATGTGAACTTGGGCACTTTCGTCCTCTAGGCCTCTTTCCTGATCTGAAAAAGGAAAGAGTTTGATTCCATCTCTAATGCCCCTTTCTAAGCTCCAAAATATATTTGTATTCTAGCTTTCTGACATGCTTAGTTTGTGCTCTTTCCAAGATTTACAGTTTAAATTATGGTGATGATTATGGCAGAAACAAAAAATGTAAATGAGGATGACTAATCAAAGTGTATCACTTTTTGCCCACAAAAAGGTGTGTGTGTGGTGGGGAGAGGAGTCACTGACATATTAATGCAAAGTAAAAAAAAACTTTTAAAAAAATTTACTTCGAACAATTCATTGAAGGGGGATGTCCTGATCTCTGAAAAAAAAGGTCAAAGAATCTATTAGAAAACAAAAAATTCCAACAACTATATTTGCTTCAACCCACCATTGCCAGTTTCTCTTGGTAGCCGACAGGGAGAAAAGGCAGAAAAGCAGAACTACCCTTTATTGGGCACCTACTAAGTACATACTTTGTTAATACTGTCTTAATTAATCCTCAATCCTCCATATCGGTTAGATTGTATTATTCACGATTTAATGACAAGAACTAAGGCTAAGGAAAAGTCAGTTTACTGCACAGACAGGTCACTGCATAGTTCAGAAGCTCAGTCAGGATTCAAGCCCAA
>NW_017731375.1:6714171-6715820 GCF_001890085.2 Hipposideros armiger | reverse complement strand
AAAAAAAAATGTAAGCTGCCTAATATGGCCACATACTTAAGGTAACCCTTCACTGCTATATATTATTATCTTGATGAGGTACTGTCTTCCTGAACTTAAGCAATTTGCTCAAGGTCACACAGCTAATTACAGTTCAGAGTCAAACTTGAGTCTGGATCCAGAGCTTGTGCTGCCCTCTACCACATTTTTGGACACACAAAATAGCTTTTCTCGGTAATTATTCAAGTTTCACCTTCAGAAACTGATTAAAAATAGGATCTACATGATTATCTTTCTATCTACTAAGAATTTTCTGAAAACCTGAAAGTGGAACTCCTTCTGTTTCAAGAACATAAAATGTGATGAGAATCTACACTAAATTTGAAGTTAAAAATTATATATTGCTGTAAGTTTACCATGGTGAAATACACCTTAATTTTTGCAAGAGCTAATTTCTTTGAACAATGAAATATAACACGAGTTTTGTCAGGAAAAATGAAAATGAATGCCCAAGCTATGGGCTCCCTCCCTGACTTAGAGAAACACATTACACACATTATCTTATCTATGATGGGACCCAAAACCAAGGTACAATAAATAAAGTGCTGAAAAAGTGTGATAATAGATGTTCAAGCTTATTTTCCTTATAGCAAGATAAAGAAAAGTCGTAAAGAAAAATAAATTTATCCTATAAAATTCAAACCAGGCTTATGTTAACTTTAAGACTACTTTTCCATTCCTTTCTCATGAACACCAACAAGGATTGTTCTCAAAAGCATGAACTCATAAACTAAGTAAGTAGCACCTTTCTAGTTGCAATTAGCAACAGCCACATTCACTAGGCTTTTGCAATAAGCAGGTTTTTCCTGAGAGATGTTGGAACAATGTGTTGATCATATTCCATGTCTTCTCTGAAGACAACAACAAAAAGTAATCAAAAAACTCTACCCCACCCAAATTCTATTCCACCGGAAAAGCAATCAGACCTAGTAAAAANGAAGGGAGGACATGAGGCCAACAGTGGTTTCCTTCCAGACTAGCACCAGGCTGAGTGGTGAGACAGGCTGAGCAGGTGCAACAGAAATGTGGGCCTTGCTTCAGTTTCTCACTATCTTTCTTCTAAAAACAACTAAAATAAACATTTTTATGTTTTTAAGGGGGGAAAAAGTTTCCTTATCTTTTAGAGACACATGCTAAACCATTTACAGATGAAATGATACAATATCTGGGAACTGCTTCAAAATACCATGAAAGGGGGAAAGGGTTAGGAATATAGATGATAGAGGATCATCCAGGAGCTACTCATCATTGAAGCCAGGTGGCGTGTACATCAGGGTTTGCTGTACTATTTTGTCTACTATTGAATATGTTTAAATTTTTCCATAATGAGAAATTTTAAAGACACGGGGGAAAAGCCTTCCCAAAAGAGGGAAGAAATACCAAAACAATTGGTCACTAAATTTTTCAGCCGTGGTAAAGAAAATGAGAGCATCATCTAAGCTGATTTCCACTACTATTTAACTACAGTGACTTTATTTTTAAAAATAATGGTTCAGTTTATAAAATTGTTCTTTAAAATCAAGCTCACATTACTACTTGCAAGATATACAATGGTTTTCACGTTTGGAGAAATTGTGCTATTTGCAAGATTTTGAATACTTATATTTGAT
>NW_017731375.1:6691354-6709021 GCF_001890085.2 Hipposideros armiger | reverse complement strand
TCTCTCTCTCCCCTAAAAAATGGTGGGGACAGTGAGCAGAAATCAACAACTCAACATATTTGAGCCAGGTATACTGACTCATCCTTTTTTCCATCCTCAGCAAAATTGACAATTCTAAGGAAAAGAGTTAGTTTCTAGTAATATCTTTTACTATCAATTTTAGTCTATTTTATTATTATTTCATAAATTAGCTTAATCTCTAAAGAAACCATCTAATTGAAAAGATATCACAGGTTAAACACAACCATTATCTCCATAAAAATATTAATCATGTGCATACATGTATAGTTTATTCATTTTCTGAATTTTTTATTTTTCCCCAAGTAAACCTTTAGCAAAAGTCAGTAAACTGAGAATGGAAAATAAACCATGAGATCACATAAATTCATTCTGTCAGTGTATAGTAGCAAAATAAAAAAGAATAATGTATTCAATTCTGAGCCAATCTTAACCTACCTAAAATGTATAAAATGCCATCTCAGATTTTTAAAATTAGCAATATATGAATAATAAAAGCTACCTTTGCAATAAATTTCCCTTAAATTTATGTTCAAAGGAATATCAAAAGTACTTTTTAAAATCCGATTTCATGGGATTGTCAATGGTTTAATCAGCCTTTTACCTGACCAATAAAACACAATAATTGCTCTCTCCAGTTTTGAGTAAAATCCCTTTCTAAAGACAGAAGCCAACAGTTTTTTGATACTTAGGCAAAATATATATATATTTTTTTAATCCAAAACTTAATTTAACTAACTATTTTAAGATACATCTAACCATTACACCTGAATCCTTAGAGGAGGGATATTTAATTCCTTGGAATGACACAGTGTTTTCTTGGCAAACTTCCCCTACCACTAAGCAAACCATTAATTAAAACAGATAATTCTGCTTGTGCTGACATCACATTTGGGGACATTGCAACTATTTGTAATATGTCTTAGCCCTTGCAGAAAGAGCTCTAAAATAAAGCACATGTGTCTGTGTACACATGTATGTATACAGGTATATTTTTAATCCTCTTTTTTTTTCACCTAGAGTTTATACTCTTATCAGCTGTGTAGCTCTTGGACAAGTTATTATATCTTTCTGATACTCAATTTTCTCCTCTGTAAAATGGGATAATAACAGAACTTACCTTGAGGGGTTGTTGTGAGGACTGATTCAATGGTAGCTTATTAATCCATATAAATTTCCTAAACACATATAAATGACCATACCCCAAAAGTATACAAATTTAGTGGGGCATCTGATGCCCAATTAACTATGAAATTTCACTTTATCTTTCATCTATTGGCTAGACTGGCAGCTGATTACTTCGAAAACATCAAACAATGTGACTCTTGCAGAATAAGAATACACCGGTGGCAAGAAAGACAAGTGATCTTCGCCTGGATCTATTTTTAGGTATGGTTTAATTATCTACACCCCTAGTGCTAACACTGGGAAATAAACAAATGGGTGAAAGGCATCATAAAAGAGTCACTCTGAGATCTAGTTTCATGGTATTCAAAAAGAAATGGGGATGAAGACAACATTTACATCATTTCTCTAGCAGTCCTTACTGACACAGGGCAGGCCAGAATTTGCAGGAGGACAGGGGTGAATTCAGACTGCTCAGACTGCAGGGTTCAGAGAGGTTCCAAGCTTAACATGTAACCAGTGAGAAAACTACAATCTTAAGAGTTGGTTTTCAGTGACTCAGTACCTTACAGTGGAGAAAATGGAATTTCTTTGGTTATATAGTTACTGCATAAGGGCAGAAAATGCTCATCCGCTTCCACAATGAAAGACATTTACATCTATAAATTATTTACTCTCAACTAAATAAGTAGGGAAAAACCAACCCTGATTGTCTTGTCAGGCTAGAAAGGTATTACGGTTAATAATTATGACATCACTAGCTACCTGGTACTCATAATTATGCCAGTTTATACAATTATCCCGGGGAAGATTACAATTAGAAATTTGCCCAAGAAACAGATGAATATTTTATTTCAAATTACAATCCTCTCCTGCCAGAATAATGTCTGGTGATTAACTCAAAATTCTAAGGAGAGCTCTGATATGAACATGGACAATTCCAACTCGCTTAGTTAAATAGATATTACACCATACCATTTCCTTATTCGTCTTAATCTATTAGTGGAACATAATCTTACCGGAAAAGGAAAAATGTTGTCAGCCCTGTTCAAGCTATCTTCCATCCAGGACTTAGGAGCAAAGGCAGAGCTGGGGCGAGCGTACTTCTGGAGCTGAATATGATTGCTTGCAAAATTCTTCTTCAAAGGCGAGATGGAGTTCAGGGGTGTTATTCCTCCATTTAGCCCTCTGCGGTGATCACGGCCTTGGGAACCTCCCCAGCCACCATATCCGCCACCTCCAGGGCTCCAGGAAGAAGAGGGTGTAGGAGAGGGACTCTGGTAGCTGCTCCATGGAGAGGGGGGTTTGTTAAGATTATTCGCCAAATGAGGCAGCTGGTTAAAAGCAGCATTTCTATGTGTGAAAGGTGGGGGGTGGGGACTGGCAGGAGACCTCCTTTGCTGCTGATGCTGGCTGTGATGATGCTGGAAGTGAGGGTGATGAGGGTGGTGCTGTGAGAGAGGCCCGATCTGAGGGGAGAAGCTGCCTCCGAAGCCAGGGCTGACATGATGGGGAAAATTTTGAAATAACAGAGCACCGTTATTAGCCGAAGCAGCCGGGACCCCTCCCTGGTGAAAGAAACTGGCATCTTCGTTGATGATTGTGGAGGAAGAAGGCGCGATCGCTGCTGACCAGTTACTGAAACCAGTGAGAGACGACGCACTGGATGTCAAGGGTTGGGTGGAAGTACCTAGCCCGGTGGCTTCTTGATAATCAAACCCTGTCAACACTGGTGATTCGATTCTGATTTTCTCCTTCCCATTGCCATTTTCTGAAGAAGTGTCCCCTTGGTTTTCTTCCGATTTTGCCTTCTCAGTTTCGGGCAGTATTCCAGCTTCCTGACCTGGGCTGGGGGAGAGCTGCTGCTTTTCCAAAGGGTCTTGCTGTTCCTGTTGCTGACTTTTTGTTTTCTCTGACCCCAAGATCTCATCCTGAATGTTGTGGGTAGCCGGAGCAGGGAAGAGCCAAGCTGACCCGGCACTGCTGCCATTGGCAGCTGTGTTATTATTTATAAAAGCAGCAGGGCTGGGGGTGGCATTTTGGTGATGGTGTGCAGGCTGCACATGTGGATGGAATCGGACTGGAAAAGCAGATTTGTTCCCAGTATTGCTTTGCACTAGCACTCCAAACCCGTAATCCCCCATTTATTATTTTTAGGAGCAGAATCTTATAATAAAACAAAAACAAAACCAAACAAAAAAATCACGACAACTTGATGTCTCACGCCTTTGTATTCTCTACCCAAAATTTAAGGTGTTTGTTTGAAAATGTCTTATTTATAGAGCTAGCTCCAAGATCGCAGCTTATCACGTTAGTTTTGATTTGGAATTCTGGTCTCTGAAAGCAAAAGAGAACTAAAAAAAAAAAAATCTCTTAAAACATTAACATGAATCCGACTGGGCTTATTTCTAGGAGGGAATAAAAACAAAGAGGGTAAAAACCAAGTCTTTGGTTAGTAAAATAGGCGCTTTCTTTTTTCCAAAGGAAAACGTACATGAATGACGAAAAACACAGCTTCTCTATGGATGTAGAAGAATAAGCATTGCGCGAAGTAAAAATATATATGTATATATATATATATATATATAATTTAACAATCACATATGGGCTTCCTCAGCGGTTTAGATTCACTCACATAAAAATTAGAATAGGGCTACAGGGGTGGGGGGTGGGGGGGAGAATACGTTCTTTTCTTGGCAGCTTGGTTAAAAAAAAAGTCAGGAATAATTTAAGAGCATTATATATTATATATTTATATATAGATAGATAGATTATATTAGGTTATCTGGGGCGGGAGGCGGACTCCTGGGTGCGGGCGCGGAAATCAGCGTTGACTAATGGGAAGGTGATTGCAGGGAGGCTTCTGCTGGTCCTGGTCCTGTTTCTGCTCTTTCCCGGGGGGGCAGTGCCGGCCGCTGGGGCTTCTGCTGAGGCTCTGGGTGCAGATCTTGCCGCGGTCGCTGCTCTCGGGCTCCCCCGGGCCTCCTCTCCCCCATGAAACGGGCTGCACACACACCCGTGTCTCCCTCTTAACGGGGGTGGTGGAGGGGTCGCGATCCGGAGGGATTAGCGAGACCGGACGAGGGCGAGCCGGCGGCCTGGGGGTGCGGGCACCAAGGGGGCGACCTGGAAGGCCCTGCGGTTACGGCCTCTTCCCCTCTCTGCGGCTCCGGGGTTTTTTTCCCTCATGGGACCCAGGAGCGGTTGGTTCCGTTCTCAGTTCGGTTCTCCGCACAGGGGGAACAGAGGGGGGGAAAAAAAAGGAAAAACCCACTAGTGTAGTGACCCTAAAAGCGAAGGGCTTCCCCACCCCCCTTCTCTCTCTCTCTCTCTCTCTCTTTTTCCCCCCCAAGGTTTTTTTGTTTGTTTTTTTAACTATAATTTAGAAGGCTTTTGTTTCTCCTCACGGTTGCTGGGCCGTCGCCGTCGCCGCCGCTTTACCCTGGTCCCACAGTCCCCGCTGTTGTCGTTGCGGACTCCGCCTGGCTCGTCTTCTTTTCTCCTTCTGCCTCCTCTTCCTCCTCCGCTGTCGCCGCTGTCGTCGCCGCCGCCGCGCCGCCGCCGCCTCCCGGTGCCCGGGTCCCGCAGCCGCGGCTGAGTCCTTCTCCTCAGGACCGAGCCGAGTGAAATGACAACCAGCTGGAAAGACCGAGAGATACTTCCGGTTCGAAGAGGGAGGGGTGGGGGACCGCGGACACCCCGCCTGCCCGACGAAAGACCAATCAGCTGTTAGAATTTAGACTAGGCCACGCCCCCCCACTCAAGTCCCCTCCCAGGAAGGTCGAAAAGTTACCTCGAGAGACGCCCCTTCCGTCTGCGCCTCGCCCAGTGAGGCCAGGCGCTTGGAACCCGCTCCCCCACCCAGAGGGAGCGCAGCAGGTCGCCATCTTTAGTGTGGGCAGAGGCTTCCTTGGTTGTTTATCTCCCTAAACTATGCTTTGCAGGAGGAGCGTATAGGGACGCACGACAGAGAACAGATTCCGCGAGCACCAAGGAAAGGAGTCAAGGTGTTGGGTAACGGAGTGGCGACCCGTGAAACCGCGGATGTACGGGAGGACTGCCCGCAGTAAAGGTGGTTCCCCAGGCGTCACGTGCTTTGGCCCGAGCTCCGCCCCAGAGGGATCTGGAAGGGGAGGTGGGTCTTCCCAGCAGCTGTGCACTGCTTAGAACTGCGTATGTCCTTGTCCTGAATGTAGACCTCACGCGGCACTTTCCCTTCACCTTCCATTCCCCCAGCCCCCACTCCCCCAGCTTGGCTTAGGCTCTCGTCTGGTGCGGCTTCCTGGGCACAAAGATACAGCTGCTCTAGGCGTCCATGGCTGAGCCCTCATCTCCATCCTGTTCTAGTCCACCCTACACGCTGTACCAGAGGGACATTTCCAAAACGAAAATCTTATCGTGGTCCTCGCCTGCTTAGAGCTCTTCTATGGCCGCCTATTTCCTCGCCTTAGTCTGGTATTCAAGGCCTTTCCACTTTGTGGGTGGTGTATCTTAACACCTCATCTCCCTCCAAAGGCCCCACACCAAACTGCTTTAAACAAACACTCTCAGTGCATTTTTACCTTCCCTTTCCTCTCCCTCCACTTGGAAAACTCCTGTTAGTTTTAGGAATCAGTTCAGAAGCTACCAACTCTGTCTTCTGAATCCTCTCTTATGAGCAGCCATGGTCCTGTGTACATCTCATGCTTGTTTATCACAATGTATTGCAATGGTTGTGTGTGTCTGAGGGCCTGTGCTCAGCTGTGGGCTCTTGAAGGAGAGGATCTTGTAGCTAGGAGGCATCAGGGGATGAATGCTGAAGAAATGGATGAGCAAACTTACATCAGTGAAGTCTTTCCTGAATGACAGTCCCCTTTCCAAATCTGAATTATTTCACTCCTTCCACCACTTGGTTTGGAGCTCACGCCTCTCAAACTTTCATCATTTAGGTTATTCATATGTTGCTCAAGGGCATGTCTTGCTCACCTCTGTACCCCATTATGAGCACCATCAGGGTCTAGGGTAATTAATGCCTTGCGCTCAGCTCAGGTTCTAATGATGTTGAGTAAGTGTTTTCCTTTAGTAGGAAATGGAAAAAAATCAGTAGAGCCAGAAGTGACTTTGGAAAGAGTAGGGGGGAAAAAGAAAAAGAGACAGAGATCAAAGACCTTTAAGATTAACCTTATGAGCAAAGATGGCTTCCATTTCATTTCTGTAGCCTTTCCTCAATGGTCCCAACTTCTGCTGCCTCCGTTTCCCAATTCTCCTACACTCACCTGTTTGGAGCCTTAGTGATTTTATTCTTTCATTGTGTCATAAGCATGAGTCTTATCTCTGCAACTCTACTGCAAGCACCTTGAGCATAGGGATTGGGTGTTACTCTGCTGTTTATTCCCCACCACGGGCCATACCTTGAAACATAGCTGGTTCAGTCAGGCGTCATTTCCTCCAAATCAGTTTCCCTGACTGCCCCCTCTCTCTAGCATCTTGTAGATTATTCTCTAGTAGAATTACTGCTGGTTGTCCGTGTTAGTTTCTAGAGGGCAAAAGTTGTGTCTGATTTATCTTTATGTCTCCGGTAGCCAGCAGAAGGTCTGGCACAGAGCTGAGTCAGGGCATGTTTATTGAATGAACGAATGAGTGTTCATGGCCCCGTAGGTGGTTGAAAGCCTTTTGGAGCTAGTAGTTCTCAGTGGCTAACATGGCAGCCATAACTTGGAGGAAGGAGAACTACCTTTACAATCTGCCAGACTGAATTTGAATCCCAGCTCTGCCACTTCGTGTTGCGCAGCACCAGGCATCACCTATACAAGCCCTTGGCTCCTCCTAGGTAAAATGTGAATGATATCGCCTCCCGCGCTAGGTTGGTAAATTACCTGAGATACATGTGAAGCGCTGGGCTCATAGGAGGTTTTCAAAAATGTCAGTTCCTTATTAATATATTAAGTGCAGAAAACTATTTCACAGATGTCTTTTGTCTAGAAGCAGCTGCGTGCATGAGTGAATCCAGGAACCTGTGTTGGTTTGTAGAGGGAGGAGGCACCCCCGAGCTACAGTCAGGGTGCTGCTAGGTCAGCCTGATCTTTTAAGGCTCTACCAAGCGTGGGCAGTAGGTTTGGCTGGGCCGAAGCTAGGACGATGAGTGTAGATATCAGGCTCTTGGGTGGGGACTAGGAGCGTGGAGAAGGAAAGGAGGAAGCAATTCTCTTGGCTCAGTTGCCTACTCAGAAACCTTACCCAGCTCAGGGCTGCCCTCTTTGAAAACATTCTGGCCTCAGAAACAGTCCCAGGTAACCATGACAACAATTCAGCAGCTCCATTTAGGATCTCCAAACGGATCTACAGTTGCAGATGAGTGCTGGCTTGAACACTCTGCAGGCAGAAGAGAGCCCCTCCCATGAAGCGTGCTCACTGAGAAGCCTTTGGGTTGCAGAGAAAGCAAGCTCTGCCCAAACATTAAGGTGCTGCCTGATTTTTTAAAAGGGTGGGGGGTGGGGGGGGGAAGCCCCCTCCTTGTCTAGCAAGGGCTGACACACCTTCAGAGAACTTGTAGGCTGGTGGATGCATGTACCCTGCTGGCTATTGCCCCGGCCCCTCTGGGATTTGAAGTCAACCACACCCCAAACCCAGAGCCTCCCAGGAAGCAGAGCCCTAATATCTCCTTCACCAGCCTCTCTTAAAGCTTGGCAGGTGATATAAATCTCACCCCATAATCACATAGCATGAACTCTGCCCCACTCCAGCTCTAACGTCCTCCACCACTGCCCTTGAAGCATACATCGTCAGCCTTTTCCCAACAGTACACACCCAAGCTCTCCACAGGCTGGTCTGATGACTTGAGCAATCAGAGCCGCCACCCAAGGCTGCCCAGGCTGTGCCCTGTGCAACTCCATGAGGCACCGCAGACCGTGATGGGAAAGCCACCCCCTGGAGTCGTAGAATGAAGTAGCAGCCCTGCTTCAGTCATTCCCAGAAGACAGAGGCACATTACAGAAATATGACACCCATGCGAAAAGAGCCACCAGATACTACCAGAAATTACATGAGCACGTGCTCATTGCATGCAAGAATATTTAAAGCAAAGGATCCTTTTAGTGTTTGTGGCCCAAGAGCTTTCTGGAATGGAAGGGAAGGGCACGGTGTCCTTGGTGTTGTTTTGGGTAGTGAGCTGTATGAAAAGACAAGTCTGGGCAGGTATATGGCCCAGTCCCCTAAGAGATTAATACGCAGCAGTTACTTTGCCTAGCAGCGCTAATAAGCATTCTAATGTAGTGGTGGAATCTATATTTTACTGCAACTAAAGAAATAGCATGATGATATTCAAAGGCAGGCTCTGTGAAGATAGGGGGAAAGAGCAGAATTATTTTGGGAATATCCTCTCTTCCCAGAGTGCCTAGAAGCTCACTACCAGAAGACAAGCCACACAAAAACAACACCAAGTCCCGAAAGCAGGTTTTATGAAACCCCCACCTCTGATCAGCGCCCTATTTCAATATTGGAAAGTGCACATATTTACTTAAGAAAGCACCATTGTTTTTTTAACAGTGAATTGCTGGGTTACATTTTCTCTTTTTGTTTGTTGTTTTATAACCCAAGCAAGTCCTGTGCATTTTAAACACTGTTTTCCTCCTCCTTTCCCATTTAAGGTATTATCATTAACATAAAGTCCATGGTAAACAAGCCATTTTGGTGGGGAGTGGTGAAGCCAGTTCTTCCAATTCATTGCTACCGAATAAACAATTTGGAAAGGTTCAGGACACAAATATGCTTCACTGGAAATCGCTGTATCCTGGCAAAGATTTAGGTGAGCTGGAACAGGGGGTTGGCCTTCCTGTGACATGCACCACAGGGCATGACTTGGATTCTTTTGTGGTTCCAGCCAGCCACCTAAGTGGACGGGCTGCTGTCCTAGATGACCCCTTGCTGTTTTGATTGGACACACTTCACTTCCCTGTAGCAAAACCCTGACCATGCTGCCAAACAGCTGCCACCTCACACCCTGTGGCTAGGCCGGAGGATTGTCACCTGCGATGCTGGAAAAAGAATAGCTTTCCAGAGCTTGCAGGGAAGCTGCAGGGTCCAGGGGCCAGAGAGCTTGGAGTCAGAGACCAAAACTGTGGCCCCAACATAGCCACCAACTCACAGGCACTGGTCCAGTTTGTCTGACGATTTCCTTTTGGCCAGAATTTTTACTACCCAAAGAGTTTCACTTCAGAACCAACCCTTAAGCAATAAAGGTTCAAAGCAAGTCATCTATATTAAAACAAGCAACACTAAAAGATGGTCCTTTCTTTTCATGTCCAGATTGCTTGCTTCCTATTCTTGGAGTATATATATTACTAAAAGAAAACTATGAGAGTTGATTCGTAAGCATCCCACCTCAGACTTTCATGTGCATTGGTCCCCATGGGAGCCTGTTAAATGCAGATTCCCAGGCCCTGCCCCCAAGAATTCTGATTTCATTTTCTCACCGTCTTTTCTAATAAAGTTTTACGATACAAGAGATTTTCTTATAATAAAGAGCACAGAAAAACCAAAATAAGAATGGCTAAAACAAATTCCATTCGCTCATAAAAGAAGATTGGGAGAGTCAATATACAAGTAGGACTGGTGGGCTACTTTCAAAAGTCATCAGAAACCAGGTTCCTTCTATCTCATTTTTTTTCCCTACCACAGACTGTAACTTCTACCTTTTGATCTAAGATAGCTGATCAAGCGCCAACCATCACGCCTGCATTCTGGATGGAAAGCTGGAGGAAAAGATAAAGGAGGACATCACTCTTCTTTAAGAAAAGTTTTCAGATGACATCCAGGTCACTTTCGTTCTCCTCCCATTGGCCAGAACTTGGCCATATGGCCACACCTAATGACAAAGAGGTTGGGAGTATGGTCTTTATTCCATGCTCAGGTACTCAGTTTAAAGTTGATATTCTGTTACCCAAGAAAAAAAGGGAGGTGGGTATCGGGGGTGGGCACTTAGACCCAGATTGGGTTCACGACTTCCCTGAGGTCTTATAGCCAAATCAATGCCCTTGTTTTGCAGTTGAGGAAACCGAGGTCCAGGGAAGGTCCTTGTCTAAAATAACTCAGTGATTTTGCCCAGGTATCTTGACTCAGAACTCTTTCCTCTACCCAGTGGTCCTCAAGTTGGAGCATTCGTTAGAATCACCTGGAGGACTAGTTAAAGCAAACCAAAATTTCTGATTGAACAGCTATGGGATAGAGCCAAGAACTGGCATCCCTAACAAGCTTTCCGGTGAGGCTGAATTGCTGGTTTGATGAACACATTTTGAGAGTCAGTGGTCCACAGGCCACCCCATCTGGGTTTAATAAGGGGCCTTCAATTCAGTGTGGCTGACTGAACCCATCAGCTCCCTCCCAGCCTTAGTCCTCTTCCCATGTTCTCTAGCTCACCCATTGGTGCCGTGATTCATTATCTCAGTTGCTTTGGCCAAACGTGGGCGCCGTCCTAAACTCCTCCGTCTCCTTCTCCATCCTCCTATAATTGGACCCCAGGTTCTCTTCAGACTCTTTCCTTGGCATCTCCCCTTTCTCTCCATCTCTGCTTTGGTTCAAGCCTGATCATTTCGCACCTGGATTTTTTTGGCAAAAGCCATCTTTAGGCCTAATATCTGGCCTTGCTTACCAAATCTTTCTAAATAGAGAGTCTAATTACATTAATCCATTGCTTAAACACCTTTGGTGGCTCTAAACAAATTTAAGACAATGAAAACAAAATAATAATGTCACTGAATTTCTCCTAGAGCCTGTATGTATATCATAGACTCTACATCTGAGGCCTTCTTTCCCTTTGTTAAAAAGGAAGATTAATAAAGTTAAAATGGTGCTAAAGACTTACCAGCCCCATCTGGAAAGGTTTTCTTTATGTAATTAGAAGGCTTGAAAGAGAATGGAAAAGCAACTACATTTCTCATTGTGTGATTCAAAAGGTAGCGTCTTGTTGGTATGCCACCTGCAGTCATCTAATGTACGCCACCAGAAAAGGACCCTGGTGGCTACATGAAAAGCACTGCCAGACTCTTGAACATGGCATTCCATGCACTTGACCTGACAGCTGCATGACATTTCAGCATCATCTCTTGCAACTCTCAAGAGTATTGTTCCAAGCACCCTGAAACACTTGAGGTTCCATAAACTTTGAATCAATGATGAATACTATTTACTGCAAGTTACCCGAATGTGTAAGAGTGACTTAACCAATAAGGGGTTATTTTTCTCAGACATTAAGAAGTCTAGAGATGGGTGGTTGCTGGTGCTGGTTGGTCAACAACGTCAGGGCTCTGGGTGGAAACCTCTGCGTGTTCTTGGCCTTCCCTTCAGGGCCTTAAGATACCTGCCAGGGCCCGATTTCTCACACAGGGCATTCAGAAGCAAGAAGCCAAGGGCTTCAAAGAGCTGCGAGTTTCTGGTCATGAGCGCTTTTCTGTGATCAGGGAGGAAGTCCTTCCCAAGGGCCCTCCAGCACACTTCCTGTTATATCTTTTTGGTCAGAACTGAGTCACATGCCTTGATTTAGACCACCTTCCCTGAGACCAAAGGACCCCAACATGAAACATAGAACAAAATCAGATTCTGCTAGTGAAGAAGGGGAAGTCTTTGGAGGAGACAGCAAGGTCTCCTCTATTCCCCACACAGTTTCCTTAGGCCTTTCCCCGTGTGTCAGATTGCCAAGAGCACTGACTTGGTTTGCCAGAGGAACACCTACTCGAGGACCCTTGCTGGCTTTCCCTAAGCCCCCCACAGAGCTGGGTGTCTTCTCCTAGGTTGGCACAGACACTTGGCCATGTAATTGACTCTTATGTAATTAACTCTTTAGATCCCATTAGCTTTGCTCCTCCAGGTCAGGCATTCTTTTCTCTGTCTTTTGTATCCCCTGGACCTGGCATTATGCCCAGCACATAGTAGGCCTTTAAAGAGTGTTTGTCGAATTATGGTTGAATTAATCAATGTTTTTCTTCCTTATATACAAGTCACAAGTAAGTCCCAATGTAATAAATCTTAGGTCGAATTTAGCTAACAAGCATACTTTGGAAACTCTGACAGAGAGTTGTGTAGGTTTTATTGTGGTTGTTTTGTGTTGTACAGGGGGAAATACAGCAATCTCCTGATAACGTACATCAAATTACTAGTGGCAGAAAGCTTCTAACATGCTGTTGATCTTCCGGCAAATCAGTCACTGTAAATCCTGGAGAGTGGTTTTATAAACCACTGCAATCTAGTGTAAAACACATTAAACAGGGTAAGAGCTTCATTTGGCTGAGTCATCTTAGGTCCAGTTCCACAGCTGCATTAAGCCAGTCTTTACTGATACACCCTCAATGTTAAACAGCTTCTTAATGAAGTGGATTGCCTTGAAGCCATTGGATAGTGCCTGCACACACACACACACACACACACACACACACACACACACGTTATCATCACCCAAACACAACTGCAGAGGCCGTAATTATATAATATGAATGAGCAACATTACATACAATTGGATGGGCCAGTTTCTAATGCAGCCGAGGTGATTCTCAGTAATGGGTTTCTTGAAATGACGTGGCCCCCACAGAAGTACCTTCAGGTTCAACAGCCCACGTAAAAGATAATAAACACATAAATAATTTAGCAAGGGAAATAGGTAGCATTATGGCCACACTTCTGTGCTGCTGTTATTTAAAAGCCTGGCAGCTTGGTAGTTAGAAACCGCTATGGCCAGGGGTGTTGTAATTCACCATTTGCTCAGACTCAAAATGAGGCAGAGGAGAGCTCCAGGCCCCTAGCTCATTTTTTATTTAGAGGCAATTTTTTAAAATCCATTCGGCCATTTAAGTTCCAAAAATAGAAAGAGGAAAAAGAAATAAACATGCTTCAAATTTGGAAGTTTAGAGGCTGGAGTTCTCGTTAAGCAGGGTCTGGGATGCATTTTTTAAACAACATTCTACAAACTTGTAAATGCGTGGTAAGAGTTTATAAATTAGTTTCACTGTGTGTGTGTGTGTGTGTGTGTGTGTCTTTCTTTGTAATCCAGTCTTTTTTTTTATATACTCAGACACATCATTTTGCTGTGTTGTTGTATTACCTATCTTATTTATTATTCACCTAACATTATCCATAAATGGACTCAACTTTTTAGGCCTTAACTCAATAAGTTTAAAAGGAAAATTTTGTATCACTGATGTAAATAGAAAAATCAATATGTCGTGCCATAAAACACATGCTGTCATTTCTTTCTTTTTTCCTAACACGCACGGAGATAAATACAAATGCCTAGTAATTAAAGTAAGAGCTCCTCTGTGTGCTGCCTAAAAGCATCTCAAGGACTGTCAGTGGCACTTTTAAGGAAATACTGTCTTACTGGTGAAGAACACAGAGCTTGCAAACCAGGCAGGGTTGGTTCAAGTCCCACCTCCGCCATTCGCCAGCCGAATGACTCAGGAGCAGGAATTTTTGTCTCCCTGAGCCTCAGTTTCTGCATATGAAAGATGGGGATAAAAATAGTTGAGCAGTTAGTTGAGAGGATTCTATGAGGCAATATACATAAAGCTCTGAGCACAGAGCCTAACTTAGAGCAAATGTCCAAGAAATGTCAGCTATGATTATTATTAAGTTGTGATTGCGGAGATACTGGTCATCACAGGGAACTGACCGCCAATGACTTCAGTTTAGAACAAACAAAATGTACTGGGCGTCTACCAAATGACAGGCTCTGTCGTAGGCCCTGGGGACATAGAGATAATTCTTGAAGTGACCGACATGTAAAGAGCTAACGACAGCAGTATACGGGCAGTGCAGTGGGAAGTATGTGCCTAGATTATCATTTCAGGTTAGAGGAGAGTATGATGGAAGTCAGCATCAGGGGAGAAAACGTGCACCTCCGTACATCAGGCCTTTTCCGATGGCATATGAGGACACACATCAGTACTGGAAGGTACCAACTAAATTGGACTTCTGCTGGGGAACAGAAGATGCATGAAATTCAAACATATATACAGCGATGGAGACATATCATCATTCATTTATGGGCTTAAGGGACATTGATGAATTGGGGAATATCATTGTTAAAACCGAATAGTGGTAAAGCAACATGGAAAGTGAATTTTAATTTTCTTTCCTTCCACAGAGATCACAGGTGGTACACAGATATTTTAGGTTTGACCTGCAGAGGAATTTACTTAAAAAAAAATATTTGCTAACATGTAAAAATCGTATGGTTTCATAAGAAAACCCAGATGTGTGGCTTCTCTCTCAAGAGTAGAAGATGTGGCCATCTGGAAAAGCTGCTACTCTCATAAAATGGGGCATTTGTTCTCCAGGTCACCATAGTCCCTACCTGCCCAGAAGACAGTGCTGCCCTAAGACTCAGGTGAGTGGGGCACCTGCCTTTGGCCCCACCTGTAGAGGCCCCACTCCAAATGTGCGCTCCCCCAGGCAGCCTGGTGTCCACGGAGGGGGAGGGAAGGGAATGAAGTTTGGCCTTGTGGGCCAAGGCGTCCACGCGCCTGCACAGAACCCCTTGCTGTGTGAGCTGAGGCCAGGCATGGGAAGAGAAGAAGAGTAGATGGTGTGTCGGGGGGAGAGACGACCAAGGTCATCACCTTCAGGTAAGGACATCTGAGGAGGCTTTGAGAATTCTAACTTTGAACTTGGCCTTCTAGGCCATGATAAAGGTTTCTTTGTCAGGGTAAGAGACTAGAAAGCACTTCAATTTATTAACTCGATTTATAACATGTAAATATTTAGACATATGGCCAATGGATTTCCATGTATATGCCTTTCCTGGGCCTGCAAATGTTAGCAAAGGTTAGGAGCGGGCCCACTGGTGGATTTCACCGCTTTCTCCTTGCTGCCTGGTCCCCATCAGTACTTGAGTGTGTGGCTTCCACTAGACTGAGGGCTTTGTGAGGGTGTACCTAACATTTACCACTGTCTCCCCTGTCCCTACACAGTTCTTGGTACCTCCAGGGCCCCCAATTAATATTGAATGAGTGAGTGACTATGTAATCTGAGAGTCGATATTTCTGGTTAGTCCTCTTGGAATTGTTTTCTCCTGTCATATATGTACATACATCACAGGTGATTTTTAAAATTTCCCTTAGAAACTTCATTAGTAGCTAGATTTTGGGGGGTTATTTCTATCTTTCTTATTTAAAATGAATTTAAGCACATGGTAAAATAATCTTAAAGGTTTAAAAAAAGTAAAAAGAAGACGATAATAACATCACCCATCACTCTAACTCCACTGATGCAACTGTTTTTAACATTTTGATCTATTGAGTTCCATTCTTTTTTCATACATTTATTTTCATACCTGAGACCCTACCTAGAGATTTATGATGATAAGCTGCCATAGTCCAACTATTTGAGCAGTGTTCTTCCTGCTGTTTGTCATTCTTTGTGATGCATTTTAAAAGATAAAGTGCCCAAGAAACTTCTAGATTTCATGGAGAAATATTGAAGTGAGGAGCGTCATAAACACTTTCCAGAAAGGTGAATGATGTGGTTCTAAATTTTTGTATGAGTGAGAGTTGGTGATTTACCTCTTTATTTTTTTGTTCATCATTTTGATCAACATCATGATTACCATCAAGGGTCAATGATTAATCACCTAATTCCTTACAACCTTTTTCTGTTAAGCTCTGTATGAAGCACGCTGCATACACTCGACCCCTTCTCTTTCAAAGCCGACAGACGGACATGAATTCATGCTTGTCGTGTGGTCAGCAGTCCACAAACACTGAAGAGGTGATGCCCCAAAGCCAGGCACCACTGACATCCCGAGACTATCCAGTGGAATAGGGGGGAGACAACGCAATTCCAAATTGCAATAAGCATGACAAGACAATACCTAAAGGTGCCATGGGGACACGGAAGAGAGGCTTCCTTATTCAGCCTGGGCTCCAGGGAGGGCTTCCAAGAAGAGGTGATATCTGAGCACTGTCTAGTAAGCTGAGCTGGGAGTTGGCAGGTGGAGAAAGGAATCAGGTGTCGGGTTGAGGCCCCTGGAGGGTGTGGTTGGTGAAGAGGAGAGCACCTAACCCACATTCATTGACTGTGTACTATGGATCTGCGACCGTGCTGGGTCCTCAGGAGATAGAGATGGGTGGGCTAATGAATGAAGAAAAGAACAGGACTTTGGGTGACATCCTACCTAACAGGACACTTCAGAACCACATCCTGATAGTTAAGCTTAAATCCAAGGCAGTCTGGAATGTCCCAAATAAAAGTAATTTAAATTGTCCTCTACAATTTGGCAGTTATCTATTAAAATTAAAAATGTGGATATCCCATGACCCAGAAATTCTATTTCTTGATTTCTACTGTAGAAACAAACAAACAAACCTGTTCAAATCACTTGTTTGTGTAAAAGGGTGTGCACGGCAGCACTATTTGCAAAAGAAAAAAATTTGAAATCAACCCAAATATTTATGCACAGACGAAGGACTGTCAAAGCTAGGCTATCTCTATCCCACGGAAATGTTTGGAAAGTTAGAAAGAGGTAAATTTATATATACACAAGACAGACAGCTGAAGGCAAATAAATAAGTCACATAATGCACGTGCCGTATGATATTCATGCAAAAAACTCTATACACAAAAATAACATGTTTTCTATAGGTACAGAGATCTGCAAGTTTTTGTTATAGTTCACAGATATACATTTTAAGTAAGTACAGAGAGAACTAATGAAATGCACCGAGGGAAGACTTTTGCTGAACTGAAAAGCATGGCTACCTCTGAGGGAGGGGTTCAGAGACTGGCGGAGGTGGCTAGGAGAGATAGTAGGCCTTATCTTTTAAAATTTTGGGCAAGGAGCATGTGTTCTGTGAATTGCTTTTGCAATTAAAGATTAACTAAAACAATGAAAATGTTCTAATTTTCAGGGTAAATCAGAGCCGCCAATTTAGAAACAAACCGAGCAATGTAAAGCAAGACACTAAAACGTTCTTACCCGGTGACCCAATAGATTTCCTTTCAGGGATCCCATCCAACCCAGAGAGTGGCCACGATTTTCATACAAAGATGTCCAGCGCGGTATTGTTCATCATTGTGAAAAATACGAAGAGTTATCTGAAATGGCCAATAATGGGTGAAAACTTCAATGGCAAAGCTTATGTAATGGAACGCTGGGCAGCCATGGAAAACTTGTTGTAGATGAATTTCTACCGACTTGTAAAAATGTTCACAAACTAGTATTGTCAGGATATAAAAATGTGAGGGTAGTAAGATTCCATAGATGATATAAGTACAAATACACGTACCCAAGACCTGTGGGGGTCGGGGTGGGGACCCAGGAGCGCGTCATGTTCAGCTAAGTCTCAGTTTTAGGCTTTTGACATGATCTCTAAATGCAGTTATTCCAATCATCACAGGGAGGCCCTGAATAGTTACACAGAGTCACAGGTATACCCTTGCTGATTATCATGTGACTGGTTGTTGCATGTAAACATTTAATATACAGGACAATTTTCTTCCATCCTGCTTTAGTGTCGCATCAGATAGTGGAAGCCCAGGTGGCCCCATTGGCTCTGAGGTCCC
>NW_017731375.1:6688408-6690363 GCF_001890085.2 Hipposideros armiger | reverse complement strand
TGTGTGTGTGTGTGTGTGTGTGTGTGTGTGTGTGTGTGTGTGTGTGTTACAGCCAACAAAAGTGAACCCTCCTTCCCAGCCCCCACCACCTCCATGCCTTAGGCTTTTTCTTCCCACTAACAAAGCGGGTGGAACTGGTTCTATCCGCAGAACAAACACAAGGCGCCCAGTTTTCCCCCTTGTGAGGAAATCGCTCCTGCCTCTTCACCCAAGGACCACGTGCACTGATAGGTCAGGGAGCAGAGTGTCTAGCAGTGAACAGCTGGGGCTGGGTGTCAGCACCCTCATTACAGGAAGCTGCTGCTATTTCCAGCCTGCCTCTACTCAGCGAAAGCAGATCATTACAAACACAGCGTGCTTTTGCATATTAACCAAATTAAAATAATAACATGTTCTCTCTTTTCATGTGCTATACTGATAAAGCCCAATTTATGAATGAAACGTGCTGATTGATTAGTTCAAAAAATGGAAGCTGAAGATGTAATGAATGCATGCATATAGGTCCCCCCAAGTCCTCAGCACCTGAGTCTT
This sequence comes from Hipposideros armiger, assembly GCF_001890085.2. NCBI lineage: Eukaryota > Metazoa > Chordata > Mammalia > Chiroptera > Hipposideridae > Hipposideros > Hipposideros armiger. Next base: position 6,689,832 of record NW_017731375.1, on the reverse strand, counting down.
TTAAAGAAAAATATTCATAAGATGCGTTCTCGAGAGACGAACGATGAAGTAGCCTGACTTCGGTTTTCTTTCTTTCTCAAAACGTGGGGTGAAATTTGGATGTAATTTTGTGCCTGTCAGCCTGGGTCACTTTAGAAATAAGGATTCAAGCAATGGCTGTTATACTCGGTTGAGTTTTGATGTTCAGATAGTCAAGACAAGACGTCCCAGCTCAGAAACTCCATCTCAGCCTAGAGAGGAACTTCCAACTCTGTATTTGCATCCACAAGACCAGAGCGGGGTCTGTTAGATTTTCATTGTGTTTCCACAGCTGGGGAAACCAATACTGGGTTTCGGACAATATCTGGGTGCTTTGGTCACTGAGAATCAGAAGGTTCTAGACACTCCAAGGACTAAGGTGCATAACGATGACTGCCGGGGGCCTTGAACCCACAGGCGAGCTGACCATTCCTGACCTGGGAGGCTGTCCACAGCTTAACTGCACTGTACTGGGGCGTTGACTTCTACAGCTTGTTCTGCATTGTGTATTATATGAGCCACCCTCGAAAATGCCTTCACTTGCCTGTCTGATGTGTGGGGTGCAGTGAGACGGCTTAGCTTCCATTGCTGGACTAGGTCACTGTGTCTTTGCCTGAGCCTCATAATAAATACAGGCTGGCAGGTAGGAACCTTGTTGCGTGGAAATCATGTGCCACATACTGAGATGCTGTGGCCCTGAGAGAGAGAGGTCCGTGGGAGCAGAGATGAGTGCGGGGAGCGGCAGGGCCATGCCTCTGCCCTACAGCTACTCCGAGGCACAGGCCATTGAGAATTCTGATGAGAAGAATGGCCCACGTTCTTAAACTTTCGCTGTTTTCCCAATGTGTGCAGTGGAATTCACATAGTTAAACGGCCCAACTCCCCTCTAGGGTATGGGCTAAGCGAATGGGATTTGGTGTCAGACAGACCTGGCTGTGCAAACGGTTACCTTATTTCTCTGCGTGTCAATGTGTGTATCTGTGACTTTGGGATAATAATAATGAGCGCCTACAGAACACTTACTGTGTGTTAGGGACTGTTTTATACAGATCTCCTCTGCTCTCGCCTTTGCAATTTGTCTACTGCCGGCTGGGAAGCTGGAGCAGTAGTCCATGTGAAGGCCTGGCACACAGTCGACGCCAACAAGTGGGCGTAGCCTTCCTACTGCCAGGTTGCTGCCCGTCGGCCTCATCCTCTACGACTCCCCACCATTCATTCAACAAACGTCTCCCGACCACTGTGCGCCTCTATGGCATCAGAGACAAAGAGTCCCGAGGGGTCCCCTAGGGGACGCTTGCCCCTGACCCTCTGCCTCTCCTGCTCCCTCAGCCTGGCGTCATCCCCCCACCCCTAGACGTTTGTCTGCCTAGTGAATGTGCTCTCACGACTCCCTTATCACCTCCTCC
>NW_017731375.1:6679440-6687888 GCF_001890085.2 Hipposideros armiger | reverse complement strand
CTATAAAAACTTTAGCTTATACGCAAATTGTATGTTAGGGTTGAGTATGATCTGGGTTTTGCATTTGGAAAGAAAAACAAATCTTTCGCCCTGGCCTGTGTCTGTTTCATTGTCCGACCCTTTGAGGCTCTGCTCTGTGAGTGTCTGTGCCAGTGTGTGTGGCTGAGAATGGGCGCTTTATGTGCAAAGGAAGCAAGGCTTTTCTTTGGCTGGTTCTCCGAACCCAGCTGCCAGTCACAGGGCTGGCCGCCTTGATCCGCTTCAAGGAAGTCTCCAATCTGTATTGAGGCAGCCGCGGCCTCGCCAGGCAGGCCTCGAGGACATCCTTTGAATCAGGAGTGCCCTGGGGCCACGGAAGGCCCACTGCCCAAGTGCCAGGTAACACAGAGCCCTTCCTTCTCTGCCTTCCTCCTCGGAAGCCGTGTGCTTCAGTGAAAAGGGGTCAGGCTCAAATCTGGCTGTAAGTTTCCAGCTGTGTGACCTTGGACCAGCTTCTTGGCCTCTCTGTGCCTCAGTTTCTTAATCGGACAAATGGGGAGAGCAGATTCACCACCCCAGTAGGTTGCTGTGAGGAGTCGGTGAGATAATGCACTTGATAATATTTTGTGAATGGAAAGGTTCAAAGCACATGTCAATTGGTTACTAACGGGATAGGAAGCTAAAGCTTAAGTGACAGTGGAGGCACCAAGGTAGGATCGCTGCTGCACTCCACGGAGAGGCACTACCAGCGAAGTGCAGACTTTACAAAAAAAAAAGCCAAAAATCCATCGCACACTTCTCACAGCTCTTCACCACTTTGGAAGGTGGAAAAGGGTTGGGTTGTTGAAATTTAGGGAAGATTCTGTGATGCCTTCTTCAGGAAAGGCACTGGGGCTTTCCCTCAGACAGCTTGTCCTGTGTGCCCTGCCGCTGAGGAATAGTGGCTCTGGGTTGACTCATGCCCAGGGAAGCTACAGTGGCTGGTGGCCGCAGTGCAGGGGGAGTAGGGACACGGCCCTACGGTGGCAGGTCAGAGGTAGGGGGAGCAGGGGATGTAATCATAGGTGGTCCAGCAGAGACGTCTCCAGAAAGCCTGGCTGCAAAACTGCCAACTTCAAGCATCAAACGTCAGACTCAGGGAGTGCAAAGCCCACCTTTGACAGGACCAAACAACTGAGAGCGTTCCCAGCCTCCTTCCCTTCCTTCTCCATCCCCATGTGATCCTTGTGGGAGGGGGCAGAAACTAGGCTAGCAAGCGAGTGGAGAAACCCACAGGTTTCTGCGGGCAGCAGGCTCTAGTGGGAAGAGGGGAGAAGATGAAAGTAATGAACTGAGGCGGTGTCCCTGACTTAAAGTGACCACAGGACCTTTCATTACCTAACAGTGACTAGAAAATTCAAGTTCTCATTCTGGGGCAAGGGACAGGTGGCACACAATGAATAGGTTTCAAGGGAAATTGGAGACAAACATTAAGTTGCTTTTATAAGAATCCTGTTTGTTCAGTGTCTTGGAGACATCACAATTACTGACCCAGCATTAACCATGTGCAAAGCACTTTATATATTCAAAATAACCCACAGAGGCAGGTGCTTTTATAATGCCCACTTTGCAAAGGAAGACATTGAGGCTCAGAAAAGATAGACGACCTGCCATGAGTTGCCGGATGGGTGGGAAGGGTGCCAGGCCTGGGAGCCAGGCAGTCAGGCTCCTGAGTGCCACGTCACCTCCCCACCTCAGAGCCTCAGTGGGCACGTCAGACGACAACTAACGTTGTCCCTCACGCCTCCAAGTGCACTCGGCTAAAAATACTTCAAGAGTGCAGAGGAATTTTCGCCAGTCCCTTGGGAGAAGGACTTCAGGGAGACACGCTGTTTTGGTAAGAATGACTTGGTTTTAAATATCAAGGCCCACTCAAGCTAGCTGAAGGAGAAAGGAGGCAAACATTCTCATAAGGGTCCACGGAAGCATTCTGAAAGCCGATCCGGACTCTCTGCCTCCAATCCCTCTTGTTTCTGCCTCTTACCCCTCCTTCCTTCCCCTCTACACATTTCTCAATCCATTTTTCAGAACATGGCTGCCTCCGTTCCAGCGCTGGGGCCTCTCAGTGCCAGGCCTGCAGAGACCAGTTGGCTGAATCATGATTCAAAGTGCAGAGAAAGATCAGTTAATCACATACCGAGTACCTACTACGTGCCGGGCATTATTTTAGGCACCCAGGATACAGCAGTGCACAAAATAGAAAGCAACAAAACAGAACAAACCCTGTCCTTGAGAGGGTGTCCCTTCCAGTGAGATTCTGATTGGTCTATGTTGGGTCAGCTGACCTCTTCCCCTTGTCCAATCAAACATGCCTAAGGGTAGGGTCGGATCTCCACCTACATACAGCTAGCTTCCACCCTCCATAGTGGCAGCTGCCTACTGCTGGGTCCTATTGACTTTCTGTCTCAGGAGACCCCCTACCTCATCAGCCTTGTCCCTGGTTTCATTCATGCTGGGTTTGACACACATTGTCCTTTCTCCCACTCCCTTTTATGTTAGATGAAGCCAGATCTTATTGTCCCATTGCTTTTTGTCCTTCTCTCCAACCTTAAAGGGAGCAAAAGCCTTTAAGGGGGAAATGGGGCAGTGTCCCCCGCCCTGGTGCAGGCAGCGAGTGAAGGCGAAGCTGGGTGAGGAGAGCACACACAGAGAGGACGGACTATACTGGGGCCCTTGTCCCCCCAGATGGTCTCCTGTGAGACAGTGACACTGTTTTGTACAGCTGGGCCTGGCTGTGGGAGCCTGGCTGAACGGAGCCTTGTCAACGTGCCTTCGTCCTTCATTGTCCTGCAGGCGGGGATGGTGACGACCTGGACAGTGAGGGTGCTCCCCTGTTTCCTGTTTGAAGGCCACTGTGATCAGCCTCGGTAATGCCAGCTGCTGCATTGTAATTGGCTGGGTTCTGGGCCTCCCGCCTTCCTACCATCTCAACAGCCCTTTTTTTTTTTTCCTTTCTTTCCTTTTTCCTTTTTTTTTTTTTTTTTAACACGAGCTACTGCGCATTCAGTAATGGAATAGATTACGTCAGATGCTGCGCTTGCCAGCCTCGGTGCTAAGTGAGGCTTCTCACTGCTATAGCAGAGGGTGCCAGCCTGCTATCTGCTGAGATGGAGTTCACCGTGCAGAATCCCCCAGACAGGTCTCTGGGACCCCCAAGCTTTGTCAGTTGAGAAGCGTGATACGCCGTCTTTTCCTGGTGGTTAAGAGCGTGACTGTCTGTGTCGGGGAGACCAGGATTGAATCCTGCCAGAGCCACTTGCTATGCATGACCCTATGCGTGCACATTAACCCCTGGCGCCCCAGTTTCCTCGTGTAAAACGGGGTCAGTAATGGTTTCATCGTTGCATCGCCCTAAATTGAAACAGGATAATGTATGCAAGGTGCTTAGCATGGTTCCTGGGACATAGCAACGACATAGCACACGGCAGCCATTGTTAATTTATGTGTCACACCCCTTCTTGAACTCTGTCCCCCAACGCAATCTCTATGGTCATAGAGCGTGCGCTGGAACCAGGTACTGGAATCAGACCCGCAAAGTCGTGACAATCCCATATGTCTCTAGGATTGTGATGAGGATTAACGGAGGTAATGCTTCTAATCATAATAAACCTGTCTGAGTGTTTTATGCATCTTACTCATTTCATCTTCACAGCAACTCTGAGAGAGAGGGACAGTCACTGTACACATTTTCCACATGGGGAAGCCGAGGCATTAACAGGGGCCTTAAGTAAGTGGTTCAAGGTCAGGGGCTAGTAAATGGATAAGGCAGGAAGTGGGTAGAGTAAGGTCTACTCACTGTGTCAATCCCACTCTACCCATGGACTTCAGTGCCTGGCACCTAGTGGGAGTTCAAAAAAATGTGAATTACATTTCTACACACTGCAGATGCATCAATGACAGGGCAGGATGGCTGTTCAGCACAATATCTGTGGGAATCGTTAGGGAACAAAGCCAAGCCATTGGTAGGACCAAATAAGGTTAAGAGTACCTACTGTGTGCCAGGTATTTTCCTGAGGGCTCGGCATGTATAATTGTGAATTAATTCTGGGAATTGCCACGTGTGGTAGATGAACAGGCACTGGGGCTTCGTGTGAATTCTGTCCACACATACATCTGAGGTTTCTGATCTCAGATTAGGTCACTTTTCCTTAGAACTGGGAGGAAAAGTGATTCTTGCGGCTGGCCCAAACTGAACAGCAAACAGAATAGGCAAAGATTTGGAAGGACAACCTCATCATGGCCAAATTTCCAGCCTTTTTTTTCCCTCACTGGTCCAGAAAAATATATGCACAGAGGGAGGCAGCCTCCAGGCGGAGAACCTGGAGGTGTCAGTCAGGGGCTGGCAGGAAACAGATGGCACACACCAATTAGGTGATTTGAGGACAGTTCAATAAAGGAGCCTTTTACCAAGATGGGGTAGAACCACACGGACAGTGCAGTTCCCCGGGGCTGGTAATAGCCCGGTGCTGTCACCTCCCCTAGGCCAGAAGGGAAAGGGACAGACTGGTGACCTGAACCCTGAGACAGAGTACTGGGTGGAGAGGTCTGCCTGGCAGGAGCTGTGGCCTTTGGTAGAGGAACTCAGCCAACCCACAGCGGCCCCGCGAAGGAGAAGCAGAGGAATAAACACCCAAGGTCACCCTCCTCCTGTTTTCCAGTCTCCTGCCAGGTCCCCATTGTATGAGCCCAACCAGGAACCAGAGGGCAAAGGGGCCACCAAGACTAGACTCCCTGGGGCACAGAGGGTGGCATGGAGGTCTGGGCAGGCAAAGGGGAGGTTTCTGGAACCCTGGTTCTCAACTGGAACTCCAGGGAGGCCACTGCCCCATCCCGCAGGACTGGAGATTCAAAAGGCAAAGAGAATTTGGGGATCTCAGTGATGGTGGCCTGTTTCTGAGATTGTGGAGTGTCACGGCTGGAGCACGACCAGGCTTGTGCTGGCCAAGCCGATGTTACCTTCCGTTCCTCATATTTTGGATGGGGCCTCTTAACCAATTCTAACTGAATCAAGTAGTGAGCCTCGTTTTCCCTCCATGGCTACTCTCTTCAAAGCCAGAAACAAGCTAAAGAGGACTTTGCAAGCTCAGGAGTGCTCTGACTGCGAACTCGCCCAAGTCCTTCAAACCTGGCATAAATTTCACGTCTTCTGTGATGTCTTTTCTGACACTTGCGTATGTCTGTCCCACTGTCTAAAATATAGACCCCACAGTGGCATGTTTTATTCATCTCCGTATGCCTAGAACCTGACACACAGGCTGACATACTGTAGGATCCCAATAAATAGTCGTTAAATCTTTATGTCCCTATAGTCCTCAACAGATTCCAATTTAACCAGCATTTATTAAGCCCCTACTACTTTCCAAGCACTGTGTCAGCTCATTTTCATATGAATTCTCTAATTTAAATATTCCCAACAGCCCTGGTTGTTATCCTCATTTTTACAAATGAGGAAACTGAGGCTCAGAGAGATGAAAGATTTGAACAGAGTTCCACTTCTCTGGTCTAATGCTCTGTCCTTTCTTGTTCAGAAGGTGTCTCTTGATTGGTCATTGAACAGTTACTTCATGCATATGCATGAGCTGACTGCATGAATGAGCCCAAAGGAGCCTGTGTGTGTGCACGCACTTTGTGAAGCTCTGATCATCGTTGATGGCGCTGCCTGCTCACTGTGCTCATCTCAGTTTGATGGTTGCTGCCAACTAAAGTGCTCATGGATATCCTCCCTGTCCCGTCGACCTTGAATCCACCCTTCAATACTCGTATGCGTGTGAGATGAGCTCAGATGGACGCCGCCCCTGAACTTGGCTGTACACTGGATGCAGGAGACCTGGCTTACTCCCGTTGACTCAAAGCACACATATTTCTGACAGTTCCCTCTGTTGAGTAGTGAAAACATAAAGTTGTCAAGTGCCTATCCTTTAGTTGTTCTACCATGGAGCTGCCAAAATTCTAATCGGCCAAGAAAATCCACCTGCCGCGGAAGAGCCCCAAGCACACCTCCACTCACCAAAAAGAGAACAAAAGTTAAAAGCTGCTAAAAAATACATATTCCACATACCCTGAACTTGCATAGTTCTCTCAGTCTTCGTGACAGCCCTGAAGATAGAAACTATGGTTAGCTGTATTTCATAGGTGATAGGCCTATGGCTTTGGGGTGGGGGCACTTGTACAAAGTCACACAGCTAGGAAGTGGCGGAGCAGGGTCTAGGGCAGACCTGGACTTCTAGCTCTTGCCCATGGAAGGGATTAGCCCAAGGGAGCTTTCTACTGCGTCTAAGCTCGCTGGCCTCAATCACGGGTAGTATCATCTCGATTCCTTCTCATTACCTTCTGCCCTATTTTACTAAAGATTCAGGGCAGATTTGGCTCTGGCCTAGAAAAACATCTTTCTGACCCCCTGGAGAGAAAGAGAGAGAGAGAGAGACAGAGAGAGAGAGAGAGACAGGAATGTGTTTCTAGGCTGTTCTGTAGCGCCGAAGGCACTCACATGACAAGCCTTTCTCCTTCCTCGAGTCCTCTGGACACTTTACTTGCCTCTTCCTATGGCCCCGTCACAGCCGGCCCATTTCCACCCTCTCTCTCTCCCCATTTAAGCAGGGAGCTCTTCCAGGGCAGGGTCTGCGTCTGACCGTCAGCCTCCTCTCACACCCAAAGCCCCAGCGTCCATCAGCAATTACCGAGCACCGACTGTGCTCCAAGTCCCACACCAGACACTTCCACAGCTGTGACCACGCTGCCTCTTCGCCTATTGGCCCATTTTACAGATGAGGACGCTGAGGCTGGGAGGGGGGGGGAAAGACCTTGCTCAAGGTCACAGAGTTAGTAGAGGGCAGAGCTGGGATTTGGGCATCGGCCTGCTCGCCCCACCATCAGCGTCCTTCCTGCAACATGGCAGCTGCTGGGCAAGTGCTCAATAAGCGTTTGTTGAACGACAGGAAGGAAGCAAGAGAGGAGAAAGAGGAATATTGAAAAAAGTTCAAAGACAGCAAAATAAAGAGAAATACTAGACCATTTCAAAGCAGTAAATTGGTGGAAGATTAGAAAAATGGGTTTAGGATCTAGGGCCTAAATTCCATTCTTCTAAGGTCTCACAAAGGGAGGTACGCACCCCAGAACAGAGAAGGAAACACGGAAGCAGCTCCGCTGGGCTTTCTGAAGGGACGGAAACACTCATGGCAGTGACGGGAGGCAGTGTGCAGGTGTGTGCTCTGCGATGAAACGGTAAGACGCTTTTCAATAAACGTGAGAATGGACATATACAGTTTAGAAGCCACTGGCCTTGGAGCTAGATGAGCAGGGCTCGAATTCCAGGTCTGTCCTGTCCTAGCTGCCCAGCCTTAGGTCAAACCCCTCATGTCTTTTAACTTCAGTTTTTCCGTCTGTAAAATGGCATGATAAGACTCCTCATTTCACAGGAGCTTATAAATCAGATTAAGTGAAGCAGTGAACATGAGCCCCTAACAGGAGCTTAGCTAAATGTTTCCTACGTTGTTCTATGTGATTACTTCACTGTGTTTTGAAACATGCCCCAAAGCAGCCCTCTGCTGCCAGCTACAAGTCCCCGCCTGGAGCCGGTTCCGAGTGGTGGGGGTCCCCAGGGGCCCTGGAGCCAGACTGTTGGGTTGAAACCTGGCTCTGCCATTTCCAAGCCGGTCACCTGGGCTACTCACATAATCTTCTTTCCCCTCAGTTTTCTCTCCTGTAAAGTGGGAATCATTCTAAGACTTCCCTTGTACAGTTCTTAAGAAGAAAAAGGTCCCCTGGAACCCTGCCTGGCACATAGCAAGAGTTTAGAAAACGTTCGTTATTACAGTATTGTCATTGTTACTAGTATGTACTGAGTGTTCTTCTTATGGCTTCAGTCCAGCTGTTGTACTGTCCCCTCCCCCACCTCCCCCATACTCCAACTGCCGAGCCGGGGGACCCTGATCTGCAGGCAGCGAGGCATTACTTAAGGGAGGAAAAAGCCTCGTCGTCTTTCAGTGATGTCAGGAGGGCTCCTTATCAATAATGGAACAGTTTTCCAGGAACCCAATCTACAGAACGCAGGGCCCTGGCTGCAGCAGGGCCTGGCTGGCTGGGGCTCCCGGAAGGCTCTGGGCGCAGTGGGGATGGTTATCTGCCTGCTCTGTGGGCGGAGGGGTCTGGCTGCTGCTGCACGGGCTCCAGCTGCAGGCTGGGACGCAAGGCTCAAGCATCTCCGCAGGGTCCTCACCATCCCCCAGGCCCTGCCCTCACAGTCCTGTTCCAACAGCCCCCAAAAAGCAGACCCTACTCTTCACAGGTGTGCTTGAGCCCAGAGCCTGGAAGTCATTCTGAACACCCACTCCCCCAGCACTCACTTTGAAGCCATCTATAAGTCCTGATGAGTTTGTTTTTAAACATGACCCAAATCTGCCCCTTTCTCTCACCGGCGCAGGCATGCGGGGG
>NW_017731375.1:6653657-6679250 GCF_001890085.2 Hipposideros armiger | reverse complement strand
AAAACCTGGTTGCCGTCACCTCCCTGCCTAAATGCCTTAGGGCTTCTGCCTTGCTCTCCTGTGGAGACGCGTGGAGGGGTGGATTCAGCCCCTCCACGTGTCCCCAAGGCCTGTGGCTAACCTGTGTCCAGCTTTGCCCCAGCCCTTCTGGCCGCACCCCCTGTATCAGTCTCTGTCACAGACACTTTGTACCTCCAGGTCTTCGCCCAGCTTGCTCTCTCCCCCATATCTGTCTTTTACTTATCAGGCAGTTCTCGGATAATGTCACCTCCTCCGAGAAGCCTTCCCTGACCTCCTGTCTAAACCAGTGACCCCACACCCCTAACCCCTGCATATTTCCACCATGAGACTCACCCTGACCAGAATGGTTTTGTCAACCATCAGCTTCCTTATCTATCTGTCTCCCCCACTAAGAGGTGAGCCCATGGGGACACAGGTCCTATCTGTTTGGCTCAAGGCTGTGTCCTTAGGACCAACCAGCTACTGGTGCCTGAAAGGTGAGCAGTAAAAATGTATTGAATGGATGGCTGGAAGCTGGGAGCTTATGTGGTAGAGTGGGGTGAATGCCTGACTCAGAGTCTAGAGTCCTGGGTTTGAGGCCCAGCTCTGTGACCTGTTCTCTGTACCTCCTGATGCTGCAGTTACAGTCAGGAGACCTGGGGTCTGGCCCGGGATCTCACCTTATCCCTCAGAGTCTCCATGGAGCATATGAAATTTGTGCACAGACAGAATGGCACATTCTGGGGGTGATGGACGGGAACCTAGGGCCTGCTAAATCCTACAGCTGAGCAGGGCAGACAGGCCCTGTGATCACCCCACAGAAGCCACAGCCAGAGGAGTGAAAAGCAAACACCCAGCCCAAAGCCTTTAGATGGCACCCCACTTCAAAGGAGCCAAGCAAAAGCAACAACACCCAAAGTGTGTGCTTCCTTCCCGTAGGGAGGGCGAGTTCCCTCCAGATCTCACTGACGGTCCCTATGGGAAGGGGCTACCAGGGAGCCCAGAGACCTTGGATCTTCAGCCACAAGCTTTTCTCCTACAGGGCGAGTGTCCATTATGCAAACGGGATATAACCCAGTGGATAATTTATGGTATACAGCTGACCTTGGAGGGTCCCCCGAGGGGACCCCAAGGACAAGAAGGGGAAGGCTTTGAAGTTGTAACCTGTGCTTTGAGAGACTTTATCATAACACTGGGCTGGAAAGACCAAAGAAAAGGAAAAAAAAAAGTACATCAGATGCTTTGCACTGATGTCAGAGCTGGTGGCACGTGATCCCGCACGGCAGGAGCTGCTGACATTTAGGTTTTAAGGCTATGAACTCCCAGCTGCAGAAACACCCTTGCTGCTGGCTCTCCTGTGGGAAAAATTATTTTCGTTAGTGTGACTCTAAAGCTCTTCTAATCCAACCCCCCCCCCTTTTCTTTTCTCCCATTGAAGTAATTTCTTTTATAGCCATGACCCAGAACTCAGGGTTCTGCTGGCATTAGAGCCAGAATGGGCCGCTGATGCTCAGCAGGTATGTTTCCACCTGCTTGCCAGCATGTTACATTGTTTTTTAATCTTTGGAAAACCGTTAATGTGGGTAAGACATTTAATTCAGTACTTGGTATATTGGAAGCCTTCTGTGCACGTTAACTGTTATTATTCCTACTCCTTTTGTATTAACACTAGTGTAGATAAACATACTTTATAGTAAACAGCCTCAGATCCTTATTTTTGGAATGAGGTGAGTGATAAAGAAATTCTAGGAGTCTGGAGTACATTCTAATTGCCTGGAAGGAGGAAATTCTGTTCCAGTGCCAGGTGACCCTTATCCAGCAGCAGGTGATGCCTGTCTGTCTCATCCCTAAAGCTGACTCATAGAAGAAGCCCCCAGTTGGATGGGAGGAGGGAACTTGAATAAGTTAAGCACCTACCAGGTACCTCCAAATACCTTATCATATTTAAGTATCATGGCAGCCTTGGGAGGTAGGGGTTCCCCCCCCCCCCAATTGACAGGTAGAGAAACGGAGGCTCAGTGAAATTCAGTAATTCACCAGAGGAATATAGCTAGAAAGTGGCCAGGCTGGATTTGAACCCAGATCTTTATGACTCTAAAGAGTACAATCCTCCACTGCCTGGCATCGACTCTCAGGTCCTGGCTAGCTCCTGAGGAGCCTGTAGCAAGTTTGGGCTTGCAAAGTGTATGTTTGTTTAAAAAGTGGCATCCTAAGTTGCAATTTATTTTGTAGTGTTTATTCCCCGTTCTGCAGGCAGCCCTGCGCCAGACCTCTGATTCCTGTGCCTGAGCTGGTCAGGCCTCTCATCTGTAACCCAACCCCCGCTCCTAGCAGAATCCAGTCAAAGTAAGTTATCTGCTGTCAGGGCTGCTTAAATATTTCATGGTGGCCTGGATCAAGGCAGACGACAGATCATTCTGCTCTGGGGGCAGGCGGGGCAGCTAATGGATCAACTGCAGGCACCAGATGTCCAGGGTTGGGATAGATGGCCTGTCAGATGAGTCAAGCAGACGATGGTGGCTTCAGGTGAAGTATCTTGCTAAGGACAGGGCTGTGTATTTAAAGGGGTCAAGCTTTCAATGCCTCATTTAGACGGACCCTCAAACCGAGACTTAAAGAAGCGGCTTTAGTGTTTTTGTGTCCTTTGCGTGATCTTCTAAGAAACACACACACACACACACACACACACACACACACACACACACCATGAGGAAGCTGGCTGAGCACCCCAATCTGCAGATGGGTAAACTGAGGCTCACAGAATTTAAATGACGTGCTCCAGGTTACCCTGAAGGTCATGGCCACTCTGAGATCTGAACTCAGTCTCCACCTAAGAGAAGTAACAAGTTATTGAAAAGATCTTGGAACCCGGAGAGAGAGGAAACCTTGGCTCTCTTCCCGCGTGGTCCAGTTTCCTGCCTATGACCAGATCACTTGCCCTGTTGATGCTTCATGAGAAATGACGACGATAATAATGTATTTCATAAATCCGAGGCACCAAGAACTGTAAGGCACACCATGATTTCATGAACCACTAAGAAAGATTAACCACGTCAACTGTAAATTATGCTCTAATTTTTGCAATGTCAAAATGTGAAAAAATGATATGTATGAGTTAGAATGATAGAGATACGGTGGTACCAACCTCTGGGGCAGAGGCCGGCCTGGGGTTGAAGCCCAGGTCATCTATGTCTATTCTTATGTTGTTGTTTGATTTCTGTGTGTTTATTATTATTTGTTTTTCCCCAGGATGGTGAAAAAGTTTCTGTGAGGTTTGCTATGGCCAGACCTTAAGAGTAGGCCAGGCATGTTTGACTCACGGTGGGGTGGGAAGCTTGGAGTGAAAACATCCTAAGTCTGAATTCCTCTTGGGCCACTCAGCTGTGAGGGGACCTTACACAAGGCCCCTGCCCTCCCTGAGTGTGTTTCCTCTCCTGCCTCTCCCGGGGGCTGTGAGGATTCACAGAAGCAGTGTGCGGGGGCTGCCAGCCAGCCCAGCATCCCACACGGTAGTGGGAGCCCAAGCAGCTCCCTTCCTCTCTGTGGCAACTGGGGCAAGATTCAAACATGGTCCCCCCGAGACAGAAAGAGCCTTTAATCTCAACTCTCCTTCCAAACCCTGTGGCCCTGATGAAGCCCCATTTTGCATTTGGCCTTTGAGTCAACAGTCCCTAGAAGTGGACGTCAAGTTGGGCTGCTCTGGATGGCCGCCGGATCCGCTCTGTCCACCTACCACATGCCACCAACGCACTTGCTATTTCAGGCACAGTCACGAAGCGCTTCTGCCTAAAACTCTTTAGGCTACAAGGTACCCAATGTTTTGAATTAATTGGCTTCTATTTTCCTTTCCCATATATGTGCCTTGGTGCCTTTTTAGGGCAGGATTGACTAGAGGAATCCTTCCTGAATTCTGGCAGCCCTGATTCAACTTGGAGTTAATTATCTCTAATATGCTGTACAATTCCCTCTGTACCTTTTATGACATGGAGTGGAGGCATAATTTATCCAAGTCTATCATTTGAGACGTTTTTTTTTTGCACAAAGAAAGCTGTGCAGGTGCCCTTATACAAATATTTATTTAGCTCATCATTGTTTATTCACGAGATGTTTATCGAGCACACACCTCGGGGCCAAGCATTATAATTCGTTACTAGGTTAAGTTCTCATAAGCCTATCAGGTCGGTAGTCTTATCCCCATTTGGCAGAGGAAAAAACTAAGTTCAGGATGAAGAGGAAGGTTGAAGCCTTTGGTTCTCACCCCTCCCTACTTGGACGCCACGTGTCTGCCAGGAACCGTGTCCCTCCATGACGGCGAGCCCCAACAGCCTCCACGAACACCATTTCCTCCCTCAGTCCCCCCGGCCCTAAGGCTGCTCCCAGCTTCTCTCGTGCTCATCTCTCCATGCGTCTCCATCTCGTGTCCCCTAGCCACATGCGGTAAATGGCCTTTTCTCCAGTCAGCTCAGAGTCAGGACAGATGGTGGTTGCTTTAAGCCTCTAAGTTTTGGGATGGTTTGTTACATGGCGCCAGACGCCAGAAACGTAAGACACGTCCATCCTTGGCCACACAATAGCTTAGAAACAAACGTCTGGTGGTCTCGTGTGCTGCTCTATGCCCTTTATTGGTTTTTATTCTATTTAAACAGGATAGAGTCCTGACTGCAGCAGGGACCTTGACTGACAGCCACGGAAGGGTTTTTGCTGAGGAGTGTAGGACGAGTCTGCATTTTGGAAAGGCCCTTTGTGGGGACTCGGAGAAGAGCTGGGAAAGGGAGAAACTGGAGGCAGGGAGGCTCGTTTGGAGGCCACTGGGGTGACGATGATATTGTCAGCTGGGCAGTGACGGGGGAGATGAGCACATTGGAGAGGCAGTGAAGTGTGGACTCTATACACCCTAGAGACACAGAGGGTAAGAGAGAGGTAGGAGGTGAGGAGGGTGTCCAAGTTTCTGACTCGATCAACTGGATGGGTGGAGATCTGGAACCCTGGAGACAAAGGGCAAATATTAGCTTCCTTCTTCCTTCGTGGGCAATAGTGCTGAGCGGTTGCGGGATGCAAATCCGCTCTCCCGCCTGCCCTCCACCCTTAGGAGATCTACAACCTGGGCGATCTTTCCAAGCAGCACGTGTGACCGTGTCACCCCTGTCCTCAAGAGCCCTCGTGGCCTCTCTATTCCTCCCGGAGGAACCCACAGCGCTCAGTGACGTGGTCCTTGCTCTTGCAGCCGCCTCCCAAGCCTTCTCCAGGAGTTCCAGGACTAGGCAGTCCCACCATGCACCCGCGTGCTCTGCCTACTTCCGGGCCTTTGACCTCGGGGCTCCGTTCGCCTGTATCATCCTTCTGTTCTTTATCTGGCTGTTTCTTGTGTCAAGACGCAGTCATCACCTCCTCCTGAAGTTTTCCCATCTCAGGGTAGGTGCCAGTGCTCCAAGACCCGAGACACCCTCTGTTCACTTCCGGAGATGCCCTGATCAGATTCCACCGTAATGGCCTGTTTATGTGCCTGGCTCTCCCACAGGATGGGCGGAGAATTCCCTGAGTATTTGCGTCCTCAGAGCTGGCACAGAGCTGGGCTGGGGCTTTTCGCATCTATGACCTCGTTTCTTAGCTATACTCGCATCAGCAGCATTTTAAATATCATCGGTGCATCTCCTCTTGGGACAGAGCACTCCTGGGGCAACCCTGTCCACGTGAATTCATAAAGGCACTTAAGAAGAAACAAACCGGCTTGTTTCAGAATTGAAAAACAAAATAAAGAAATCCAGTATTTATTCACAGCTTCCTCTGGTTGTGCTTTAAGCGCGAGGACAATTGGTCCCCAGGTACTGTTTTACGACTAACGCTAGTCCTCGAGGACACGGGGAGGCTCCAAGGAGTGTGAAATGACACAGGAAAAGAGGAGAGCTTGGCTTCTGAGAGGTGCAGCAGCCTGGCTTGCCCCTACGTCCTCAGGTCCTCACCCCTTACATAAACTGCAGGTTCAGGGTCCACACCATACGCCCTAGGTGTGCCACACATGGTTGGCATTTGTGTCTTACATTATATTTCTGGTACAAAGTACCGTTCTAGATCATGGAAGCTTTGCCCAAATGGCCACGAGCCCGTTTCTGGAAAATGTACAGCCTCCTCACAATGTACAGGTCTGTCCTCGCAAAAGCTGCGCAAGCTGCCTGCTTGCAAACCTTGGGGCCCAACGGAGGCCGAAAGGCAGGTGTTGGTAGGGAGACGGAGCAGATGATGGGGCGTGGACACGAGGCTGGGGTACCCTCAGGTGTCTGCCTCAGTACAGCACGGACAGCAAGGTGTGGGCAGGGGCCAGGCCTGGGGCTGCGGGCCTCTTCTGTGTCATCAGACTCAGGCGCAGGACTCTGAGGCATCCGTGACTTCTGATGTCCCTCTTCACCTTCTGGATCGTTAGACTGATACATTTGTCAAAGTATCTGGCGAGAACCTACGTGTTTCTGTAACAGTTTGCTAGCCTGTTTATAACTTTAGCATTTAGATATGATATGTGGGGCTCTACTTCATATCTTGCCCTGGGCAAGCAAGGGCTGCGGTACGGATGGACGTGGGGCACTAGGAGCCCGGGGCGGGGACACACTGGGCTTGGGACATGGTGATCTTTGGAGAATACTGAAATCCAGAGGAAAGGGTCATAGCCGAGGGACCGCTAGTGCAGAGGGAAGAACTTACACCCATTTGTTTCACCATGGCAGAAAGGCAGGAGGAACATCCGGGCATTTAGCTGCTGGGCTGGGGATACTCGAGAGCAGCTCGCCCACCAGCTTCCTCCCCCCCCCCCCCCCCCTCCCATTTGCAGCATCTGGTTGCCACACATCCNCTGCCTCCCATTTGCAGCATCTGGTTGCCACACATCCATCTGCTTCCTCAGGGTAAACAGAAGATGATTAAACAGCGCGAGGGCGACAGTTCTTTTAAGCCTCCCGACAGCAGCGGTCCATGCATGATCCAAGACTGCTGGGAAGTGAATTCCAGGTGTCCCCCCACCCCCCGCCGTCTCTGGGTCTCAGTTTCCCCATCAGTAAGATGGGCTTGATAATAATAGTACCGGAAGAGGGTTCTTAGGAAGGTGACGTGAGATACTGCTTATACAGAGCACCCGGCTCGGGATAAGTGTCCTACAAATACTGGCCTTTACTAACTCCATCTGGCAGGTGGGACACCGAGGGGTAGGGAGGACAGGTCATCTTGCTTCAGAGCCACCCGCAGCTTAGTGACAGAGCTGAGGTTCAAGCCCGGCCTGCCCTTCCTCCCAAGCCCGAGCTCTTTCCTGCTGTCACGCTGCCCCTCACATGTGAGCAGTTCTCAGCCACAGAGATAAACTCGTCTCCTCTTTCATGTGGGTGCATTCTCCGAGCTGGAGACAGAAGGCTAAAAATACTACCGGGTGTAAATCGAATCCAGAGGGAAGGGGTCAGCCTAGGCTGGGGACAGCAGGGAAGGCCCAGCCCCCCAGGTGCCGCCGCGAGTCTTCAATCGACGGCTGTTGGTCTGAAAATGCACCGGAGCCTGGGATGGCTTCTGAAACCAGCCTTGTGATCACAGAGCAGGAGACCTTGCTGTGGCCCTGCCGCCTTGTCCTCTCTAACTTCCTCTCCTGAGGCCTCCTGCTGACTCATCCCTGTGTCCCAGCCCCACGGAGCACACTTCCACCCCGGGACAAGCCAAGCCTCGTGCACGTGCCCAGACCCACAACTTCCCAGGGCTGGCTGCTGGCTCAAATGTCCCAATCAAAGTGGCCTTCCCTGTCCGACTACCCTGCCTACCGAGGCCTCTGCCACCTCCCCATGCCAACCCGCTGGCTCTCTAGCATGGTGCCTCTTTGGAATCTGTATATCATTTAGCGCACTCCGAAATGACCTGTCCATTTCTGTTCATCTGCCCCCCCCAACCCCCCAGAATGTGAGCCCGAGCACGGCAGTCACTGCGTCACTCTCCACGGCTATCACCCTGGAGCCTGCAATATGCTCGATGACTATTCATCGTCAAAAATACTTTTGAATATATAAATGTATGCGTGGAGGAACGAATGAACAAAGTAATGAAGCCTCAGTTCTGGTCTCGACAGTGCCGCTCAGTTGCTGTGTGACCTCAGGAAAGTCCCTTTACCTCTCTGGGTCTCACTGTCCTCAACTGTTAAATGAGGGGCTTGCACTCGATTAGGAGGTTTCGGGGTTGACTTTGTGAGTAACACTGAAGGGCTGAAGTAGGAGAGTCGCGTGCTCAAATTTGCACCGAAAACAAAAAGAAAAGCACTCTGGGGTCCAATAAAAAGTGCATTGAAGGTACCCATGGAGTGGCCAGGAGGCTGTGACAGATGTATAGTCCAGAGAGAAATGAGTCACCCGGGCTTATCAGGAGACAACAGATAAAGCTCACAAGTACTCTCAGGTGACAAACTGTCACCAGGGACCCAAACAAACTATAGAAAGATATATGCTGTGGTTCAAGCTTCTCTCTCTCTCTCTCTCTCTTTCTCTCTTTCTCTCTCTCTCTCTCTCTCTCTCTTTCTCTCTCTCACACACACACACTGACCCTTGCCCCCCTTCATTATCACCTGTGTTAGCCAGATTATGTGATTATGGCAGATTTTAAAAAATTTAGTATTTTGATAATTCGTCTTCCCAATGACAATATGTAATCAACCCCTTTATATGTGCAGCTTACAATAATATATAAATATTATGTATGTATAATAATATACTATATAATATAATATATAATATAATGCACTATAATAGTACAATGAATTATAAAACTATCAATAGAGAACAAATCAAGATGAGGGATAGATTTAATAGATCAAGAAGGAAGTTAGAACATAAAAAGCAAACAAAAGTTTCTAGGCTTTTATCAAAGTTGAGCAACAAATTTAGCTTTGAGCTTCCTAGTGGTCAGAGCAAAAAGGAAAACACCACCAGCTACATTATTTGCATCATATAAGGAAAAACTATAGAAATATCTTAGGAGAAAAACTTCCCTTGGCACCTAAATTGGAAAGAAGTGCCTTACATGGGTTTTTAGAGAGAGAAAACTAACTGGCCATGTGTGTTTTTCCAATTAAAAAAATAGAAATCAGTTGTATTAGCAGTTGTTTTATGAGAGGAATACGTTTAAGAAAGGAAGACGAGACATAAGGTGAGAGACTGGGCTGCTTATGTACCAGCAACATGTGTTTGGATTGGGGGGTGTAAATTAATGAATCTAATAACGAGTTTTAAAATCAACTCTTCCTCTCAGTAGAAAAATGAATTAAAAAAGCCATCATCTATTGAGTCTTTATTGTGTGCCAGGTACTATGCCAATCAGGTGACATAAACGAGCTCAGTTCTCTAGCTGACAGGTGGTGTTATCACCCCACTGACTGATGGGATTAGCTAGTTCCCATACTTTGCTGGAGAGCAGACATCTCTGAATATTGGTCACTCTGTTCCCAAGTCCCTGCCCAAGACCCTGCCCCAGGACACAAGGCTTTTCTCTCCCAGGAGTCTGTCAAATGTGCTGAACATACGGGTAATGGTCACAAAGCCTATTTTATTTCATATCAAACCATAAAGAAAGAATCTTGCAAAAGATTTCATTCCAGGATGAACGCATGAAAATGTCCACATCAGTTTCAGAGGGAGAAACTGATCAACCCACCAAGATGTAGCAGATTAGGATAACCAGAAAAAAGAAAATGCCCATTATCGTAAGGCAGCAGCTATGCCACCCTCACACTGCAGGTAGTAGGGAGACAGGGACAAGCCCAGGCAGCCAGGCTTGTCAGCGGGACACTATTTTCCTTAATTTTGCCCATATTGTACCCTAATGCTGGCCTCACTAGAAGACAAATACTTGAAATTAATACTGCTGTTTGGAGACATCATCCACAGAGCACTCTGTGTCCACACTCGTACGTAAGTGTAAGCCTGGGTTCTGAAGTCAGAAAGAAGTGAGTCCATTCTTTGGCTCTGCCCTCACTGGATTCCTTTGGCAAGTTCCTTAGCCGTCTAATAGTAATATAATAGCACCCGCCCCACAGGATTACTGGGAAGGTGAAGAAGTGGGATGCTGGTGGTTACGTGTTGTGCCCCATGGCTGGCACGCAGCAAGTGCTTACTAGATGAGAGTTATAATTATTCACTGACTTGAGTTACAGCTCACCCCCAAACCAGTCGCACTGGCCAGGTGGATGCTGTGCTCTGATTGGCCAGGCCCGGGTCGCAGGGTTACATTCTAGGAGATGATACTGACGACGGCACGGACGAGGACTAGGGGTTGCAGGAGGGCGAGAGTAAAGTGTGGGAAGTAGTGATTCAAAGGCTATTGCAGGCATCTAGGCAAGAGATGATGGTGACTTGAAAGAGGGTGGCGATGGTGGCGTTAGACTTGAGGTCCAGCCATTGCGCTCTGGCAAGCTGTAGGTGGTGAGTAATGAGTCAGCTCTCCGGCTGTCCTCACAGCTCTGCTTCCTTAGATCCATGTGACTAGGGAAGGAGTACAGCCAATGATCAAAGGCGGAGTAACACATACCGTGGGCTCATGTACAAGACCGAATACCATGCTAC
This sequence comes from Hipposideros armiger, assembly GCF_001890085.2. Taxonomy (NCBI): domain Eukaryota; kingdom Metazoa; phylum Chordata; class Mammalia; order Chiroptera; family Hipposideridae; genus Hipposideros; species Hipposideros armiger. The sequence goes on along the minus strand of NW_017731375.1, from coordinate 6,668,679 downwards.
CTTTCCTACACCAGGTCAGGCCACCAAACGCTGCCCTTCGTGGTATCTTGGGTTTCTAAGAAAATGTACCCCATAGAGAAAGGGTGTACCATTGAGCCAGACGCAGGTTTGAGAGAACACTGTCGCCTCATGCTAATCACAGGTGTTGGGCAGCCCCTTACGCATGGGGTGCTGGGAACTGTCTTCCCCAATCCTCTACTACTCATCCTTGATTGCAAGCGAGTCCCTGGGTTTCAAAACAGGAAGTAGCCCCACTTGGGGTGCTGTTCTTCCTGGCAGCTTCCCTTCCCAGCAGCCTCTCCTTCAGACAGAGAGACAAGGCAGCTACTCCACATACAGAGTGAGACATCACCCTTCATGGAGCCCTGGAGAAGGAGGCAGGATGTGCATTGGCACTGGCCAGCAACCTGGGAGGGGACAGCATGGACAAGCTTCAGCACAGCCTGCTTCTCTGCAGAGGACACACTTGGAATTGATAAAGCAAGACTCATTGCTTTATTGGTAAAACAAGAGGGGAAAGGATAGGCATTGAAAGCCGGCCATGGGCTACGTGTGGGTTAAGATACTTTATCAAAGATCCTGAGGGGTGGGCATTGCGTCTCTCATTGGACAAACTCAGAGTTAGTAAGTGGCACAGCCAGAACTCACTCCCTGTCAGACTCCAGAAGTCCATACTTTCTTAATCAATCACCCAGTTATTTCCACCTCCACAGCGACCCCGTGACTGCAGCCAATGTTTCCCCGACTGGTTTGGATGAACCGGTGGGACAGCAATCAGAGACCACCAGCAACTACTGCAGGAGATAAGAGCAGCCTTGTAGCTACGTGTGCACATATGCATGCACTTTGCATATTGTAGAGGGTAATGAAAATTTAGGGCTTATCGCAACGAGCAGGTCCCCCGTTTATCACACTGCTCCCCTCTTAAATTAGGATGGTCTCATTTCCTTGAAGTCAGCACCTCTATCAGTTTCATCTTGTTCACCCGAAGGATGGTACCCCGTCAGTATCTCACACAGGGCAGATGCTCATTGTATATTGCCTCAATGGAAATGAATTGAATTATATGTTTTATCTGTGCTTCACAGTTCTTGGGAATTTAAAGGGAGCTGGTCCTCCACAAATTTTATTGCCTTGTCAGTGTTGAAGAGCTTTGCAGAAGGGAGCATTTTCTTTGAACTCTGAAGGGGTCGGTAAACATTACACAATATTCGGGCTCGTTTCTCAGAAGTGGGGGTTCATGTCTAACACATACACAATTGTGCTGTGTCCAAGACTCTTATTATGCTTTTCAGTTTGGCTTTCACAAGAGCCTGACCAAACACCCAAAGGCTTCTCCGGCTTAAAGGAGGCTTGTCTTGCCAGAAACTAAAGTTCCCAGGCATTAATCAATGTCTAGTCCCTACCAGGCTGAGAATAGACCACTTGCTTGTAAAGATGTTTAAGGAAACAGCCAGTGGCTTCCGGTAACAGCTAATGTGACTGGGAAAGATATCAATTATGACGGGGGTGGGGTTGAGTGGATAGAAAATGAGGGGATCGTTGTCAATGGTTTTATCCAAAGCAGGGTGTGATTTTTAAAAACAGTAATAATGATAAGAACATAAAATGAAATAAAAAGGACCTAGTAAGGTCAATGTCACTTCCTAGTTCATCCTGAGTTGGACTTCTAACAGTGATTCTGTGTTTTCAGTCTTTTCTATGAGGCAAGATGTGATTACAAGTGAAGTACATTGATTAACCCAAAATAACTTTCCCTCGATTTGCTGGATGCTCTAGAATACTCTGGAGACCCTGCTTTTCTTTTGAGTTCGCCATTTGGGGCTTGGTGCCGATCCGCATGCAGCCATTCAAACCAAGTGAACCAGAAAAATGTCAGGAACGACACAAGGACATATAGTACAGTTTAATTAGTTTAGAGAGAGCGTGCATGCCCCCCCCACTTCTCCCTAAACATCACTCAAGCAAATTGTGTTTTTTATGGTCTTGTTAAAAATCATTTCATGGTTGCAGTTTTGTTCTCAGGCTCACCTAGCAGGACCGCGTGGGTTATTAAGAAGGGTAGTCAGCCTGGCGAAGGTGGGTGCAGAAAAAGCATTCCCTTTGCTTTGAAAAAAGACAGAGGGGTTTAATCACCTGGCTTGTGCAATGACATATTAAAGAGCCCAATCCTGAATGTCAGTGCAAGGCTCCTGTTAATAACAGTCGCTAGCGAGCGAGGAAATGCTGCTGCTGACTTTAATCAGGAATTTTCCATAGTAACCGAGGCTGCCCACGGGTAGCCGGGCAGGGGGGTTTTCATTCCATCACGCACATTTTTCTGTTCGTCATGGTGAGGAGAACATTACTTACTACACCATGGGAGCGGGGCTCTGCTCTCTGGGAGTGGAAACCTTGCTGTTGCTTCTCCTTGGGAAAATTCCTCCCAGAAATTGGAGAACTGTTCTCTTTAAAGCCACCACAGCTTCAACATACTGTTCTGTTGCATTTCATTCCAAGCCCCCAAGTCTTTCTGGTGTCAGCCTGACTTGTCCTATAAATAAATCTGGGGGTCATGACAGCAGTGGGGCAGTCCTTCTACCTTATGTGGGACCAGGTTCTGATGGCCCAGAGATGTTGCTCCCCTGCCGAGGAAATTTCCATCGCTTCCCATGGCCCATGAGAAAATTCAGACTTTTTAGCCTGATGTAATCTACACAACAAATCATTTCTGGTTCCACTTCCCTTTCCTTATGCTGTGCTGGCCACATCGAGTGGCTCTGTAGGGCATCCTTAACCAGGCTCTCTCTTCCCTGGGCCTTCGAATGTTCTTCACTTCACACCCATGAGGGTGGCTACTACCAAAAAAGCAGAAAATAACCAGTGTTGGCAAGGATGTGGGGAAACTGGAACCCTTGTGCACTATTGGTAGGAATGTAAAATGGTGCAGCGCTGTGGAAAACGGTATGGCAGTTCCTCAAAAAATTAAAAATAGAATGACCATATGATCCAGCAATTCCACTTCGGGGGTGTATACTCAACAAAATTGAAAGCAGGATCTCGTAGAGATATTTGTACACCATGTTCATAGCAGCAGCGTTATGCAAAATACCTAAAACATGGAAGCAACCCAAGTGTCCAATCGATCAACGAATGACTAAGCAAAATGTGGTCTATAACACAATGGATAATTATTCAGCCTTAAAAAGAAGGAAATTTTGGCACACGCTACAACATGGATGAACCTGGAAGACATTATGCTAAGTGAAATAAGCCTGTCACAAAAAGGCAAATATTGCACTTATATGAGGTCCCTAGAGTAATCAAAATCATAGAGACAGAAAGTAGAATGGTGGGTGCCAGGGGCAGGGGGCAGGTGGAATGGGGAGTTGTTTAGTGGGTACAGAGTATCAGCTTTAAAAAGTAAAAAGAATTATGGAAATGGATGGTGGTCATGGTGGCACAAATTATGACTGTATTTAATATCACTCAACTGTATATTCAAAAGTGGTTAAGACGGTAAATTTTGGTACGTATATTTTACCATAATAAAAAAATAGAAAAAAACAGAATGTCTTTTTCCATGTCTATTGGACGAAATCCCTTTCATCTTTCATCTTTTGAGGCAAAGCTCAAATGACTTTCCTGAAGGGCCTTAGGGGACAGTGAGGCTGACCAACAGCCTTTTGCATAGCTACCTCCGAATGAAGCATTTATAGAAGGGTGTGTGTGGTTCGGTGTGTGAGTGTGTGTGTGTGTGTATGTGTGTGTGTGTGTGTGTGTAATATAAAACTGCCTGTTAAGCCATTTACCCTTCAGAAAAGACGGTGACTCCCGGGAGCTTTGTTACTCCAAGGGTGGTTTTATAGCAGCTGCAGGTGGGATTTTATTAGAAACGCCTAATCTCAGGCCCCGCCCCAGGTCTACTGAACCAGGTCTGCATTTTTACCAAAGCCTCAGGTGAATCATTTCTGCATTAAAATTTGAGAAGCACTGGTCTCGAGGGCCCAACTTCAAGAGGGTCATGCTTAAATTCCTCCATGGTATGTGGTTATGCAGCAGAATCAGTATGGAAGTCTTTAAATTCATATGCACCTAGGACTTACCTGATTCAATAGGTCTGGGGTGAGCCCTTAGAAATGGACATTTTTCAAGTCCACACATGATTAAGATGCACAGTTAGGTAGGGAGCCATTGGCCTAGCCCAGTGGTTCTTGAACTTTTGTATCAGAATAACCCAGAAGGCTTATTAATGCAAGTTGCTGGGTCTTACCCCAGAACTTCTGATGCAGAGAGCTGAGGTGGGGCTCAGGGTTTGCATTTCTAATAAGTTTCCCAGTGATGTGATACTGCTGGTGTAGGAGCTGCACCGAGAGCCACTGGCTTAACACATAGGAAATACTTGGTGTATGTATAAATGGAAGGAAGGTTAAAAAAAATTAGATTCAAGAAATGTCTAGCATTGTAGTTTTCAATCGTTGTGGAACTAGCCATCCTAAAACATGGGGGATTCAAAATAGTGTATTATTCTCACAATCCTGGGGGTTGACTGGGCTCAGCTGAGTGTGTCTTTTCCCTCCCATGGTGTCGCTGAGGGCACTCATGAGGCCACCATCCACTGGACGCTTGCCTAGAGCCACAGCACCCCAGACGGCCTCTCACCTCACACACCGTGGCTTCTCACCCCTCAGTCGTCTGGCCTGAGCTTCTTGGAAGCAGCTGGCTTCCAAGAGGGAGAACACAGGCGCTGTCAGTCTCCCTTGTAAGGCCTGGTCTTGGAAACCCCAGAATGTCACTGCTGCCACTTTCTATTAGTATCAGCCAAGTCCAGGCCAGCTTCAAGGGGGGGAGGGGAATGCGACTTTGTCTCTTCAGGGGAGGAACGAACGGCAAAGAATGTGTTAACGTGGCCATCGTTACCCCGCCATATCTAGTTTGTTTGTGTTTTTAAAAGGCCAAATTAAGGGACCTAACGAGACGTACCTAAAAATCCCGTGAGTCTGTCTGTTGTCACATGAGCTGTGTCTGCTGCAGCCTCTGTCGGTCCATGCCGGACCTCCCTGGCTGGGAGTCCATGGTGGGCGTCAGCTTTGCTCAGCGGTCCTGCTCAGTCAAGCTTGGATCTCATTAGCGATTTTGTGACCTCATTATTTTGGACCCAGGCTTTCTTCCTGTTTCGCCTGTTATGCCAAAGATGGAAGGGGCTTGGGAGAAGCAGTTTGTGGGTACAGAGTGTTCACAGAGCGTTCTAGAGGACTCAGATGCTGAGGTAGTGAAAGCCCCTAATTAGTGCCATAAAACACCGATGAATCTCTTAACCCTTGAGCATCAGATGGTAAAAACATTAAAAAGTTGGGGGAATGAATGGGAAATTGAATGACTTGATACAGGACCCTACCCATGGTCCATTCAGTTGGGAGTTATTATTAGTAATTGTATTATTTTGGTTTTCATTACTTTAGTATATGTGCTGCCAAAGCAAGCATGGTTTTCATTACTTTAATAACAAGTTGCTTTCCGTTCAGCCTACAGAGCCCTTTTCCAGGACCATTGTCACATCTGATCCTTCATAACCATGCATCAAGCGGTACTACTGGTCTCATCCTGCAGATGAGGGAGCTGAGTTTCTAAGCGTGGTAGTTGTCCAAGGTCATGATGACTAACTAGCTGCTGGAACTCAAAGCCAGGACTCCTAGCCACAAACCTTTTCTATGACTCTGTTTCAGGAAGTTCCTTCTAGGAAAGAACTTCATTTGCACATCCTGTAGTCACCCTACACAGCAAGGCGAAATAGAGTATAATTTAGGTCCCATTACTTGAAGTGTGGGCTTGGATGAGCACAGCAGCATCATGTGACAGCTTCTTAGAAATGCTAAATCTTGGGATCCAACTCAAAACTGCATTTTAACAAGGTCTCAAAGGGATGTGTACATCGCCAAAAGTTTAAGAAGCACAGATGTGGGGCACAGTTTTGGAGACAGGCTGGGTCCAAATCCCACCTTTGTCACTTACTCGTCTTTAAATATCACACACGCCTAGGCATGGCTTGGGCAAGAAATTCTCTAAGCTGCAGTCTCTTTATCTGTAACACAGTGACGCAGAAAGGCACCTGCCTTCCCAAGGTTATTGTGAACATTCTACAGGTTAATTCACACAAAGTGTTCGCAGGCTGCCTGGCTTACAGTAAGGGCTCAGTAAATATGAACTACTATTATTACTGTTAAAAATAAGAACCTTCCTGATCATCCAGCCAAATGCCCTGAGATTCTCTGCTGTGAAAAACAAAATTTTCCACACATACCCCCAAACTGCAGGGGGGCGAGGAGACAGCCTTTGCCCTTGAGATGCTCTTGGAGCAACGAGAGAGGAAGGGCGTATGCACAGGATTTAGAAGAGCAAACGTAGCCCCACAGACATCGCCCCACAGAGCCCGCACTCTCGCAGGCTCCATGGGCTGCTGATGAGGTGCCGCGGGGAAGAGGGATTGTTCTGGGGCTTGTTAACTAACTGATGAGTCAGGGGCGACAGCAGGAGAAGCATGAAGATAGAAATACGCAAACAGGGCTCAGCGCGGCCCTCCTGCCAGGCACACGTCCCTCCCTCGTCCCCCCACCCATGAGCATGCAGAGAGGGGTGGCAGGCTGGGGGCAAGCCTGCAGGCATAGGGGGTGACGTGGCGTCCGGGCTGGTCCTACCTAGGGCAGCAGGGCACACTGGGGCCTGAGGGGCTGACGAAGCCAGGATCTATAGGGGAATGCTGGGCCCCGAGTCCCAGGGAAAAGAAAGTGAATTCCCAGTCCAGAGTGGGCGCTGGTAGGCTAGACGTCAGCAGTCAAGAGTCCTCTGGAAGAGGCTTGACTACTAAAAGCACCACGACTGGAGGGGGTCAAGGTGAGGGTGAGGGTCCTCAGGGCTGCTTTGAGTATGATATTATTAATGGCAACAATTGATACAATAATATTTTATCACATGCTTAGTACATGTCAACATTTTCTATGCATTAATTCACTTCAGCCTCACAAGTATGTGGAAATCAGTCCTTTCTGAAACAGATTTGAAAACGGAGGCATATAGACGGTAAACTATTTTCCCTTAGTCACACAGCTGGGAAGTGGCACAGCCAGGCGATTTGGTTCTCAAAACTGCCCTTTTAACTATTAAACTAGACCGAATAGTAGCTGGTCTTTGATGCTGTTTATTTGGGGCGGGGGGCGGGGGTGGGGGATGATGTCTGAGTTGAATCTACTTGGCTTAAGGAACCTGGGGGAGAAAAAATTGGGACGACTTGTGACACTGTCTTTAGAGGAGGTGGCCACCTTAGAGATGACATCACCTTTTTGGATGAGACGATGTCACCTGGCCATCTCTAGCTGCAAGAGAGACTGGGATAAACGGTGTATCTTGCTTCTCCCTATAGCGTAAAGCTGGTAATGGAGAAATGGACTGCAAAAGTCTGTTGAGTGACCAAGCAACATTGCCTACTATATCCCTAACCAAAATTTTGTCCCTCTAACAAACCAGCCCACTCACTGTTCCCCACCAAAAGCTTCTATGCCATTGCATAAGCTGGTTCCCTCTGCCCAGAATACCTTCCCTCCCCTTCTCCATCTGATAAACCCCCCACTTACCTTCCAAGCCTCAGCTCTGTGATGCCTTCCTTTAATATCACTTCCACTCTAATCTGGGCTAGACAGACCTCCCTTCTATTAACCAAAAGCTTCTCTGATTCCTTTCTCTATCCTAGAGTCTAGCATATTACCTAACATAAACCAGGTGCCCATCGAATGATTATTGAATAAATACATGAAAATAATAGTCATCACCTTATTGTCATTGTGAAGTTGAAAGTGAGACAATTTATGAAAAATGCTATACATTTTATTAGTAACAATAACCGACATAATGATATTAGTAATTTCTGCTGGCATTCATTGAGTGCTTATTATTCTAAATATTGTACACGCCTAACTCATCTATTCCTAACAAAACCCTATGAGTGGGTCAATTAGTTAGTATAAGCTAGGTTCTGCTGAAGTAACAAACAATGTTCAAATCTCAGTGGTTTAAACACCAAAGATTTACTTCTCACTCATGCTAAGTGTCCCTTGAGAGTTGAGGGAAATTCTCTATTCATTGAAATCATTCAGGAACCCAGCTGACCATCCTGTGGTTGCAACATCCAGGGAATGTGGCCTCCTTGGTCAACATGACAGAGAAAGAGAGCATGGAAAACGCACAGCTCTAGATGCTTTTGTCTGGAAGTGATGCACGCCATTTCCACTGACACTTCATTGCTCAAGGCAAGTCCCAGGCTCATGCCTGAGTTTAAGAGAGTGTGTGTCACTGAAGGAGTTGGTGAGTGCTGATGGCATCTCCCACATGGATTCTATTGATACCTTTAATTAACAGATGAAGAAACGAAAGCAGAGGATGGAATACAGTAATTTTCACAAGATCACACAGCTGGTGAGTGGTTGATCCAGGATTCAAACCTGGCTTTTGTGAATTAGGGCAGCGGTCAACAATTTTCTGTCGAGGGTCGGTTAGTGACCGTTTCAAGCTTTGCCTGCCACACAGCCTCTGGTGCAACCACTCAACCCTGCTGTGGTAGTGCAAAGGCAGCCACAGACAATATGCAAATGATGGGCACAGAAGTAATCCAATAAAACTTTATTTGCAAAAACACGGAAAGGGCCAGATTTGGCCACTGGGCCATGGTTTACTGAGCCCTGAGTGGGAATCTTTGCTCATGATCTGAAGGTTACCCTGAGTTCTCAAGACTGTGAAGTGATGAACAAACATGAGTTATTAGAACTGTGTTTCTACCAAATATCTATTACATTACTTCCCTGGCTGGCCAGAGTCAAATGACTCCCCAGACTTTAATGGGTCACTGATCTCTCATCTAGACAAGGTTAAGGGTAACCAGCTTCTCTTTGGAGCTGGCTAATTATTACTGTACAAGTTTAAAGGGAATGACAAACAGGTAATTTTCTTACTAAACAAACAGATCAAGAACCATACCAAGGACCAAGCAAGCCAGTATTAAAGCCGTATTAGCTGTGTGGGGTCATGTCTAATGGCACATTCACTGGTGGGACAATGGTTCTGCTGGCCTGTGCTAACCAGCAATCAAAATCAATGGGAGGCTCTGGGCGCCACAGCAGGTTTTTTTCTGGGCCACTTACCCAAGGCCTTGTTTTTCCAGCTGACACTCTGCCTGTGTCAGCTAATTCCTGCTTTGGAAAATGCATTCCAGGGCTAATAAAGACTTGAAAGTCACACTATTTTCTCACCATGTTATTAAAACCCCAATTGCTTAGTCCTAATACGACCAGGAGATTTCCTGGCGAGCCTACAAATGGCCCGAATGTCACCGAGCCTGGGTTTTCAGTTGGAAAGCTGAGGCCTGAGGTCTATTTGTGGGTTGGTCGTTTCTCAATGATTCAGGTAGGGCAGTGGCAAGGCAGTGGGTTAGGCACAATAATAGAAGAGCATGGAAACCACCATTTTACTGAAACTCACGTGAGTTTGAAACTCTGGAAGGCAGCTATCCATCCTCACCGCTGGGAACCTGGGCCAGTCACTTCACCTCACTGAGCCTCAGTTTCCACGTTTGTAAAATGGCGACAGCGAGACCAAGTTCAGAGTATTTTGGTGACGGTGGCAGCGTGGTGTAAGTGCCCAGAACACCGTCCTCAAATGGCAGCGAGCCTGCAAGCAGGAAGGTCCCAGGTCTGGCCAAGTCACAAATAGCTGACAACTGGCCCTGGAAACCAGCAGAATCAAACCCAAGCTGGGCTCCCCAGGGCTAATTGGAAATTAATCAGGAGAAACAATAACCAGCCAGAAAAAAATAGGAGCATGAGCTAATGGAAGCTGCCCACCCGGAGCTCTGCTCATTCTGGGATTCCTCCCCCAGACAGTGCCCTGGGCCCCAGTTCTTCTATGGCAGAGCTGCGGGCAGCGGCCGGACTTGACGATTTAGAAACACGGATGGAGCTCATCCCAACTTTTCACACTCCTTTTTCAGATAAGAAAACTGAGGTACAGAGAGAGTCAGTGATTCTCTCCAGGCCAGGCAGCAGGGTTGCAGCCAGGCTAGGAGCTGAACTCAGATATCCTCCCGTCACCTGTCCACCTTGACATCCCTTTAGAAATGGGGTGGGCACCAGAGTTGGGTAGGCGAGGCTGGGGCTATACTAGAACTGAGGGGGACAGTGTGAGGGCAAGGAAGCAGATTTCTAAAATTCTGAACAAGGTAAAAGGAAAAATCTTTTCCCACTATAGTGTTACCCTGCCACCCACCTCACCCTCAGGCTGTGTTCAAACCCAGAGGGGAGGATGAGCTGCAGACCAAGAAGAGTGAACGCAAACACTACTTTTGCCTGATTTGCTCTGTGGAAGGCTTTTCAAACCTGGTCCTGCCATTTCCTCTCTGTGTGTCCTTGGGCAAGTCACTGCCCCTCTCTGAGCTCTAATTTTCCCACCTGGAGTGGTGGTAGAACCAAGAATCTTTTGTAAGCCGCAAAGTGTTAGGTAAATCTAAGGCTTTCACCATGAGGCTTGTATTTCTTTGTAAAGCAGAGGGAGCCAGGAAATTCCCAGGTGGTGGCAGGTGCCTTGTTCCTTAAAGAAGGGCAGAGGAAAATGCCAAGCAGCCACCCTGCGGAGCCTGAACCCCCTTTCCGCTTTAACAACCTCTCTGTCAACTGTCCAGGGGGTGACAAGCTGAAATCTGCAGTAAATTGCATTCTAGGCCGACTCACCAATCATTAGCCATGTGATGGTGTTTATCCTGCCCCAGCCTGGAATTTGGCCTCTTACAAAACCCAGCTACAAAGGAACAGGTTGCACCAAAACTGTGGAGAGGGAAGGAAGCCCTCGCAGAGGCAGGGGTGTTTATTAAAGTCACTCGGGCCAGGGCCCACCCATCAGGTCTCAGCCCCCGAGTCTCGGCTGACTATCTGGTGGCACTGATGTGAAAGTCTGTGGTATGATCTGACCCCCAGAGAGCTCAGCTCCCAAATTCTAATAACCGTCTGACCCCACCCCAAAGTCAGGTCTTTACAGCCAGTGACAGCAAGCAGCGTTGCCTCAAATTAGTTGCTGGTCACCTTTGGTGGGGCGGGATTGCGTCATCCTCACACTGTCTCTAGGAAGGTTTTACAGAAGTGGAGGCTGGGTTTCTGACCCATTGAGTCACTTGCCCAAGGCCACAGAGCCGGGAGGGTGGAGTAGGGGGGGGCGGGGGGAAGCTGCCGTTTGTATGTGCTGGCACACTTCCCTGCCTCTCCCCTTTCTTGGGATAACAAACCCAGCTGCCTGTCCACCTGGGCTGGGCCACGAGACCCAGGCGAATCCAATCATAAGACCAGGTCCTCCTGGCAAGAGGAGAACGGAGCATGTGACCCAGCAGGCCCAGTCTGACACCATTTTAAGCACTCTTCCCCTAGGAACACACGCACGCTCAGAATAACCCGTGATATAGTTATCAGCAACTTAGACCCCCGTTTACATGAACAAACTCAGACACAGCCAAGTTCAGTAACTTGCTCGAGGTCGCACAGTAGAAGGGCTAGGATTCAAACTCAGCAGTCTGTCTCCAAAACCCATCCTGTCACCCACTAGACTACCCTGAGCCTGAACACACCTGGGTGTGAACTTGGGCCATTTGACAGACAGCTGGCTCCTCTTTCAGTTCCACTACACCGCTTGTCAGGGCTTTTTTTTTTTCTTTTGTGAGACCTCCAAGGCCTCCTCCACTCTGCTTCTGGGTTGCCATTCTAAACCCTCTAATCAGGTCAGTCTGCCTCTCATAGCTTCTGCAACATTCTCTGTCTCCTACAGGGTCAAGTCCAAGTACTTGGCTTGCCACTGGGTCTGTTCTGCCTCCGCTCAATGGCTCAACTACACACACACACCACACACACACACACACACACACACACACACACACACACACACACACACACCCCACCCTTGCAGACAAACCAAATGCCTACAGTTTCTGCAAAATGTTAACTTTCTTTTGAGGGCAGCACTGTCCATACATATAATGGCAGCCACATATGAAATTAAAATTTTTCTAGCAGCCACATTGAAAAAAAATCGAAAGAAAGTAGTGAAAATAATTTTAGTAGCATATTGAACATGTTCAAAATATTAATATTTCAGCATGTAATCAACATAAAACAAATTATTAATGAGTTTCTTATTGTTGTTCTCCTTTTCGCAATCTGGCACGTATTTTACACTTAACACCACATCTCAACTTGTGCTAGACACATGTTTCTAGAGGCGACTGGATCGGACAGTGCAGCTTTAGAGTAAGGCTACCCAGACGTTGTCAAGACACAGGGTGTGTAGGAAATGATCACGCTTGTGTAATATCCTGGGCCAAACAGGTAGGTGGGTGATGGAGGCTGAAGCCAACGGGCCAGATACCCGTTTCCCCCACCCCCCCAAACCCACTACGGGCTGGGCCACATGCATATTAGGAAAAAGCATCTTGTCTAGGGATTTCAGCCCCATCTGCCCTCGAAGGTGAAGCTGGATGTCCTTGTTCTGTGCACGGCCTGTACGATTGTCATCAGGGGCCTATGAAGAGATGAGGGATAGATGTCTGGGTACACACATGATCAGCCATGTGTCCACCATGCCCTCCTGTCAGGGTCCTCTCTGATCTGGGAGAACCAGACACACATCTGTCTGGCCTCTTTATCCCACCACCATTTTCTTTGAGAGACAACCACAAGGGAGGAGGAGCAGGCGTCCCCTTCCACGCCTCCTCCAGCTCAGGACTTCATGGAAGTCTAATCCTCTCCTCCATCCTGGGGTGGCCTTGGCCTTCACCCTGCCCCTTCCCTGAGGCCATGATGGACAGGCGACAGCCAGGCAACAACCACCCCAACAACATGCCAATCAATAATAGAAGATCCACAGATACCATCCTGGTGTCAATTGCTTTTCCAAACCTTTCAAAGGGTCCTTGACAGTCACCACCTTCCTGAAAAGGCAGTCAGGGTTAGACATGACAATTTTGCCCCCTATTACATACATTCAGTGGTGATTATTATGATGTTAATTATTCACCCAGTCAGCCACGGAAGAGAGGTAAAATACAAACAGCGCAATTAAGAAATGCAATTTGTGTCAGCATGTGAGCTTCCTTCTCCCCGGCACCTCACAGAGGCAGGACCCGCCTCCCAGACCTGCAGTCACAATTTCCTGCACCTTCCTTCCCTCATATCCACCATACATATTCATTTCCCTCAATTTCCTCCACCACCAAACAACTCATCAAATAAATGGAAATTAAAACAGCACCAAAGTACCAATGTTCCCTCTTCTGGCAAAACACATAAAGTTATGATCATATCCAGTGCGCGAACCCTTTCACAACAACTTAGCAGGGAGCTGCAAGAGCTGTTAGAAAATGTCATACCCTTTGACCTAGAATTTATCCGACACAAATAAGCCCTGAAAGGGAAAACTGTCACGTGGGTGTTCGTTGCGGTGATTATCTCGAAGAGCTCCAACTTGGTCACCTCAAAACCAAATGACAGGGGAAAGGTGAACGAAAACACACAGTACCTCGATGCAGTGTAATATTATGCAGCCATTAAAAATGATGAGAAGATTATGTAGCAACCTCAAAAGGGCTTATAGTTTGATGTTCAGTATAAAAAGGCAGAACTCCAAACTGTCTGTCTGCAAGGTCTCCCAGACCCCCTCAGCCTGTGTTAGCCACGCCCTGGCCAGCCTGGGCTTCCCGTCTTACCTTCCTGATCCAGCCCGATTCAGGCCTCCTCGGTGCCGGCGCACATGCAATGGAAGTTCTTGGCGTCTACCTGCTCACCTGTGGCCCTAGGTGATGTAGTTTGGGGGATAGGCACTCTTGTTTTATCTCTCCCCGCTGCCTGGCACTTAATACATGTTGAGTGAATGAAAGAAGCAGTGACAGTGATTTTGGCTGCTGTTGACTGAGCCCCTACTATGTGGCAGGCATGGCGATGGGCATTTCTCATGTATTAGCTCACGTTATTTTGCTCTGAAATAATCTTATAAGTTAATACTATTATTATCCCCTTGGTACAGACGAGAAAGTGGATTTCAGGGGAGTGGTCACAGGCCCAAGACCCTGCATTTGGTGGAGAGGGGAGCCAGGAATTGAATTCAGCTCTGCCTGATGTCCGAGCATGTTCTGTTTATTTCAAGATGTGTGAGTGTGTGTGTGTGTGTGTGTGTGTGTGTGTGTGTGTGTGTGTATCTACCTATAACAATATAGATAAATAGGAAGAAATCAAGGAACAATAAAAACGGATGATGGACAGCTGATGACCAGTAAGTTGGTGGGTGATTTTTTTGTCCTGTGTTGTGTACAGTTTTTTTAAGTGTTCGGGCAGGTTGGCCAAAAAGAGAGAGACTCAGCCTGGGCGTCTAAGCCCTTATGGGGCTGAGCCCGGGTAGCCCAGGAAGCAAACCATGTGGGTCAATTAACTTCTTTTCTGTTTACCTGTAAGGGCCCAGGGGACATTCAGTTCCAGAGAGATGTCCTGTGCAAGACCTGGGCCTGTGACCAGTGGCAAGAGGGGAGTATCTGCGGCAACGCGCTGAGCTGCCGACCCAGCCTGGCCACCAGGCCCACCGGGCCCACTGCACAGGGCAAGTGTGGGGCAAGCGCGTGCCTGTCACTCCTGCCACCGTGTTCTCACTGCCTGTGGAGGAAGCTGCAGTCACGTGCCGGGGTGCATCTCATCACGCGGGGGTGGGGGCTGGGGGCGTGCTGGGATGCGTGGGTGACGGAAGCGTACACTCTGCCTGTGTGTTATGAATTAATATTTTTCATAAATCCTGTAATTATCTCCTGAATAGCATAATTACATTGCTTTGTAATTTCTTTCAGTGTTGAAAGCATGAATTTGGTAAATGCAAATGTTTAAAATATATCTCAATTTTCCTAAATTTTGTTTCAGCATGTCTTGATTTAAAAAATATATATATATATATATATATATATATATATATATATATATATATA
>NW_017731375.1:6644402-6649166 GCF_001890085.2 Hipposideros armiger | reverse complement strand
GCCCCTGCCCCACCCTGGGCAAACAGCATCCCCATTAGAACAGGCACCAGCCGGAGGGGCTGACTGTTGGACAGAGACTTTGCAGAAATGGGGAGAAAACCCAGCAAGTCTCATTCTCCAGTGTGAGTGGGTCATAGGATTGATTACCCAGTAAACTTGCCCAGAACTTGGTCTTGCAGTGATTAAGACACTGATGCTCTTTCTTCTAGGAAATTCACAAGACAGCGAATCTCAACCATTCTTCACCGCCTCTTACAGATGGGCACACTGAGCCCAGTCATTCATTCATTCATTAGGGACATATTTATGGAGGACCTTCCATGTGCTGGAGACTGGGCTCTGAGGAGACAGCAGTGTATGAGTCAGGCAGGATCCCTGCCCTCATAGAACTGACATTTCAGGGGGGTATTGACAATGAATAAGATTAATAAGGGAGACGTGTAGCATGTCAGATGGCGATCAATGCTATGAAGAAAAACACAGCAAAGTAAAGGGATAGAAGGAGGTAGAAGATGGGAGAGATGTTACTCCTTATAAAGGAGGCCTTGTTGGTAAGATGACCTATGAGTAGAGATCTGAAACAATAGGAAGAGCACACCATGGAGATATCAGCAGGAAGAGGGTTCCAGTCCGAGCGAATGCAAGTGCAAAGGCCCTGGGGCAGGGGCCTGCTAAGCATGCTCAGGGAACTACAGGAAGGCCAGAGAGGCTAGAGCAGAATGGGCCCATGGAGTTCCCATTTATTGAGATGGGATGTTTATTTTGGACCTATTAAATCGGATCTCTTCTATTTGTTCACCAAAATATTGAGTTAGACATCATGTAAGTGGAGGCAATGAATAGGGAGGACAATATATGAGTCTGGATTTCAGGGGAGAAGTCCAGGGTGGGGTCATCAATGTATCAATGGTAGCAAAGCCACAAGGCTGGCTGAGGTCCCTTAGGGAGTAAGTGTAGATAGAAAAGAGAAAAGAAGCCATCACTGGGTTCTGGGTATATTAGCAAGAGGTCAGGAAGATGAGGGGAAACCTGCAAAGAAGACTAAGGCATTGAGTGCTGTCCCTGAGCCCGGTGAAGAAAACACTTCAGGAAGGAAAGGGTGATTAACCGTGACAAGTACCACTGACAATCAAAATGGGATCATTGGATTTAGCAATGGGGAGGCCACCCTGGGGTTGGGGAGATGATGTCACCGAGAATGGAGCAGAACAACAACAGCTCCAAACACCATCTCCTTGGGAAGAGTAAGAGTTGCTAGCTCTTCAAACATTTGCTCATTCATTCATTCATTCATTCCAGNATTTCTTTCAGTGTTGAAAGCATGAATTTGGTAAATGCAAATGTTTAAAATATATCTCAATTTTCCTAAATTTTGTTTCAGCATGTCTTGATTTATAAAATATATATATATATATATATATATATATATATATATATATATATATACTCAAAAGCTGGAAAAAATAAAAACTGAAGTGGCCCAGGCTTGCTTTATTCCCTGAGAAATCCAGACGTCTGGTGTCTGAGCTTATGTGGAATAGAGGCAAGCTCATAGCTCTTGGCGCGTTTGGGAGTGTTCAGTGTGCTCGCAAATGGAACCCATTCTTTGGAAACAATAAATAAGGGAAAAGCAGAAAATACGACGACACAAAGCAAAATCTAGGTTTTTAAAAGGGCAGCATGGAACTTCCGTTTTAAAATGGAGATCAAGCCCAGTCAGTTTTATCTGTTTCTTCCTTAAATACTACTAAAAAGACAAAGGAATAAAAAAAAGGTATACGTTTACAAAGAGAACGAGGATAGGAGCTCAGATATGTCAATTTTATGAAAAAGGCAAGCAGATGGGCGAACAGTAACCAGCTTTGCCACCTAGAGAAAGCTTTAAGCCAGGCCTAGGGGAGCAAAGCCGAGGGCCCCGGAACATTCCAGGTGGCTCACAGGTGGGCTGAGGGGCAGGGCTGGAAACAGGAGGAATAGCTAAAGAAGCAGAAGACAGAAGGCACCATCGCCATCACCATCACCACCCCACACCCCTCTCTCCCTCACCCAGCGAATCAGACAGATGTCCCTCCTTTATCACAAGAGCCTGGATGGTTTTCTTTGGGGAAGATGAGACACCATCACTGATCAGGATAGGAGCAAAAGACTGTATTTTACAGAGGTATTACATGAAAGCCTCCACCTTGAATACAGAGATGCCGGCTAACAGCCGCCAGGCAGGAGGCTGGAAGACTGACTGCTTTCCAGGCGAGCTGGCCAGCCTGAGAGAAAACCAATTCACCACTTTTTACACCACAGTGAAGCTCACCAGTCAACAAGCCTCGCAGATGAGTTTCCAAACAGCTTTTCAGCTCTTCAACACGAACACCAGCCAAAGCCATGAGACAACCAGTCAAAGCCTCTAGAACAAAACACACAGGAAAAAAAAGGGAACCCTCAGGTGACGGAGGTGATGCTGAGGGCAGAAGAAAACGGCCAAGACACAAGGAGAACCACCACAATAATATCCTCAGAAAGACAGAGTGGTTATTCCACCCCTAAGATAAGAGCCTATAAAAACGAAAGGTAAGAGAGTACGAGAGGGCCCTTGTGAAAAGAAGGAATAGAGCAGGGAGCCTCGGAGCCTTCGCCCTCCCAGCGTCTAGGAAGGAACACCGGAAATCCAGGCAACGGGATTTGGCCACGGGGCACAGCGTTCCTATCAATCTGTGAAAACAGGTGGGTCTGGCTGCAGGCTGCAGCCAAACGGTATTTGCTGTCCATTGAGTCTCCACAGCGATCCTGCTAGGTATGAGTTACTCTTCTCCCTCATACCCAGAATCTCAAAAAGACACACTACGAGGTCGAAACATATGAAATGGTTCTGTGGGTCACTGCAGTTGCCACGGCTCGACCTAATCTATGGCCTAGGGTCACACTTGCAGCTCACTCTTTTTGGCCAAAGATATAAAATGTTAAAAGATAAGACATCATCACCTGGGGTCTCAAAGGTGCTGGGGTTTTTTGGTTTGTTTTGTTTTTGTTTTGTTTTTCTTTTCCCGTTACCCTTGAATCTAAAAGAGAAATAAAAGGTGTATTTTTGTAATGGTTACTGAACCTCTTTCTAGGTTGGCTGTGGTCAGTTTGCAGCAAAAGTATAGTGTTAATAGTGTGTGTGTGTGTGTGTGTGTGTGTGTGTGTGTGTGGTTTAAGTGAAGAAATCAAATCATTGTGTCTCTCAAAGTCACAAAGAGAGTATTTCTGGTTAGAACCAGAAAGCTCATTGCTGGACCTTTCCATCAGGCTGCCTCTGTCTGGGCCTGAAGCCCAGCCTGTAGGTTCCAGGCGCCATGCGAGGAACTTCATTTTTCTTTATGACTTCCCTTGTAGACTTCCGGCGTGACTCCTGCCTCCCTGCCATCTTGAATGAAATCTCTGCATGGCGGAAACTCAGCTATAATTTCTTTGGTCATTCGTCTTACATAACAACAAATCCTCCTTAGACAATTATAGTCCCAGGAATAGTCTCATTTCCATAATTAAAATTTCCAGTCTGGGTAATTGAAGAAACTCCAAATCTTATTTAAAGTGAAGGTGTGTCTCCTCCCCGCCGCCGAGGCCTGCGTAGGGCTGGGACCACTGCCTAAGCCCCCTCTGGCTCCTGCAGGTGAAATGGAGGGCGGGCTGGGGAGAGCCGGTCTCCCTGGCACCCATGCTCCCTGGCTTCGGTTTCCTCTGGCTTTGGGGTTTAAGCCTCATCTTTCTCTCCTGGGTGCTCTGCGGGCTCTCAGAAACCCCTGTCACTGGGGGTCTCCCATCTGTGATTGCCGTAGGCAGGGATGGTCTCTGCGGGCTGGCTGTGTACCAGCTCCCGGACCCCTTGTGGACTCGTCACTCGGGTCACCGCACCTTGGCCTCTCTGCGTCAAGTCTCCAGCCAGCTGTCTCTTCCTCATGGTCCACTCCTCCACGGAAAATGCTCATGCATTTTATACCCCAGCAAAAGCCAGAGTGCGGGCCGTTCCCAGCTCGGCCCTCCTCTCCTAGGCTTCTCCTCAGCCCGCTCCTTCTTGCCTGTACACCTCTCGGATGGGGGGCCAGACACCAGTCCCATATGTCCCCCAAACGCCAGGGACATAGGCCAAGCTCTCCCAGTGTTTGTCTGGCCTCCAGCCACAGGCCTGAGATGAGAAGGAAGTATTCCCATCTCCTGCCTGGAGTGGGGTCCAAGAGAAAATGCCAGAGCATTCCACCACTTCCCAAGACCGTCTTTCCTCTCAACCTCGGCCACCTCAACACTTTTCCACCGCAGGTGGTATGGGGCCCGGGGCAGGAGCGCTAGATTCTGTCCCCCACCTTGGTAAGTTCTGTGTCGGTGGAGTCTCGCTGCTCACTTTGCAGTGAGTGGAGGACAGGCCACCCCATTGTTTACTCTCGGCTTGTTGAGATCTCTGTAACGTTATCGTAGAAAGGGTCCCATTTTGGTCAGTCGTTACATAAAAGTGCTACATATGCAGGTATGTGCCTGGTAGGTGTGTCACAGTGGAAGAAGGTGCTTGTATGTGGGTGTGCCATGCGTGTGGAGAGTACGTGCTGCTGCACGCAGGCATACGGGCATGTGGTGTGTGAACTGGCCTCAGTAGGTGTCCCCCCATGGTGTGTGCTCGCACGCGTGCGTGTACTGTCCAAGTGTGCCCACATCTCATCCGTAAACGCCAAACCATCGGTTTTCCTGTGGCCCCACTTGCTCCCACACACAAGGCTCTGTCCACAACCTCAGGGCCTC
>NW_017731375.1:6627132-6641309 GCF_001890085.2 Hipposideros armiger | reverse complement strand
ATCTCCCCAAGTTTTTCATCTTACAAAACTGAAACTCTGTACCCACGAAAGAGCAACTCCGCGTTTCCTCCTCCCCCGAGCCTGTGGCAACCGCCACTGTGCTTTCCTTCTCTCTGAATCTGACTCCTCTAGGGACCTCATATGAGTGAAACCATATAGTATTTGTCTTTTCTTGTGGCTGGCTCATTTCACTTCACTGAATGTCCTCAAGGTTCATGCATGTTGTGGCATGTGTCCCAACGTCCTTCCTTTTCACAGCTGAATAATATTCCAGTTTGCATGTACCCCATGTTGTTTATCCGTTCATCCGTCAGTGGACACTGGGTTGCTTTCACTTCCTGGCTGTTGTGAATACTGCTGCTGTGACCATGACTGTGCAAATATATCTCTTCAAGATCCTGCTTTCAATTATTTTGGATACAAACAGGAAGTCTGGGTTCTTAACCAGTCCTGTTACTGACACGGGGGCGCCTGGGGCAAGGTGTCCCATGTTTATGGAGCAGGTCCGGCAGGGAACACACATACTGAACATATAACTCCAGGTGCTCTGAGTGCATAAGACCAGGGCGTTAGGGGACACAGATGGGACAGCCTACTGTGTGACCCAAAGGTGGAAACACAGATAAAGAAGATCCAGACCCTGCCCCTGAGATGCTCATGGAGTATAAAAAAGTAGCCAACCTTATTAAACCTTATTAATCAGTGGGACTCAGTTGAGAACCTCCAGGTGGGGATGTCTCAGCGTCTTCATGAGCCCAGCGCAGACTGAATAAATGTTTTAGACCTTCAATAGCGAGATCAGGGTGGTGGTGGTGGTGATGGCGGAGTGTTTGCCCTGCGTTAGCCACTGTGCTGAGGGCTTAACACACTTTGCCTTATAGAATCCTTGCACCAACTTGCAATGTAAGTGATATTACTATCCTGCTTTTACAAATGAGGAAATAGGCTGAGGGGGTGAGCTCATTTGCTCAAGGCATGCCGCTCGTGGCAGAGCTGGGGTTGAGCCAGCTCGCCAGCCCTGCTGGACGCCACTGCCGACCTGCCCGTGGCCCCTGGCGTCAGATCGCTGTGCCTTGCCCTACTCTGGCGAGCTGGGTGAATCGGGCTTACAGAGGGGCCACCTGGGCCACGCCCTGTCCCAGCAGCACACTGCCTTTCCGCCACACAGGCACCAGCAGATTTCAACACCGATTTCCTCATCTTCCTCTGCCAACATGTGACCCTCTGGCCCCATGACGTGGTAAGGGGAGAGGGGGTCAGGGGCTGAGCTGACCTCACCTCTCGTGGGGACTTCCACATCACCTCCCCACTGCTCTCTTGGCGTCCCCTGGCAGTCTGTGCCACACAGCAGCCCAAGTGGTCTTTCAAACGTGTAAGTTTGATTATGTCGCTCCCACGGCTACAGTCTTTTCATTAGAATAAATATCACACCCCCACCCCAGCGTCCGAGGTCCCATCTCCCATGTGATCTCAGCCCACTGCTCCCCATGGTCTGGCCACGTCGGCTAGATCCTGCTCCCGGACGCTGTAGGACAGCCAACCAGGCCACTGGGGAGACTGTCCCAGGCAGAGAACACAGTACAACCTCAGGCCTGAGGAAGAGAGAATGAGTGTGTGTGTGTGTGTGTGTGTGTGTGTGTGTGTGTGTGTGTGTGTGTGTGAGTGCGGAATGATATGAGGAAGGCAAGGGTGAGGATGGAGGCTAGAAAGGGATGCGAGTACCACATCGCACAAGGCCTTGAGAGCCCGCTGAGGAGTGTGGGATTCAGCCCAAGGCTGGGGCTTTAAACAAAGAATGACAAGGTCAGGTTTGAGCTTAAGCAAAAGGACTTTTGCATATCTAATAAAAGTATGCCCAGAATCCAGGAGAAAGGCAGTGGCCCAGGCCGGGAAGGGTGTCTCTGGGAGGTGTGTCTCAGGAAGCAACAACCCACTGGGCGCCTGCTGGGTCCCAGTGCTGACCACATCTGCTGATGCAAAGAAAGCGGGCCGGAAGCTGGGACCCAGAGGCTGCTACTCCGGCTCTCACCACTCAGAGCCAGTGGGTCCTGTGCTGCGGGCACCAGAATGCCACCCAGAGGTCAGCAGAGGGCCTGAGCACTGTGGCCACTGGGCCCTCCTGGAGAAGGGAGGTGGTCGCCAGAAGCAGTGGGTGCCACACACTAGCAGAGTGTCGGGATAACCATTCGGGGTGCTACTCTGTGCTTTGCGCTCCTATATTCATTCTTCCTTTCTCCAGTGCAAACAGGTAGCTCGTGCTATATATAGAAGACGCTCAATGATAGGCCGCCTCCCTGGCTTTTATATTTCAAAAGCCTGAACTTGAGGTTATTACACTGCAGGGAACAGCCAAGTGCCTTTGAGTGCCATGAGACAGAGAGGGAGGTTCCCCACCACTCGGGAGGCGGTGGCAGCTGGCAGGGTCAGTGGCAGTGGCTGGGTGGCGCATTAACTTAGGGAGCCCAGAGCCTGGCCTAGCAGTAGCAAGATGCCTTCCTTCAGGGGACCAGGCAGGCACAGGAGCCGGTCAACAGTAGCTGTGGCTGGAAGGCCGCCCCGAAGACCCATTTCAAGAAATTGAACGGGTAGGTTTGCAATGACACGTGTATGTGGAATCAACAATGAGAGGATTTTAGAATCCCAGAGCTGGAAAGGCAATGGACATGGTCTGACCCAGTCCAATTTTACATGTTTAGAAACCGAGGCTCTGAGAAACACAGTGACCAACCTGAGGTCACACAGTGCACCGGAGGCCGAGGCTGCTTCCGAAAGCAGTTCTCTTTCTCTCTCGTGTCGTATCCTCGGAGGCAGGAAGCCCGCTGGGCATGGAGCGGAGCCATCGCTGGGCCTCCCAACACCCCGTCTCCCAGGCTCCTCCTCGGAGCCTAGGAGTTCAGGGGTGTCACAGCCCCATGCTGTCGACAGCTTAGGCTCCTAGGCTGCAGGAAGTGTTCAGCCTGTGGCCTCTGCCGCCCAATCTGGCTACCTGTACACCTGGATTCCACCCATTCCATCCAGCCACGCAGGTCTGACTGCCTGATTCCGCATGTTTTCCGTCCTCTGCACCTTTGCACGGGGAGCGGTTCCACTGACCTGGGATGCCCTCTTTCCCTTCCCCGCCCTGCTGAGTGCCACACGCCCTCCTGCAGGCCACCGCCTCTGCCAGCTCTTCCCTAATGAAAACCCGGGTCACGCCCCTGCCTCCCAATGTCTGTCTTTTCCTCTCTCTAAATGCAATAGACCACTGCCTGCGGCACAAAATTATGTACTGCCTGCTGATTTTAATTTTTTCATGTCTTCTCTCTTGAGATTAGAAACTCTGCCTTAAATATGTTGCATCAACAAAGCATCCAGGGCTGTGCTGGGTGCTTCAAAGGTGCTCAGTGAAGGTATGCTGGAGTGAGTGACTGCAGCAACTGTCAGATGGGGCCCTTTCTGCCCCTCAGAATCCTGCGAGTGGGACCTCCCTGGCTCCTGCATTCCCGGGAAAGGCGGCGAGGGCCTTGGTTTACACCAGGGACAGCAGCCTGTCATGGAGGACTCGCTGGGATGGGTCAGGCTGGGCGCTCCACATCAGCCAATGCCCATTCAGTCTCACAAAGACCCCCATGAGGAAACTGAGGCTCAGAGGTGGAACTGATTTGCCGTGGGGGATAACACAATCTACCTGACTGTGGAATCAGGCTGGGGCGAGGCTGACCCTGTCCCTGGTGCACAGGCCACATGCAGGCTGAGCCCCTCAGATGCAAATGGGCAAGGCACACCCCTGACCTCCAGGAGCAAAGTCCGCAGCCCCGCCCACTCCCCCCGCTGTCCTGCCAGCTCAGTGGCTGTCCCTGTCACCCGGACTCCTGGGCCTGCAGTTTGGGGAAGAACAAGAAGGAGGGAAAAGCAGGTTCAACCAGATGGCCAAGCTGTTGTTTTAATCAGCACTTGTGGAGCTCTGGGGCTGAGGTCAGGCGCTATGGCTGCCAAGCAGGCCAGGGTGGCTCCTGGTGAAGAGCCCAGGCCCCGGATCTAGGTTCAAATGCTGGCCTGTGGCTGGGTCACAGCTGTGGTGACCCTGGGCAAGGCTGGCTCCCTCTCTGAAGCTCAGATTCCTCCCCTGTAAAATGTAGTGATGACCAATCGCCATGTCAACCTGCAGACAAATACTGAGTTGGGACAAGTTCTTAACCCTTGTATGACATAACAAGAAAAATAATGACAATGAATACGTATATATCTACATCTATATGTCTCTATAGCGATAGATAGATGATAGAGAGATAGATAGATAGATAGATAGATAGATAGATAGATAGATGTAGATATCACCATAACAGGTTTACAGTCGCCCTCCCTTAAGAAGAATTGGCCTTTATTCTGAGATTATATTCTTCCTCTATTTTTATTTTTTGTGGTTGAAAGGGCTAAGAGCTTTTGTGCTTCTATTCCCTCTGCCTACAGCCCTTACCCCGCCCCACCCGCAGGACTCACCTCCTCACCAGCTTCAGAACTTACTGAAACGTCTCCCTCCCAAGGACTCCTTCCCTGACCACCCTGTTTAAAATACAATCCATCCCCCATGTGACCTCACGTGGAAAGAGCAAAACCAAGAAACTGCTACTTCTTTCCCGACTCACTGTCCAGCACCCTCTGACCAGGACGAGAGGGGCTCCAGCCCTGGGCCCTGCATTTCAGAGGACCCCACTCTGGCCCTCTTCCTCCTCACAAATGAGGCGTCTTGAGGGACAAGGGGATGTGCCCAGCTGGAGCCCATCTGCCCTCCAGGTGACACTCCAGGTTCTCAGGCCACTGGAGTTCCTACTTTCCAGGCCTCTCCCCCATTCCATTTTCCCAAGGGTGGACCATGCGGCCAGTGGGCGCTGCTTGCTGGGGGAGGGGCGGGCGGCATGCGTGGCCCCTTACAGAGCAGGAAAACATGGAGAATGCGCAAAGCAGCTGCCGGATCCTGGCATCAAACACTGAGTTGGGCCAGTTCCAGGTCATTAGGAAGCTGTTTGTCAGGTTAGGAGATACAACATATTTTATATAAGTTCATTACCTTGATTTCTAATTTTTGAAATATTTAAACACTGGTTTATGACCCTGTCCAGGGTGAGCCTGCTGTTCCGAGCACACCTTGCTACACGGTACACCCTCAAGCATGGTCTGGCGGGAGAGGAGACACACAGGCTTAGAGGGAGTTGGGGAATGGAGTGAGCATGGGGTTCTCCTTCTAATACAGGGGCTTTGAGGAAACTCAGGCACAGGGCTTTGGCAAGGTACAGGCCCAGGAACAGATGACCAAAGGGCTTTCACCTTTCCCGAATTTTGAAATGACAAAAGAAGGGGACAGGGAGAGACTTTTTTGGCCTTTCTGGAAGGTCTCTTCAGCACCTGCAGGTTTTTCTGGCTGGGCATGTACCTGGCTGCTTTACCAGGCCAGCTGCGGTGGGCAGGGGCTGAGTGCCGCTCCGCCTGGCTACTGCTACAGTCCAAACATTCACTGTGTCGTGAGTGCTCAGGAAGGAGCTTCACTGAGGGGTGGTGTGGGTGACAATGCACCCGGATGTGTGCCAGTGGATACGAGAGGCTGGGATGGGATTTCCCAGGAAATCGTGTTTCCCTGTATGTTTCCTAGGGAGCACCAAATCTTCGCTAAGTCGATTTCACACAGAAGGGAGACCCTGACTGCATGAACTTCTGTTTAATTGTTTCTGATGAAGTGACCTGAACCAGAGGGCTCGGTCAGACCTGGCACTGCCCCGTTTAGTCCCAACACTGGCCCGTCTGCAGCTCGTGTCGTCTCCTCCCATCTCCTCTGCCTGAGCCTCGTTTCGCTCTTGCACACGCTGCTTCCCCCGGGACGCCCCTGCCCTCCTTTCTTTACCCCGCCAGCGTTCTCCTTCGGAACCAGCTCAGCCCGGCCGCTGGCCTCCCAGTCGCCCGCAGGCGGTCCTCTGCCCTCCCCAGGCCCGTGCCTGGCTTCCTTCTGTAAAAGGACTCCGTGCATGGTGGGCTGATGGCTACCTGTCTGTCCTCTCCAGTAACTTGAGAGCAACTTGGAGGCAGGGACTGGACTTTATTCTCCTCTGTCCCAGTGTGTACCTCCAAGCCAGCCAGGAGCAATGTAGGTGATCAGGAAAGGTCAGCGGAGGGCTGGAAGCCCCTCTCTCAAATGGTGCCCTGTCAGCACGAGCCTATGTGCTACTTGCTTAGCCGAGGAGGACTGACCGCGACAGTGTCCAGTATCCCCATTTTATCACCGTGCAGGCTGAGAAGCACTCGGCCATGCTCGTCTCTGGGGCCAGTGCATCTCTAAAGCAGTCCTGGTCTTCCTGCTGTTTGGCTGGGGACAGAGGAGCCACAGCAGCACTGACTAGGGGCTGTCCGACCAAAGTGCAAGGTGGCATTGAACCTTTCCCTCAACAATTGCCAGACTTCACCCCGGGGGCGAGGAGGCCAGAGACCCTCCCAGGGACTGGCAGAGGCCCAAGGCCAGGCCAGGACATTTCCAGGCAGGAGCTGGGCCCGGCCCCAGGGTGACACCAGCACAGGGCTGGGGAAGAGGAGACAGGTCTTCTTCCCCAGTTGCAAAACCCCTGCTGAGTCATGCTCGCTAAGCCTACTTGGTACCAAAGTCAGGGGCACAAGTTCAAAGCTGCCTGGTTAGTACTAACCCTGTTGATTCCTTGGCCTTCCACATCCCATCTCTCCTTGAGCCCTACTAATCCCCTTCTGTAGGGCACAGCTGTTAGTTTCTGGTTTTGTTTTTCCCCAGGATCCTTCCCTTTCTTTGGGTGACAGCACCCCAGTTTTTCTTGGAGATCCTCTTCCCCACTCTCAGCCCAGGTGAAGTTGGATTATCTCCCCCTCCCCGAACACCAAGCCTGGTCACATGGCCCAGGCCTAGCCAATGAGAACTTTCTCTCTTGCCCGGGATTGGGTCCAGGATGGGAACATGATGACCATACAGCACATGAGATTCAGTGCCAAGACTTTCCAACACATGTTGAAAAAGAGACCCTCTCTGTATCTGCAGAGATTTAAAAAGCTGTGCAAATATGTCATCCTATAGCAACCGGGGCCTCCACGTGCAGACCTGTTGCCTAAGAACGAGGCCACCCGACAGGAATCAGGACCGAGAAAGGGTGCGAGGAGCAGACCCAGCCTTCTAGCCATGTGTGAAACTCAAAACACATCTTTGAAGGTTTCAGCTACGTGGACTAACACTTTTCCTGTTGGCTTGTGCATGTTTTAAAGTTGGGCTGTTGTCATTTGCAAACAAACGATCTCTGACTAACACCACCTGGATAACATTTATTCTACCCATCTTCCTCTCTCTTCTCATCTCTATGTCCTAGTTTAAGCCTTGCCATTGGCCTTGACAGTCTGCCCTGGATTTTATTGTGCCAGACCACCAACAAATAATTGCAACAGGATAACATAACAGTAGTCGTAGTCAAGCAACTGCGAGCTGCGTGCACATTTATTGCAGGGCCCCTGCTAACTGATCGTTGCAGCTTGTTGATGAAGGAGGCCGAGGGTCAGAGAGATAAGGGACTCGTACATTCTCAGGAAGCAGCAAAGCTAAGATTCGAACTCAGACGCTGACTCCAAAGCTCATGCTCTTTGTCCAGCCTCGTCCTGCTGCATTTAACTCTGGGTGGACCTTGTCTCTACCACAACAATCGAGTTTTAGGTGGGAACGCCGAGGTCCCTCAAAAGCACCGAGCGCTGAGTATAGCCAGACTCTGTCAAACACCCTGGACTTCATGGACACTCTTTAGAGGCACGAACTCTGAATGTGGTTCATCATTTTTCTTCTGCCCTTGTTCTCCTTTTCCTCCATTTCCACACTCATTCTTAATGTTGTGGCCAGGCTCACCTGCCCGTCTCTGCACAATCAGGGTAAGCGGACCATGGAAGAACCACCAAAATGTTATGGGATGAGGCCAGAGCCAAGGAAGAGCAGAGCACCATGGGAACAATCCATTTTGCTTGGGGGTGGGGGAGGGGCGTGGAAGAAAGTCATATAGAGGCGGTACCATGTGAGCTAGAGGCTTCAAAGGGTGTGGCAGCTTTTGTCAGGAAGGGGTGGGGGGGGGACGGCATGTCTGGCATGTACAGAGGTAGAGGCATGAGAAATCTGGTGTATTCTGGGAAGACAACACAGCTGGGTGACGATGCAAGACAGCGAAGGGGAACAGAGGAAGAGGAACTTTACCAGAGGAATAAGGGAGAAGAAAAGCAATCGGTAGTTTGGATGATTTTCCTGGCCTTTTATCTAAGCTTTGCTTAGATGGCCAAAGAGGAAGTGCATACTTCCCCATCCCATGGCTTCCCTCAGGGAGAGGAGGGTTAATTCAGAACCACATGAAGAAATGGCTGGGCAGCAGAGTGTGGAGGGGACAGACCCAGGCGGCCTGAAACTTGAGCCAGGGACAGGGGGCTGGGAAGGTAAGAGGCCAAGGAAGGGACAAGTCAGTCGCTGAACTCAATAAAATCGTCCATGCCGAGCCCTGCAACTGGACCTCAGGGATACAGAGATCAATAGGACAGGGTTCCTGGCCCCACAGGCTCACAGGCTGGCCGCAGGGACACACGAGATGGCCAAGACAATAAAATGGGCTGAGTCCTGGAGCTTGGCTGTCTAGCAAGGGTCTAGGAGAACGCCAGGGGCACCCACCCCAGCCTGGGGGCTTGGCTTCCTAGAGGAGGTGACATTGGAACTGGGCCTGAAAGGATGAACAGGCATTTGCTGCCCAGAGACTGAGGAGCTCTCTTAATTCCCCTATCCCCACTTTGATTAAAACTGACCGCACTGTAGCTACTTGGCCAACGTCAGTCCTTTCTGCTGAGTTCCATGGGGACAGGTTCTCTCCATCAGGTTCACTGAGTTATCGCAATGAATGTCTAGTATAGAGTAGGTGCTCAATAATGTGTGTGTGTGTGTGTGTGTGTGTGTGTGTGCACATGAGAGCGCAGCCTGTTCAAAAGCTCAGACATGAGGTGCAGACTTGGGCAGCAGCACGAACAGTGTGGTTTGGCACAAGGTGGGTGGGCAGGCAGGGTCTACAGCAGAAATGGCCTTGACCGTCCATCTGAGTAGTTTGGATTTTATCCTCTAAATGGGGAGAGATGTGATCAAGATTGTATTCACTCATTTATTTGGCAAATATTTATTGTGCACCTACTATGTGCAAGGTCTTGTGTTTGAGCCTAAGGATATCACGGAAGCACGACCAACTCCTTCCCCACGTGAAGCCGACATTCTCATGGGAAGACAGCAAACTTGTAAGCGATTAAGAAATAGTACCTTCTCAGCTCGTGATGAAGGGCTAGGTAGAAAAATACAGACAGGTAAGGAAGTGGCTAGGAATTGATGAGAAAGGGGAGGCTCAGTGCTAGATGGGGAATGTGTCAGACAGGATTGTGTCAGCTGCAGGGAGCAGAAATCTTGACTCACAGTAGCCTAACACATAGGAGTTTATTTATATCTTGCAGCAGGAAGTCCAGGAGCTAAGCAGCCCGGGGCTGGATGACGCCTTAGGGGTGATGTCAAGAAACCAAACTCCTCTTTCTTCCTGGGTCACTTCCTTAGCATGATCTCTGACACTGTAGCCTCTTCATGGAGAGAATGAATTCGTGCATTTCATATGTATATAAAAGTGCATATTTAAAAACACTTAAGTTGATGCTTTGCTGACATGTAAATTTCTCCATCTAGAAAAATTCAGAAAAGTCTGAGGCTCACAAAAATGATGGGTGTGAATTGTCTGGGGTAGAAAAAAGGGAAAAAGGGCCACAGCCACATCTGGGTTGATATGATGTACGATTGGATGGTGCTGGTGCCCGTGTGTGCATGCGTGTGTGTGCGTGTGCGCGTGTGCGCGTGTGCGTGTGCATGTGTGTGTGTGTGTATTCAATTCCTCTACTGGACTCACTCAATGGAAGCAGATATTCAAAGCCAAAAATGGCCGTAAGACTAACCCCGTCTCCCACAAAGGCACGCAGCAACATTTTAGGCAGAGCATCTGGCACCCTAAATTTCGTAAAATGGAAGATGTGGGACAAACTGACCGTCGCTGATGCTTCGTTTACAAAAGGATCCTTTTGGGGTGGGGGGGAGGTGGATTTGAGGGGGAAAGGCTGGAAACAGAAGTCCTGGGAGAGACGGGGAGGCATGGATTAGGGCGGGTGAGAGGCAGCTTTGAGAACTATGGTGGGGGGCGGGGAAATGCTGAAGTGGTGAAAGTTAATGTAGAACGGAATGAAGGGCCACCACGCTCCGATGAGAGGACCCAAATACAGCTCCAGGAACTGGCGAGCCATTTCCAAGTCATCGACTAAGTCAGCCAACAACACATCCCTCCCCCACTATGGCAGCCAACCCTGATCCTGACCCTGCCCTTGCTTCTAAGAAGCAAGTCCCGAGATAGCTCTTGGGGTTTTCTGGATGCTGAGAATTCCAGAAGTTGGCCTGCCCCTGCCTCTATCTGTGGAGCAAGCCCATGGAGGAATCCAAACACTCACTGGGTACTGGGTACGGGGCATTCATTAGTGCATGGTAGCCAATGACAAACCCATTAAAAAACAAAAACATGCTAGCACATCTCTGGGGAGTTTGGGGGGAATGCAGACGAAGCAACCCAGCCTTGGGGCCCTGGTAAGTGGACACCCGAGTTGGTTACTGATTGGGGATTGGAAGTTGAGAGGTGGTTAGAAGTTGCTTTAAGAAATTGGGGGCTATGACTGTCATCTCCTCGGCAAGGAGGGGAGGACGATAAACTTCAGAAGAGCCCCTTTCAAACAGATTATGAAGGCATCTATTTTTCATGTCACTAGCTAAACTGGTTCCCGGAAATCAAACATTCCACCCTTCCTGGGCCAAGCGCTGTTCTAAGGCCTGGAGAACAAAACAGACACAATCCCTCCCCCTACAGAATTCAGGTTTCTGGTTAGAGGAGACACCCCCAAAGCCCCAAATAAACAAACAGTCCACATATCGTATGCTGGTTGCTCCCTTCTGTTTGTCTGTGGCAAGCAGTGCTCTGCCAGCATCTTGGAGGTAAATGTGCGCACATATGCCCTTCATTACATAACTCACTTATAAGTCATGCTGCTTTCTTCCTCTTCAACCATGTAGTCAAAAGGAGGTTTGGCCCAGACGTGTGTCAGTCAGCAACAGGCAAAGCTCTGGGTACCTGCTGTCCCAAGTTTCTCATTCAGCATATGGGGGATTCAAGATGGAAGCATGGAAGCCCCACGGGTGAGCGGTCCACAGATCAGCCAATTGACAAACAAGACCCACGCAGCCCAGTTTGCAGGCTGAGGTGATGTCCCTGCTCCATCACCTGACCGCAAGACTACCTGTTCTATGCTCCAGGCCAAGCTGGAGGCCTGTGGGCGGAGGATGTCTCTCAGTAAAGTTGTGATTAAGTGTACAGGGCTCGATAAGGGGACAAAGCACTTTCACATTTGTTATCTCACTTTATATTCCACAGGGAGCTGCTGGATTTAGCAAGTAAAGTTACAGGACACCCAGTCACATTTGAATGCAATACTTGGAACACACTTATACTTAAAAAAAAAAAAAGCCTTTGTTTTTCTAACATTTAAATTTAACTGGGTGTCTTATTCCATTTGGGCTACTATAACAAAATACCACAGATGAGGTGGCTTAGAAACAGAGAATTCTTTTTCATAGTTCTTGGAAGTGGGAAGTGTAAGATCAAGGTGCCAGCAGATTTGGTGTCTGTGAGGACACACTTCCTGATTCATAGACGGTTGTCCTCACATGGTGCAGGGGGTAAGGATGTTCCGTGGGGTCCCTTTTATAAGGGCACTAATCCCATTCCTGAGGGCTGTACCCTCGTGATCTAAGCACCTCCCAAAGGCTCCATCTCCTAATACCATCACAGTGGCTGTCGGATAGCATTTAACATATGAATTTGGGGGGACACAAACATTCATTCTGTATTTTATCTGGCAACCCTAACTCTGCAACCCCCAGGGGTAGGCAATATTAGTGTCCCCATCTGATCACTGAGGCTCAGAAAGTAAATAGACCAAGGGGATGACAGGGTGACAGAACTGGTCTCTGCTCCTGCACTGGTCCCCAGGTCCCCCCGGGGGGCATCTTCAAGGCAACAAGGACGCTCCGGGGCAGAGTGTGAGACTATGGGGCTGGGAGGGAGAGACAGTGAAATGGGGTACTGTGGAGGGGGCGACCACCACCAGAGGAGTGGATCACACTGTTTTCATACCGGAGGGCAGAGGACAGAGGGGCCCTACTCAGTTGCGACACGTTTCGGTTTCAGCTCTCTGTACCAGGGCCCGGCACCCCAGCCAACAAGCTGGAAATGCAGGAAGCCATCTGGAGCTGTGTGCTGAGTCACAGGGGCCGGAGAAAAACAAGAACATAGTGAGGGCAGGGCAGGGGGCGGGGAACAGCCTCCCTGGAGATCCCGGTGGGCGCCGGAAATAGAAACTGCTCCCTTTGAAGCATCTGTTAGGAGGTCCAAGATCACCACACAATTCCAGTCCACTTCCTATTAAGCTCCCGCTGAATGCAGAGCTCAGTGGTATGAGAATGTCAACAAATCAGGTGGTCAGGCGGAAGTCGCTGTGTTCTGCTTTGTTTTGGTTTTTTGTTTTGTTTTTTTTTTAATATCCTGGCTCTGGTTACCCAGCACCCTTTGGCCCATTTACTTAAAGTTTCTGACCCTGTTTCCTCTTTAGTAATAATAATCCCTATTTCATTGAGATAGTGTGAGGGTTTAAAATGGAATCACATTTTTCTAAAGTATCCTGCATAGGTCTAGCACACAGTAGGTGATGAACACATGGTAGGACTTATTATCAAAAAGACAGAAAAATATCTTTGTGTCAGGCTGGCGTGGGGGTTAAATGAAATAACACATCTCCACTCTCAAGAGCACGCCAGACCTAGATATAAGCGAGGTTTCCTTTCTCCTTCTCCTGTTGTTAGATCCTGACCAGAGGCTCCTGGTCCTCCCTGGGTGCTGGTTAGTAAGGCTAACTACACACAATGAATGCTTGCATGACATCTGTTTATTCCATTCCACAAACATTTCCTTTTAACATTGTGCATGTTCCTGGCTCAGCCCCTATAGAAAAAACAAAATGAAGATAAATACTCCTATTTTTCTGTTGTTTTTAGCAGAAAAATTGTTCTGTGCCAGGTGCTAAGCTAAGCACTTGACATGTACTGAACTCTCAGAGCAACTCCTTCAGATCAGTACTATCATCATCCCATTTCACAGCTGGGAATACTGAGGCTCAGAAGGATTAACTACGTCGTCCAAGTGCACGGAGCTAGTAGGTAGTAGAGTCCAGGCTCAGTTTGTTCCAGGCCTGATTCCTTCAAAGGTCCTGACTGGCATACTGTGGATAACTCCCAGAGGGAGAAAACCCTCAGCTGGAAATGTCAACATATTCAGGCCCATATTCAGGTGTAAAGCATAGGGCAGTGAGACGATTAAAACGCCAGAGGAGAGGTTGGTGATCAGAGTTACAGCAGTTCTGGGCTGGGAGGGGACTCCTGAGGGACTTCCTAGAAGGTGGGGGTAGTGTGGGGGTGGGGAGCCCCACTAGATCTTGGCAAAGGAGACGGAGGAGGGCATAAAGAAGGCAGGTGAGCAAAAGCACAGAGGAGGTCTTGGCCAGGTGTGGGCGGGGTTCAGTGGGGGGCCAGCTGGCTGGGCCTGAGCTGTGTTGTGGAAAGCAAAGGGAATGCTATCCTGTCGTCACAGTCTGGCTGGGGCAGGTCGTCCTTAGTTTCTAGAATGGCAAACTCCTCGGCCTTGGTGCAACACCCCTGATTGGATTCCTACCCACGCACACTGGACCTGGTCAGCGGCGCTCAGAGGCGGACCTGCTGTTGGAAAGAAAGGGGTTTCTGCAGAATCAGTGGACATGACCTGTCTTGCCCTGTGGCCTCGACCTCAGCTCTCCTGGGAAAGGAGACAGCGCCATTTCCTTTGCCTTCCAAGGAGTCCACTAAGAAGGCCACATGCTAAGGGTCATGAAGCAAACTCAGAGACTGTAGAACTTTCCTTCAAGTCAGCCTGGCAATATGTATGAAGAGAATGAAAACTAAGCATACCTTTGGATTTCACAACTTCCCTGCAAGAAATTAATCCTAAGGAAGTGTCATGGAGGTGTGC
>NW_017731375.1:6622639-6625847 GCF_001890085.2 Hipposideros armiger | reverse complement strand
CATCAGAGAACAATGTGAACAAATGGCTGCTGTTTACACGGCACTCCAGTGCACACGGTCTTTTGAGATTTTTGAAATAATCTCATGAGATAAGTCAGGCCACCTTAATTAGCTCCATTTTTAGGAGGGAAGGTGCAAAGAATCGAGGGTCCACTTCCCTTGCCCAGGTTTCCTGATTTTGCCACACAGCCGGGCACATGGGAGGGTATGCCTCAGATGCACCCAGATACCCAGAGGCCCTGGTAAGAAGCCTGTGGGGGTGATCCCTGCTTGGGGGAGGGGCGGGGATGGACCTACAGCCCCCAACGACAGAGGCTGAGTGCGAGAGCACGTGTGTGGAAGAAGAGGCGTCTTCCCCACCTGACAGACGCTCCACAATTCAAGCGTATATTGAATTCATGAAATAAGTTGCTTTCAGGAAAATGCCACTCTTGGGAGGTGGTTTAGCTGAGATGACAATTTATTGGGTTGTTGTAAAAGTCATGACATATTTTTTCCTATGTTTTTTGTTGCAAAAATGCGTCATGACTTTTCCAACAACCCAATAGTTGCTGTTCCATCTCAGGCTAATTCTTTTCCCCTTCAGCGCCGCCTTCTCTGTAAAATGGAGGCCAGGTGTGTGCTCACTCATCTCCCTGCAGGGTGATGGCTGCGGGTGGGCTCTGGAGCCAGGCTACCTGGGTTTGACTCTGCCACCGTCCTGCTCCAGCTGTGAGCTTGGAGAACTACTTAGCCTCTGAACACCTCAGTTTTCTCATCTGCAAAGTGGGAGTAATAATATTTACCTCCGAGGGTTATTGTTAGGACTTAGATGAATGAATCAAGTGCTTGGGAAGAGGTCTTGGCCCATAGTAGGTGCTACTTAACTGTCAGCTGTTATGAGTATTAACATCACAGGGCTGTTGAAAGGACTGAGTGACAGGGACACGCAGAGCTTAGCACAGGGTCTCAGTGAGAGTGGCTGCCACTTCCCTTTTGCCACCATCACCACCATCATTACCGCTTCCGTGGTTTTGCATAGGAAACATACGTGAATGCACTGTACACCTTCTTGTTGAGAAAGAAGACCCCCTTACCCACCAGGAGGGTCCTTTGCCTAGTTAAACAATAGAGTTGCTCTCTCTCATCTCAGGAGGTTTCTGTCTGTTCAAGATCATGTCAAGAATTGCCTGGCATTTTCCAGTGTCTCTGTCTTCAATTCATTTAAGGAACCACCTTTGAAATTTCAGGCTTGACATCTGCTTAATGAGCTGCGTGGAGCCTGCTCTGGGGAGTAGCCCTGTGGTCACTGTGCCTCTGACCCCCATGCGTTTTCAAATTCAATTGTTTGAGGACCACCAATAACTCTCCACAGCTGCACAACACATAGTCTCGTTATTTTTAACTTTTTCACATGTAAAACTTAAATACATTTCTTCCAAAGGAAAATACACTCGCTACCAGAAATGGAAAGCCAGTAGCATAAATGGAAGCTGCCCATAAAAAGAAACACCATGAAAATAAAGCAATATTATTGCATTCTAGAGGAATAGGGTCGCCCATTGAAGACTCGGGGCTGGAGACCTGTTTGGTTTCCATTTAAAAGGCAGACTGGAGACGTGTCAAAGTTTCAGAAAGGTGTTAAAGATCTGACAGTTTCTTTTGGTGTACTAAAACGGATTGAAAGAAAATTTAGAGAGGAAAAACTCTCTAACCGCATGACTCAATGTTTTTATTTCCTTGTCTGTTCACCTTCTAGAACTTTCTCCTGTCTGCCAGGGACAAGGTGGCCCCTTTTATGTGATTCAAGTCTGTACGGAGAAAAGCTAAGGCGAGAACAGCCCACCCACTGCCCCTGACTTCTTAGGACATTTTAGGAAGATTCTTTCCCTTTTCTGAGAGCGAGGCAAAATTAGCGACACGGTCTTCTCTGAAGATGTCCAGGCCCCAAAAGTCTGAGGCTCCATCCAAAAGTGGCTTGTCTGCACGCCTAGGGTGGCCTCATGGAATAGTTTGGGTCCTGGATCTCCACAAGGAACAAAGATGTGGAATTCCTCACATATCCACAAATACATTCACGTTTCCTGGGGTTGAATCTTCAGGTTGTGGAACCAAGCATACAGCTGTGCTTGAGTTGAAAAGAAGCCAGACCCCGTCTCTGCCCAGCCCAGGCCCGAGGACGAAGCGACCAAGCAGAGCGCTGAGACTCCCACCCCTCCTTCCTTCTAAACGGGCAGGGGTCTGCCTCACCTGGCCCCATCCAGCTTCCTTAGCCTGACATTCAGTCTGGTTCCAAACCACACGTCCAGCCCCGGCTGCTGGGATGCCTTTCCTTGAATCCCCTGCTTCTGACAAGCTGGTGACCTGGCACATTGTAGGCATGAAGGAATGCTTTGAATAGAAGAATATGCCTTATGCTGGGCCTGCCTCCACACTTCATCTCAACGTACGCTTCTTGAGTGTCAAGGACAACCGGAGCTGGAAGGCTTCCTCCCAGGCCCTGGTGGGTGACCGCTGTCCTTGATTTGCTGGGGACTTGCCTGGTGTTAGTGCTGTAAGCCTATGTCCTAGGGAACCCCGCAGACCTAGGCACATCGGGACGGATGGTCAGCTAACTTACTGGGTTGACTCCAAATGCTCCATTGTCATGGGACTTCCCGCAGAGTGTGAGAGGGTGACAGTCAACAAGTCATCCCACAAAGAAACGAGGAGTTACAAAGCGTGGGAGGGCCGAGGAGAAGCCAGCCCTGTGGGTGTTGTGGGTGCGAGAGGGAAAAGGCCATGCCCCCCCACACACACACACACACTCCCGCTCCGAGAAGCTCCTGGTGGCTGGGAGGGCGAGGGGCACTCCTCTCCGTTAATGTAAGTGGTGAGTGCAGACAGTCTGAAGCCCGCGCTCGCTTGTCCCGTTCCCATCGCACTGTTTCTATTTCAATGGGGGTTTCAAGCCTCAGAAACCTACTCTGATGCACTAAATATATTGAAAGGGCATTAGGAAGAAAAGCTGAAATTTTAGGGCATCTCGGGAAGTGGAGAGAGTTTAAAAAGAATGCCAGGACAGAAGAATCTGCCTTGTTCTATTTCCATTAGAACAATTGATTCCAGCCATTCTCTACCCTTGGCTTTCTCTGCCCAATATTCCAATTCCAGGAAGAAAGAATCTGATGGCCAAGCTTGGGTCTCATGCCAGCCCTGTGGCTGACCTGGGGCGGGTGGGGGAGGGGAG
>NW_017731375.1:6608249-6622324 GCF_001890085.2 Hipposideros armiger | reverse complement strand
AGATGGGTGACCAAATGTATGAGATAAGGGGGGGGCAGCTGCCTTCTCAGGCACATGTGTCTTACTCGGCTGCCCTGAGCCTTATCACCTTGGAGCATGTGCTGTGTCCTTGGGCACGGCTGGCGCAATGCCTGGCACAGAGGAGAAAGTCTGTAAGTGCTGCTGAGGTCCTTCTAGAGAGTCTGAAGGGGCGCCCTGCCAGGCTGACCCGCTCCCTTCCCCTGGCCCACTGCCCCCCACCCACGCTGGTCTTCCTGCTTCTCAAACACTCAGCCCACCGTCTGGCCTTTCCCTCTGTGGACGGTGCCTGCTTTGGTGACCTCAGTGGTGCTCAGCGGGACAGACTTTGCACGCTGGGGGGACATTTGGTGATGCCTGGGGACAGTTTTTCAGTTGTCACACTATAGAGGGGCCTGCGACTGGCATCTCCTGGGCAGACGCTGCCAGAGATGCTAAGCATCTTATAATACACAGGACAGGCCCCACAAATAGAATGATCGGGGCCCCAAATGTCCCTAGTGCCTGGAGAGAGAAGCCCAGCGGCACAGCTGGGTACCCACGTCTCAGCTCAGACACCCTCTGCCACAGCGGCCCTCCCTGAGCAGCACCCATTTCTTTCGCTCATGCACCCTGCTGTGTTTTCTTTGGGACATTTCATCACTACCTAAGATGATCCTGTCTGTTGATGCAGTTGCTCGTTTGGTACCTTAGAAGAGGGGCCCCTGTGGGCTTTGTCCTCTGCTGGCTGCCCAACATGGAGAACAGTGCCTGGCAGGCTGTGGGCTGCTCAATACAAATACGTCAACTGAATGTTTAACAAAGGGGAGTGGCCTCATCTCCTCAACCATGAGAGGTCAGATGCTGGCTGTGGGGCCCATCTCTTCTCAGGCTGCCCATCTTTCTGTATGTGTTTATTTTCCAGCCAGTCCAAAGTCAGCCTCCGTGTTGGCTGGCCGTGTGGCCTTTGGCAAATGAAGCTTCCCCAGGCCTCAGTTTCTGCATCTGTAAAGTGGGGCCATTATTCTTAGCCCTTTCCTCGCAGAGAGGTGGCGGGGATGAAATAAATGAATCCATGCAACACATCAGAGAACGCCTGACTCAGAAGAGCCTCAGGAAATGTCATCTGTCATCATCACCATCAATGACCATCATCAGGATTTGGCCTGGGGTAGTCAGTGAGGGTGACAGAATGAGGCTTGGGGTCCTACCAGGCAATTAGGGGATTAAGGCAGCTTGCAAGGCCAAAGCTGCCCCATTTGCTTTTGCCAGCTCCTGCTCCATCCGTGAAACAAACTGGCTGAAGCCTTTATCCATCTTGTTTTGATAAGGGGGCTAGCAAAGAGCATGGATTTAATGTGGCAGACGGTACTGCCCTTAAATTATGAAACCAAAGGAAGACATTCAAGCACTCCGTTGCAACAGATACCGGCCAAGACGGGGAGCGGGCAGGGGTGGGGCATAAAGGAGGGCGGAGCAGGTGTTTTATCAACTGTTCTTGAGGGTAGCTGGAGCCCTAGAATAACATAATGTCATAGCCTAAAATAAATGTAGGCTAACCCCTCCATTTTATACAGGCAAACGTGGCCCAAAGAGGGAGTGACCCCCAAGGGCACAGGGTCAGTTAATGGCCGAGTAACCCATCTCTTGATTCCTTCATCACGGTGGGTTTTTGCAGCCCTGGGCCAAGGCCACTGGGAGACTGTGTCCCAGGACATCCTGACTTTAGGCCCCTCTGCTCTGCAGAAGAATGCTGGGGACATGTACCTACTGGCTCTTCTCAGCACGTCAGGGACAGTATAAGCCAGAACACTGGAGCCATCCTGTCTGGGTCCCAATCCCAGCAACCAGGACAAGTTTCTTACCCGTTTGGAACCTCAGTTTCCTTATCTGTAAAATGGGAATGATAATAGGCCTTACCTCACATGGGCCCTGTGAGAATGTAATGAGTTACCATCGCAGAAAGTATTTAGCCCTGGGCTTGGCACATAGTAAATGCTCAATAAAATGTTAGTTCTTAATGCAGCCCCAGAATGGACTTTAGGGTCTAACGGTCCCCTAGGCTGTTAGCCCCTCAGAGGCTGTACTTTGGTCCTCTTTGCCTTGCATGACAACTGACACCTGCTGGGGGCTCTGTAAATGGTAGTGGCTGAGGACTGGCCCCCTTGGGGAACACCCATTTCTCATTGGGCACCATGAAGCCCCAGAGAAGGTAGCCGGCAATTCACGTGATTCTCTGTCAGTGGTTTAGACCTTAATCCTCAGTGGATAAAGCAGCCTTCCTGCCCACTGGCGAGCCGTCTCTGCTGTGATGAGGGCTGTGCTTTGTTTTCCCAGCCTTTCTCTGCAGCAGCCTTTCCCCAAAGATGCTGTGGGCTATTTGCATTTAAATTGGTTTTCTCTCATTATAGAAATCTCTTAGGTCAGCTGGAGTTTCCATTCTCCCTGGAATCAGTGTGGAAGCTCCGTTTCTCGCTTGAAGTTCCCTCATGCTCTCTCCTCCATCTCGCTGACAGGGAGATGTGGTCGCGTATTCCCCTCCCGGACACCAGATAGCCTGACAGAGTCGCCCAAATCCCGAACAAGCTCCGAGTGCTTCTCACAGGAGAAGGAAGGGGTGGGGGAGGGCTGGAGGATTCCAGAAAAGAGGCTTTCATTCAGTGCTCATCATAAACCACGGATACACACACGCACATGCATGTACACACTAGCTAACATGTTTATAGCACTAACTGTGGCCAGGGATCTTTGTAAGATGTGTGTGTGTGTGTGTGTGTGTGTGTGTGTGTGATAGCACTTTCTTCATGACTTGCCATGTAGATGAAATGAATTAATAAATATATATGCATGCATATAATTATTAACCATTAATATTCATGAGAAGCCATGAGGAAAGTGCCATCATCCTCATTGTGTTCCAGATGAGGAGACTGAGGCACAGTGAGATGAAACCCCTTGCCCATTGCTAATAAAATGTAGAGCTGCACTTGAACCCGGGCAGGGTTATTTACCCTACACTCTCTCCTCGCCTGACAAAGAGTGACATATTAATACTCTTGTGTTTTCTAGTCTAGTTCGTGCTTCAAAAAGTGTTGGTCAAGATCCACGACACTGATTTTCTGACCCACGTGAACCATGTTTTGGGAAGACTAAACTAACCCTCAAAGGAATGCCCAAGTCTGCTGGGGAGAATCAGGGCGGAGATACTAGGGGTGAACTTGAAGGATGGTAGGTGTTTTCCAGATGGGTAAGAGGAAGAATGAAGTATTTCACGAGGGAGGTCTCAGTCAGGGTACCCCAGGCTGCATGGCAGTGCTCAGGTGTGATGTAGGCTGAGCAGGTGCGGAGGTGTGGGGCCGGGGCGCTGGCAAAGGCCAGACCGTGACAGGCTTTGAATATCATGGACATGGGCTCTGTCCTGAGGGCAGGGGAGTGGGGAGCCATGGAGGGGCTGGACAGCAGAGGAACAGAGAATGTCAGAAACACCACTAGTGCTAGTGCGGAGGGCTGCCTGGATAAGGCGGCAAGGAGGCTGCAAAATCAGTAGATATGCTCAATGGGTATATGAGCTATGTAATTGATTGCTTATAACCAATAGGGTTAAGTGTTTTTTCCCCTGCACAGAGGTCCCCCTGCTGCTCACTGATGTCTGTCGTGGAGCCATATCTACCCGGAGAGGACTTGTTTATCTTACTCACCCAGACACCTTCAGGCTGGTGGTGGCCCTGGTGGGTGATAGTCAAGAAGGGCAGGGCTGAGCTAAGGCGGCAGCCTTTGAGGAGGAGATGGGTGACCAAATGTATGAGATAAGGGGGGGGGTG
Source organism: Hipposideros armiger (assembly GCF_001890085.2). Lineage (NCBI taxonomy): Eukaryota > Metazoa > Chordata > Mammalia > Chiroptera > Hipposideridae > Hipposideros > Hipposideros armiger. Next base: position 6,618,506 of record NW_017731375.1, on the reverse strand, counting down.
AAGTAATCTGGTTGTGGTGATCAACCCCATGTCAGGGCTGAGGGAGAGTGAAGAGGGGGATGCTACTCAGGCTTCTGGTTTAGTTCGACCAGATTAGCCTTAATCCTTCAACCTATCACCAAGTGCAAGCGAACTTTTTCTGTAAAGACCCAGGTAGAAAATATTTTAGAGTTTGCAAGTCCTATGGCCTGTGTCACAATCACTCAGCTCTGCTGTTATAGCATGAAAGCAGCCATAGACAATAGGTATGTGAACGGGCAGGGATGTCTGTGTTCCAATAAAACTTTATTCACAAAAACAAGCCGAGGGCCAGATTTGGGCACAGGGCTGTCATTTGCTGGCCCCTGCTCTGCACAATGAGGCAGTCCACCTGCCAAGCAGCGTGCCAGGTGGCTAAGTGAGAGAAAGGCTCACATGTCATTGGGTTCAGAAAGACCACCTGTGTATCCCTGAATGAGGCCCACCTGATGATCAAAAGACTCAGCTGAAATTGCAGAGGGATTCCAGTGTCTAGTCCCCAGAACCCGGCACTGGCAGTGTGGAAACATCTGTCTCACTCCAGAAGCTCCGTCTCTCTTACAGTCACAGTAGAGGCCCTAGCCTGATCGACAACCATTGGCAACACATGCCACTCAACACGAACACTAGCTCATCTACACTGAACACTCACTGTCCACCAGGCTCTGGGTCAAGGGCTTTACTCGAATGATCTCACTTAATCCCGACCAAACCCCAATGATGCAGGCATGAACTACCAAGTGTCCTCCTTTACAGATGGGGGACTGAGGTACAAAGAGGCTCAATACACCTCAGGCTCGGAACCAGACAGTCCAACCCCAGACCCTGGGCCTGCAACCACTCTCCTCAACTGCTGCCACAGGCCTGCAGGGGTGTCCATAGCTGGGAAAGTGAACGCACACGTTTACACATAAGAGCTGAAGCTGGTCAAACCCTTGGCAATCTTTTTGTCCCCTGGCCTGCATGTCACTGTTATTGGAGACAAGCCACCTGGGGGAGATAAACCATTTGCTTCAAAACCAAACCAAACCAAACTCAACAAGTATGTCTGTCTCTCTGGGGCCTCTGTCATTGAGCGATGTGTTTGTCAGAAGTGGGTCCAGGTGAAATGAGCATATTAATATTGAAGGTGTTGCATTTGAGGGGGTAGGGACGGAAAACGAGAGGAGATTGCTGGTGTCCGTGTGTTTACTCTGCAAACATCCACCATGGGCTCTGCGGAGCCCCGTCTCTGCCCGCCTGGAGGACCCCGGCTGGGAGGGAGCCAGGCACAGAGCAAGTGGCATGCACGGTGGGATGAACTAGGATGCACTTGGGACACAGAGCAGGGACATCTTTCTCAGCCCAGGCAGAGGGACCTGGAGCCCCGCCCAGGTGTTCTGGGGGTACAGTGGTGGTGAGGGATATTTCAAGGGGCGTGTGGACAGCATCTTGCAAGGCAAGGGGGGGCGGTGAGGTCATGCTGCAGTGAGGAGACAGTGCAGAAGGGAGGCAGTTAGAGAGGGTCCTGGGGACCATTCTGGGCTGGAGGCCACCTCACTCTCAGCTCTTCTCTGCAACCACAACTGAATCTGAGTTCTAGATGAAATGCCAAGTGCTTGCCAAGAATCTGGGGGCACCAGGAACAGTCTGCTGATGCTGCAGCACCTCGAAATAGTAAAAACAAATAATATTGCGCATCACCCTTTCCCACTGGACTCACAGAGGCTCTCCCTTGCTCATACTCACTGAAAGTCTGCAAGTGGGCAGAGATGATACTGCCATCACCCCTGCTGTGTTATTAAAAATAGGAACAGCTCCCATCTCGAGGGCCCTCACAGTGGCCAGCAGTGGGATGAGTGCTTTCTATGTCATATCCTGTCTAACAGAGGAGCACTCTGAGGCTCAAAGAGGTATCATCCCTTGCCCAAGGTCACACGTTGGGAAAAGATGGGAACCAGAACGCAGACCCACGTCTGCCTGACATCTGAGCCCAGTGTCCTCCCGCTGGGCCTCTCTGCCTTGACGTCATACAATTTAAAGACTTGATCGATTTTTGAGAACATTTTCATTTATTGTTCTATTTGCCCCTGCAAAGGACTGCCTAAATTTAGCAGGTAAAGACCTTTGGCTCAGAGAGGTACAGTGTTTCTCCCAAGGTCACACAGCTTTTGAAGAGGCCAACTGGAGACTTGAATCAAGGGCATACGATTATGAAAGCCAACATGCTATCTCCTTTCCCCACGGCTCTAAGTCCACAGTGAGAAGATAGACAGCTAACGTTCCACTCCTGGTATGATTCTTTAAAAAGAGAAAAAAAACCCCAAACTCATGTCTCTTCATCTCTACGATGGCAGGTATTCATCAAGCAATCAAAAGACAAATACCTAAGAGAGCAGAACGTGCAGATCACAGCCAAAATGACATCATAAGGAGCAGGTTGTGCCAAGCAAATCTAATTTCCTCTGACAGAGGGGCAGGCTGGGAGATAAGGCTGAAGGCACTGACGCTGTCGTTGCCCCGATTTTGAAGGACATGTTAGATCAACAGAAACCAGGGCGGGGGAGCGGTGGGGACAGGTCACACCACACACACCCACAGAGGTGCAGACACTAACACACACGCACACGCATGGGCACACAGAAATATAGCAAAAGCCTTGCGCACACATGCACAGCCCAAAGAGACACAGACACACAGAAAGACACACACAAGTAAATACACATACATACACATATAATTATAGACAGATAGACACACACACACACACACACACCTTCAACTCAGACACGGACACACACTCGGACACACCCGCCTGCCCCCCTCCACATGCAGATGTATAAGCACCAAGACAAAGATACTCACACACACACTCACAGAATTAGGCGGAGACACCCCCAAACCTTCACAGGCACACGTGCAGACACCAAGACACACCCGGCGCCCTCACTGCCAGGAAGTGTGACCCTCCCCAAAGCCCCGCCTCTGTGCTCAGAAATCACCTCCTTCCCAGTTGGAGGCCCTAAAAAATGAAAACCCCTGGAATCTGTGCATGCTCTCGACTCTGGCTAACTAGATGTTTTCGTCCAGAGAAGCTCAAGATATATGCCCTGGCAGCTGTGTGGCATTGAGAAAGGGAGTCGGGCTGGTCTGTGTTCCAAACTGAAGCTTTGCCACTCAGTAGTTGTGGGGACCTGGGCCAGTCCCTTTGGCTTTCTGAGCCTCAGTTTTCTCATCTGCAGAAGGGGTGGACAGCCTTTGGGATGAGCCCATTGGCCTGGAGTCCTTTGAAACTCTGGCATTCAGCAAGGACTTGTCTATGCTAAGTATCTTTGGTTATCGGAATGTCTCTCTCCCTTGCCAGGCTAGGGGGCACCTTAGAGGGCAGGGGTCTTGTCTGTTTCCGCCTAAGTCAGTGCCCAGGGCTTAGCAGTGTCTGCCAGGCACATAGTAGGTGCTTGGCAAATACTTGTGAAATGAATCAAACAAGTCGATATCCTTCGTGTCTGGCACATACCTGGCACAAAGCATGTGCTCAACGACATTCAAAGTGTGTTGAAAAAAGTAATTCAGGAAAGTGTAACCGCAACCACAGACCAGGCATGTGCTGATGACATGCCAGGTGCGCCTCTCACCTCGCTCCATCCTCTCCATGAAAGAGGCATCCATTTGTAGATGAGGAAACTGACATCCAAACAAGCTAAATAATCCACCCAAGGTTACCTGGCTTCCTAGGTGGCAATCAAAACCAGGACTCTGATTGCTAAACACGTGCCTGAAACCTAACAGCCATAGACTTCCCAAATGAGTATGTTCCCCTAGTGACATGACTCAGCTGATGATGTTTACAGCCAGCTGTGCCTTATCTGGGGGTGGAGTGACTCTGTAGAACGCATCATCGCATTGTATTCAACCCGGGGTGACTTCTCAGCACCCGGCATCTGTCTGGAGTGTCTTCCCGGTAGCCATGCTGTTGTGTTTTAAACACACCACAGTCCAGAAGCTCCTGCTGTCTGCATATCTCCTTGCTCCCTCCCAACTAACATACATACATACACACTTCCATATCTATCTATCTATCTATCTATCTATCCATCCATCCATCCATCCATCCACCCACCCACCTATCCATCACCTGACTGACCATTTGCCATTGGAGGCCCCCAGATGTTTTCCTTCTGTTTGTAGAAACCACACAGCTCCGTCCTGAATCAACACTGTTTTCCTTTCTCTCGAATTGGTCCAATTCCTGGGTTTAAAACTCAATCAGCCTGCAGGCCAATTAAGCTACTTTGCATAACAACTGCATGTGGCAGTGATTGATGGCGCACAGTTGCGCATCTTGCAAATCCTGAAAGGTTCCTCCGCTTGTACCATCCACGCTCCTGCCCACCTCAGACCTGCTCGAACCACCCCGTCCTCCACCATCCCCCAGTATGAAAACAGAAGGTATTATGAGGGGCCTTTGCCTCTGTCTGGGGCAGGTAGAACGGATACAGCCACAGGGCATGGAGGCCATAATTATCCACAAAGGAAAATAAAAATGTCCAAAGATAGTGGCCACCTGGCAGGCCGTGCCAAGGCAGACGGCAGTGACTCACAGGCATGCCCTGCAGCTACTGTCCCCCTGCACGCAGCTCCGTGCTTACCAGCTCTGCCAGGCCCAAGCAGGAGAACAGAGGCATCCGGGGGCAAGGGAGGCTCTGTATCTGAGAGCTTGGACCCTTACATGACACCGGTGACTTGTCAGACTTTTTCAAAATCACTCTCTTGCTTCCAAATTGTGATTCTATTCACTGGGCTACTAGCGCCATGGGAACAGAGTAGATTAAAAAAAAAAAAACCAGCAGTCAAGCAACCCGTATTTTCCCTACCTCAAGTCCCTCTCCCCCGCTCAGCACCTGTGAGAAATCCTACCATTAGCAGTTCATTTCATGGACTTGAACTTGGTGATGACGTGGGGTGGTTCCCCTTGCATGGAGCAAAGTAAGCTGGGAAGGGCCAGGTGCTAACGTAGAAAAGGAGGGGTCTGCTGTGTGCCAGGACCCCGTGAACACTCGAGTCCCCGCTGTCTCCATTGTAGAGACACTGAAAGGGACATTCAGGGCGGGGAGGTGACCTCCTCAACATCTGAAAGGCCAGGATTCAAACACAGGTCTGTTTGCCTCCGAAGGCCTTGTTAGCGTGACCGGTGGTTTCTAGTCTCTCTGGGATTGTCTGTGTTGGGGTCACACACTAATGACATCCCACGTGCCAGTGCCAATGCACTGGTGGAACCAGGAAAGACGCAACATTTTCTGGTCTTCTCATGGAGACGTAGACATTTAGGATGCACCGTGCTACCACAAGGGATCAGCATGAAGTCCAAAAGCCACAGCTAAGGATGGCAAAGCGGAAAGCAGGCATCGGTGGGCGAGCTGAGCCCTGAAAGCAGCCCTCGGGCTCCCTGCATCTGTGAGTGTTAATGTCTGTACTTGTATCAGGGCCACGGTCAACGTCATTTTATGGTCATCTGCTGGGGAAACAGTCTATTGACCATGGTCCTTAGCAACAACTTAGCAGTCCTGGAGTTCCCAGGCTTCCTTTCCCACACTTCTCACGTGGCTTTCCTGCTCCAGACCCCGCGGCTGAGGTTCAGAACAGCAGAACCGAGACGTTCCTTATCCACAGAGCCCTAACTCCCAACTGGACTTCAGACGAAACCAGCTCTCACCTCCTCTCCAACCACCCTCTCTCAGGGTCGCCATCCTGCCAACTCAGTAAATGGCACCATCGTAGGCTGAGGGGTCATCCTGGACTCGGCGTTCTGTGTCCCTACCTCCCCTTGGATACCAGATGGCCCTGCCCTCTAGTCTCCCAGGAATCTGTCCCCTGCATGCCACCTCCATCTCCCCACTGCTCCCCTTGTCACTCCCTGCCTGGGTGGCTGCGTCGGGCTCTTCGCCGGAAGGCCATCCTGCACCCTGGCTCACAGAGAACATCACCCCACGCTTAAAAATCCTCCCACGGATCTACGCTTCCTGAAGATCAAATCTGAATGCCTAAGCCTGACTCCCAAGACCTTTCATTACCGGATCCCTGCTCATTCTCCAGGCTTATCTGTAACTACTCCGGGGCCCGACCCGTGTTCCCTTCCAGCAGACGCATGGCCGCCACGCAGGCCTGGCTCCACACCTCCCCGGCTCTGAGCAGGCACTTCTCTCCTCTCCGCTGAACCGCCCTTCCCTGTTTATCTTCCTTCCTCAGCCTCCAGGCTCAGCTCCTGCCTCCCAGGTGGTTGGCTCAGATGGGGTGCCTCCTCTGGGCCTCCACACCCTCCAGTGTCCCTTATCACACCGGGGCGGGAGTCTTCCTGAGCTTTTGAACTTCTAAGATGAGATTCTCAGGAGACTAGCGAGAACTCATGGGTTAGCCAAAAACATTTGGAGGAAGACATCGTGATCAAAGCACCTGCTCCCCACTCCCCTGCAGACCAGAAAAAGTGTTGCCCGGGGTGATGTAAAAGGGACTGGGTAGTACAGTGACAAGGATATTGATGTCATTGCAAAAGAGGCCTGTATGCTGTCCTTCTAGGGCCAGGGGTGGGACAAAACCAAAGTTCCCAGAGGAACGACCTGTGGGGTCTCTGAGTAGAAGGGAAGAGGGAACACAGGGGCAGGGAGACCCAAAAGGACAGAAGTGGCCACATGGCCCATGTAGGCAATGGGGCTTGCACATCTCATGGAGCCTTCCATAATCCTGTGAGGTGCAAGCAGTAATACAGTGACTCCTGTGAGCCCCAGAAGGTCACAGAAGTAACAGAGTCATCCAACCCGAGACAGGTCGCAGACAGGAAAAAGGGACATGGTGACCTGTGTTGACCTGTGTTGACCGCTGACTCAGAATGATAAATGCCACTGAGGGTGGCATCAAAGACCAAGTGGCCTTCCTCCCATCACCCCTGCACACCAAGCACAGATGCGATCTTAGGAGAAAGGGAGCGGACGGATCAACTGCGGTTGAGTTGCTACCTAGCCCGGCAGAATGGAGGCTCTGATTCATAAAAATCTATGCACCATCTGAACTTGGATGTAAGCTGGTGTTTGACTTACCAGCAGCAGCATGGTAGGTGGGCAATGAGATGTTGGAAGGGACGGGAACTAACCTTCGCTGACAACCTGTCGAGCACCAAGTCCTTGCCCAATGCTTGGCCTTTAGCATTTCATTGGTCCTTAAGGAAATAAATGCACCCTGAGGGGTGCAGTCAATAACTCACCCAGAGACACCCAGCCGGTGAGCCGTGAGGCCAGGATCCGGCGGAAGTTTTTGAGGTTGGCTGCATACCACAGCTTTCTGACATCACTCTCACCAATGGCCTTTCCAGAAATAGCTGATCTACTGGGCGAGAAGGCAGAAAGACCTAGATGCTTTCTTATTCCTGGGGAAATATTTTCGGTGTTGGCCTAGGCAGACCTTTGCAGTGAAGTTGGAAAAGCTGTGGCAGGGACTACGTTTTCGCATGACTCCTTACTAGTAGAATCCCTATATTATTAGGGTTGCCCACCCAGCCAGTATATTACACAGCTTCTCTTGTTATAGGGGGTGGCCAGTAAGCTATAAGTGGAAGTTATCGATTGGGTGGAGCTTCTGGTAGTTTTTTAGAAGTACTGGCTCGACTGAGACATGCATCCTCTCTCTTCTCCTTCTCCTTCCATGCCTGGAATGTGGGCATGATGGCTGGAGTTGCAGCAGCATTTTATGACCATGCAATGGCCTTGATGATGGAAGCCACACTCTAAGGAGAGCAGAACTCAGATAGGAGTGTTGGCTCCTTAGAAGGGATGGCCAGGGAGCCACCATTTCAGCCCTTCACTATTTACAGCAAGACTTCTTTCATATGAGAGAAAATAAATTCTTATCTTGTTTAAGCCACTATTTTCTGGGTTTTCTGTTACAGGTAGCTGATACTAGTCCTAAGTGATATATTTGCTTTCTTAGTAAGGTATTTAAGCGGGATTTAGAGATTTCATTTTTAAATTGCCAGGACTCTCAGCTCTCAGATAAAGATTTTCCCTTAGGCCCCCCTTAGTTAAAAAGCCAGAGTATGCACTCCAGAGGACAGGGGAACTCGAACTTCCTGAGCAGCTCTTTACCCCATGCACTCTACTTGCCTCACTATCTGTGCTTGCCTCATAGTGTGTTTGCGGGATGGGATTCCACCCCATTTTACAGATGAGGAAATGGAAGCTCGGGCAGACTGTACCCCTGTCCAGGGAACACTGTTAGGATCTGAACTCACACCTCTCTGACCCGACAGCACATACTTTTTCTGGTGCTTTCCCACTGCCTCTCAGGTCAAGAACCCCGAGTCCCAGGTCAGGCAGAAGGTGGGGCCACGTGACCATTTGGAGGGCCCTGGATAGGGGTGCCCAGCCCGTACTCAAATCATCCACCTGCAGCCACCGGTCAAAGGTTTCTCCATCGCAAGGTGACTAAGCAGACTGCCCAGCTGGTCCTCTCCCTACCTCACTGCCATCCTGTTTATTGGCCATCTGGCTCTCATCTATGTGATTCTTTGACTGTCCCTCCTCAAGGACCCTCTTAAAGGGACAGAGGCTGTCTTTGGCTTCAGGAAAGGACCTCCGTTCTTTACCTAATACATCCCCAACCTTTACCAGAGCAAGCCTGACAAAGAAAAGGCCAAAACAGCTAAGGTTTCTGGTAGCAACACAAGTCTATTTCTAACCTCGGATTACAGCATCCGAAAGGATTACCTGTTCCAAGCAAACACATTCCCACCCCTCACCCCGCCCCGGCAGAAATGCGATCAGAGCAGCCTGACTCCTCGGCAGGCTCCAAATATTCTCCACCGAAACTGGCTTTATCCTGTTTGAAACTCCTGTCTGTCCCAGGAGAGACTGGAAACACGCTCTTTCTAGGAGCTGGTGGAAAATTAACCCACATTAGGAGAGGGCTAGGCGATGTTGAATTGGGGACAGGAAGGTCCATTTGAAAGAACAAAAAATGTTCTTTGTAACCAGGACAAGGCTAAACAAGCTTTCTCTCTATTGGTCCAAATCTATGCCAGCCTCCCACTGGCATCCGTGGGTGTGCTAAGAACAAGCTATGGATTTCTATAGAGACTGTCACCATGGCACTAGGGGCCTTATTCTGCTATTTCAAGCGGAAAAAAAATAATCAAAAGGTCAAAGGAAGAAAGTCTACCACAGGGCTTTTAAAATATAAATATTATTTCATGCTTTAGCGTGTGCCTGACACTACATTAGATGCTGGCCATAGCAAGGTGGGCTGAGAGGATTATGAACAGGTATTGCAGCCCCCATGAGTTGAGGGCAAGGCTGTCCACCCATGATCTGATTTCTTCTCACAGCAGCCTTGAAAGGGAAACGGTATAATCCTGTGTCGTCAATGGGGAAAGGAGGCTCAGGTAGCTTGCCCGAGTGCATACAGGAGCTGGACTCAGGAAGACAGTATGAGACCAGCCTGAATCCTAGTCGGAAGTAGAGTGTGCACGCAGGGGGGCTTCTGAATATGAAGTACTTTGAGGTCTGTTCACGGACACGTGGAGTTAGGGAGCCAACCAACCATGTTGAGGCAGCCGGGACTAGCATAGGGGCAAGAAAAGGAAACAGTCACCAGCCCAGTGGGGACTGCAGGCGAGGAGGGGACCCTGGGCTCAGGGCACGGCAGGAGTTGGGCAGAGAGTGGATGGGGGAGGTGGCAGACAGAGAGCCTCGGGCACAGGTACGCCTACCGACCACACCTGGACCATAGTGGTGCCCGGCCCCATCCAAGCGACTGCAAATGGAGGGGGGATGCTTCCCTATAGGAAGTGGTCATTACTGCACTAATTCTGGGTAAGGACCACCTAACCCAGTGGCTTACACTAACAGGGACTCTTTTCTTGCTCATGAATCTAAGGACAAATTGTGCCCCTCGGGGGTCACCTGGACTTGGCTCCAGGCTGCGGGTCAAGCCAGATCTGCATCACGTGCTCCTCATCCCAGGGGGACCTGGGGACGTGATTTTGTCATCGGTGATAACGGGCACAGAAGACTGACCCACACCAGCACATTTACAGCCTCTGCCCCCTCGTGCCCACCCACACCCCACTGAGTCTCTTGACCAAGCTCAACAAGAGTGCCATGGGAAGCACTGAAAACCCACGGGGTCAAGGGTATGATGTTTAATTCTGTTACATGGAAATGAAGCATTAGAAGCAATATTCCAATCTATTATATCCCCAAAGGGAAATGAAAA
>NW_017731375.1:6532911-6607851 GCF_001890085.2 Hipposideros armiger | reverse complement strand
CTTTCAGAGGGAGTGGTAGGTCCTGCCCCCTGGGACTCAAAGCATGACCACACAGGTCAGGGGATTTCTCTTAGTTCTGGGTTTCAAAGTGTAGCTCCTCTTTGAGCCTCAGCTGCCTCTTCTGCAAAACGGGGCTAATAAGCCCTGCCTTGGAGAGAAGTGCTGAAGGTTCAAAGCAATACTGTCGGTGCAGTGAGCCTGCAGCCCGCGAGGGGCTCAGCGCTCATCGGCACGGGGCTTCCTTGCCACTGTGACAGCAGATGTGGCCGTCACCTAGGGGTCCTGGTAGACTCAAAGATCATGCTGTGTGGGGTGTGCCCTACAGGAAAGCTGACAGAGCGTGCGCTCACCATGGAGGGTCAGAAGCCGGCACACACTGCCGTCCAGCCCGTCTCTGCACTGGCTCACCCGGCTTCAAGCGCCTTGCTTACAAGGGGGTGCTGATACAGGGTAGCATGTCCCGTAACAGCCACAGGAAAGGGAATTCAGTGTCTTTTCTAAAGAGAAGGCTGAAGGAACAGGGGATCTTGAAGGAGGACAAATCATGATGAAAATATTTGCCTGTGAGATGTTCAAAGGAGTGACTTCTATTTTGAGAACGTAGCAGGCCGTTGGATGAAAACGGCAAGCAATTAGGGATTTGGGCTCAAAGTGGGAAGGACTCTGAACTCATCACAGTTGCCTGAGTTTGGAACAAACTGCCTTATTCTGATGCCTGGGTCAGGCACACCCTGTTCAAATGCTGGCCTAGCTGCTGTGTTTGCCCTTTGTGACCTTGGGCAAACATTTCCACTTCACTGGGCCTCGGCCTGGGTCGGTTTGGATCACATGAAATGCTAAGGAAGGGGCCACAGACAACACAGACTCTGATTCTGCCTGCCAGTAAGAATCACCCCTCCCTCCAGAACCAGGGAGGAGGCAGACCCACACGAGAGGAGACACTGACTCCCTTGGCATCGAGGGAGAGCGAGACAGCATGAGGGTTGCTGTGTTTCAACGCCTCCCTGCAAGATGGCGGAGGGAGAGGGAGCTGAGCACACTGTTTGCCTGTTTGGGCTATCCCTCTAGGACCTAGCACCAGACCGGACACAATGGAAGCCTTTGATCGATATCAGAAAGAAAGAGAGAGAAAGAGGAGGAGGGAGAGGGGGGAACGAAGGAGAGCATTCTATGTGCTAAGCAGTCCTCCCCTACAGAATCTAATCTTCCCAAGTTCCTGACAAATTGAGAATTATCATCCTTCATTCTCTGAATAAGTAGAAATTAGCCAATTGCCTTTTGCAACTTATGTGACCTCAGGCAAGTTACTTCATTTCACTTCTCTGTGCGTCAGTTTCCTCATCTGGAAAATGGAGATGATGATAATAATATCTAGCTCCTAGATTTGTTACGTGAGTACTTTGGCACATGATAAACCCTGACCAAATGCAAGCTATTATTACCATGTTATAAAGGGCGGCTTTGGGACTCAAAGCCCAGGTTCTTTGACTGGAAGGTTCTCTCTTCCATACCACGCACCTCCACCAAGAAAGGCATAAGTGGCTCCACCACTGTAGTCAATGCCTGATATATAAGTTAATCCTCAGCTATCATCCTCTCCAAATTCCAGGCCGGAGCACAGATTGGCTAAGCCACAGATGTAGAAGTTGCCCTCAGCTGAATTTTCTGAGAGGGTGGTGAGACTGCAGCACAGCGCAGAGAGAAAGTGACTGTCACAAAAATTGCACCAAAGCAATACATGCAATCACGGGGTTCATGATGACGACACCCCATGGGTGTCTATGAATATTGGATTGAGCCAGCTTCCAGGAGTGGGGCCTGGAATTTTCAGGCAGGCTGTGGTTTGGGCTTGTAGGAGTGAAACTGACCCCCACACCTGGGCATCCCTCCCACCTGAAATATCTGTTCCCCAACTTGGAGCTATGGGGGGGGGGCAATCAGAGAAAGGGAGGAGGCAAGGAGGAGAGGCACTGCTCGCCACCCGCCACCTCCCCCGCTAGTCTGCCTCAAATGGCCAGTGGTTCCCCTGGCACTGCTCTGAGATGACACCATTAACAAAGGCCAAAAGCCACTTAGCCTGCCAGGAAAGAGCTGGGAGAGTGTGAACCAATCCCCGAGCCCCAAGCTGTCTTCCAGCCCTGTTAGGGACAGTCTGGGGGCAGCTCAGGTTTCTGGCGGAGTGACCAACACAAACTGGAGCCTCTCTCAGCAGATCCGGTTCCACTCCAGCCGTGCCTGCCCAAGCCAGGGACACTCAGCCGGAGGTCAGGCTTTCAGCAGACCCCAGGGCGAGTGTCTATTGCTGCTCCTTGAAGCTTCGCTTACAGGACGTGTCTGGTTTGAATCCTAGCTCTGCCCCTTGCAAGCTCTGGGCTGTGAGCCCATCACGTAGCTTCTCTGAGCCTGTTTCCTCCTCTTTAGTGTCAGGTTGATACAAGCACCCAGCTCTAACATTTATTAGGAGACACAAGTGGGGTCAGCCAGGCAAGTTATTTAGCAAAGTGCTCGGCTCACATTAGGTACTTAATAAGTATGAGCTCCTTGTATCACTTATAACCAGTGCTGCTGTTTAGGGCGTGTTCCTAGGAGACAAAGTGCCGTGTTGTGCCGGCCAATGTCATCTTTGTTAGGCCCGAACCGAACAATGAGATAGTCTAGTGCCCAACCAGTTCTTAGAGACTGAGGCTTTGGGGCCCAGAGAAGCAACTTCCTCTGGGTCCCACAATTAGCTGGTGGCGGAGCAGAGCCTCAGTCCAGGCTTCTGAGTGCCTGCCTCATCCTCTTCTCCCAACACCGTCCTCCTCACTGCACTAGCCAGGGTACAAAGAGTTTTCATGTGTGTCTGTCCCCATCATACCATGCTGCCGCAACCCCAGATTTGAAGCCACGTGCAGAACAAAGGGCATCGGGGCCATGCAGCCTCATCTCATTTGCCTTCGCCCCGCCTCTCTTGCAGTGCATCCTGGGAAAGCTCCTCTGAGACCTGGGAAGCCTTGACACTTGGCATCCTTCTGACCGGCTGCTTCGTGTCCAGAGGAAATCAGCACAGGCAACCGCTCCCAGATTTCAGGGCCCTGAAACTTCAGCCCCAAGCCTCAAGAATATCTGTTCTTCACTGCCTCCACTTCAAAGGCGAGCTGGGGAATTGGGGAATCGTACCTGCCTCTGGGCTCTTTCTGTGAAAGTTAAAGCAAATGCTCATTGCACGGGGGCCTCCCCCTGACAAGGCAGCGGAAGGGAAGAGCGGGGTCTGTTAAAAATCATGCCCCAGGCACTGAGCTTGGTGCCACAACATGAAAATCACCTGTGTTGTTATAAATGTTATGCTTTCCATAAGTCTGAAACGAATTGTAGCCCAGACAAAACAGTGTTTTGCCTAAAAACAAAACAAAACAAAACAACCCTCAAACTGTAAGTCATGAGATACATGATGGAGGAAAGCGGAGGGGTGCAGGAGGCCCCGGTTTGAACGCAGACAGACCTGAGTTCACGCACCGGCCCTGAGACCTTGAACACATGTCTGGGCCTTCGTCTTCCCATCTGTAAAATGGGGACCACCCCGCTCACCTCACAGGCTCCTTGCCACATGTAAAGATGACGGAAGAAAAGCACCTGACACAGGAGATGTACGATCAGTAAAAGCTTTTATCAAGTGTGACCGTCACCATGGGGTTACTCCCCCAACGGCATTTCAGGAAGAACAGCAGGATGGTTCTGCTGCTAAGAGAAGCCTTGAAAAATCACCCAGCCTCTAAACCTCGCTTTCCCAGTGAGGGCGCCTGAGGCCCAGAGAGTCAAATTAGAATGGAGATGGGGAAAAGCTGGAGATGTCTGTCCCTGAGTTCTCCCAGGGCCAGTGCTGCTGACTCGAGGGGTTAGAGAGGGACAGACGGAAGGCTCAGGATGTGTGACCCAGTGGCAGGAACACGAAATGAAGGCACCTTCCACATGGAACAGAGGTTTCCACACACAGGGTGCCCAGCTGGTGACCCTGTATGTGCCCCCTGAGACCTCCCCCAACATCCCTGCCAGTCTCAGCAGAGCAAGTCCGACGGGTTGGGGAAATGTTTTGTTCCTTAAATGGCTGACAACAAAAACCTAATGTAGAGATGGTCACCACTGCCTGCTATACACACATTTGACACACACGTTTCCCTACTTAGCGCTGACACCGCCCAGGACATAGGAGCTGTCGTTTTCCAGGTGGGGACACAGAGGCTCAGAGAGGCAAAGCAAGGCTTTCACGACTCCAGGCCTATCCTTCCAGCCCCAGTGGTCTGACCCTGAGTCACTTCTGCCACTGGCTGTTACTCTTCTGCTGAAATCAAGAGTCCAGGCCACTTGTCAGACCAGGAACACTCCTGAAAGACGTATCTTGAGTTCAAAGAGCCACCTCCTTGCCTGAGAAAGAAAAGTCAGGAGCCCCATTGCTAAAATCGATGTCAATGGCCCTGAACCTGACTTCGTTGGGTCCCTGTCAAATTTGCTGCCAGGTAAAATATAGGACACCCCATTAAATGTCCTCTGCAAAGTGTCCCATACTTACACTAAGAAATTATTTGCTGTTTATCTTAAATTTAAATTTAATTGGGTGTCCGAAACCTTTATTTGGTAAATCTGGCAACCCTACTGTCAGAGCAAGGAGATTAGCTGTTCCCCCCGTCCCAAGGAGCTGGTCTCACCAGAAAGATTCTGTATTTGTTCCACCGATCTTGCTCACTTAGCAAGGGAGCTTGGAGACTGCTGGGAGGCTGACCTAGTCATTGCCCCTGACAGCTACCCAGGCTGGTCGGGAGGGACTTTTCTGGAAGCTGTTTGGCACAGATGCCATGGAGGGGAAGGGTCTGGGAGAAGAGACGAGAAGCTCACAGAGGTTAAGCTTCAAGGCTCCTCTTCGGTACAGGCCCCATCGAGGCCCCAGTTCATACAAGGAAACGTTTGGATGCTTCTTTTATTTCCTTGCTTTTAAAGACTTTATCTCTTCAGAGCAGTTTTAGGTTTACAACAAAACCGATAGCTCATTCCTTTTTAGCACTGAACAGTATCCCAGTGTCTGGATGGATCACAGTTTATCCATCACCTCCTGAAGGGCATCTTGGCTGCTTCCAAGTTTTGACAATTATGAATAGAGCTGCTGGAAACATCTGTGTGCAGGTTTTTGCGTGGACATTAAGCTTTTCATGCCTTTGGGCTGATACCAAGGAACATGATGGCTAGACTGTAGGGTAAAAGAATGTTTCATTTTGTAGGAAACTGGCAAAGTATCTCCCAGAGTGGCTGCACCATTTTCATCCCCACCAGCAGTGACTGAGAGTTCCTGTTGCTCCACATCTCTGCCAGCATTTGGTGTGGGCAGCATTGTAGATTTTAGTCATTCTAATAGGTGCGTAACAGTATCTCATTGTTGTTTTCATTTGCATTTCCCTGATGACCCTGATGACATAGGATATGGAGTATCTTCTCATCTTCTCATGCCTATTTGCCATCTGTGTATCTTCTTTGGTGAGGTGTCTGTTAAGGTCTTTGGCCTTTTTTAAAAAATCAAGTTGTTTTCTTATTGTTGAGTTTTAAGAGTTCTTTATAGTTTAGGATAATGGTCCTTTATCAGCTATTTTGCGAATATTGTCTTCCAATCTGTGGCTTATCCTCTAATTCTCTTGATATTGTCTTTTTCAGAGTTTTTTATTTTAATGAAGTCCAGGTTACCAATTATGTCTTCCATGGGTCACGTCTTTGGTGTTGCACCTAAAAAGGCATCACCATAGCCAAGGTCGTCTAGGTTTTCTATGTTATCTTCTAGAAGTTTTATAGCTTTGTGTTTGACATTTAAGTCTGTGCTCCATTTTGAGTTAATTTTTGTGAAGGGTATAAAGTCTATATCTAGATTAATTTATTTTTTTATTTTTTTATTTGCACGTGGATGTCCAGTTTCCAGCACCATTTGTTGAAAACTACCTTTTCTCCATCGTATTGTCTTTGCTCCCTTGTCAAGGATCAGTCGACTACACTTATGTAGGTCTGTTTCCAGGCTCTCTATTCTGTTCCATGGGTCTACGCATCTATCATTTCACCAATACAGCACTGTCTTGGTGACTATAGCTCTATAGTAAGTCTTGAGGTTGGGTAGTGTCAATTCACCAGCTTCATTTTTTTCTCCTTTTTATATTGTGTTCGTTATTCTGATCTTTTGCCTCTCCAAACAAAATCAGTTTGTTGAGACCCACAAAATAACTCACTGGGCTTTTGATAGGGATTGTATTAAATCTATAGATCAAGTTGGAGAGAACTGACATCCTGACAACATCGAGACTTCCTATCCATGGACATTTATTTGATTGTTGGTTTCATTCATCAGAGTTCTGTAGCTCTTACATGTGTTTTGTTAGACTTAAACCTAAGTATTTCATTTTGGGGGGGAGCAAGTGTACATGGCATTGCGTTTTTAACTTCAAATCTACTTGTGCATTGCTAGTATATAGGGAAACAGCTGACATTTATATATTAACCTGGTACCCTGCAGCCTTGCTAAGATTGCTTATTAATTCCAGGCTGGATGCTCTTTCTTTTATTTTTTTTTAAAGATTTTTTTATTGGAGAATTGGGGGATGGGGAACAGACAAGTTGCTGTCCTTTTGTTCTTCAGTCTAGTTGTGGAGGACGTTGCTTCACTGGCCCAAGTTGGCACCATCATTGCGCTCTTCCTGGGCGAGGCAGATCAGTCGCCGGCTTCTGGACGGCCACTCACAGTGGCTGCTGGCTACATACGGTAGCCCATGGCAACCCACTGCCACAGGGGCTGCAGCCTACGCCGTCGCCGGCAACTCACGGCAGCCCAGCTCCAGGTTGAGCTGTTGTTCA
This sequence comes from Hipposideros armiger, assembly GCF_001890085.2. Lineage (NCBI taxonomy): Eukaryota > Metazoa > Chordata > Mammalia > Chiroptera > Hipposideridae > Hipposideros > Hipposideros armiger. The sequence continues at coordinate 6,600,993 of NW_017731375.1, read as the reverse complement.
GCATCTTAGCTGTGGAGGGCAGTGTCACTGGCCCTCATATGTGGGGTCCGAACCGGGGCCCTCTGGCATCCCAAGCCAGTTCTTAACCATCGCGCCACTCGACCAACCCTGGATGCTCTTAAAGAGGAGTCACAAACTGTGTGGTCTCCAGGGTCCGCCAAACCTGGACTGGGTCCTGGCTGAGATGGAAGCACCTCCTCAGTGTGAGAGGCCAGCAGCCGACGCTGTATAGTGAGCACCCACTGCACACCCAGCCATGAGCACACTTCACCCTCACACCAATGCCCTGGGCCAGTCCTCATTGTGGGCATTCTACAAATAAGTAAACCGAGGCTTGGAGGGGGTGGAGTAATTCCTCCAACATCACACAGGTGGGAGGCGGCAGAGAAAAGGTCTGAATCCAGGTTGGGTTTCCACCTTGCTGTGAGGACAGTGCTCAGGCCCGGGGCTTATAGGCAGGAGAGAACTGGTTCCCTGAGGAGGAAGCTTAACCCCTGATGGTGGTTTCGGGGGTAGGGGGGCTGGGGCCCTAGCCAGGGCCAGAGCAGGAGGCGGTTCCAGAAACACGAAGGAAAGTTTCAGAATTATGCTCAATAACTAAAAATACCATCAAGCGCCAATTCTGTGCCGGACACAGATGCTAAGAGACTTCACAAGCATCATTTCATTTAACCCTCACGGAGAGCCTGCAAGGCCAGTTTGATTATGGGCTGCATTTTGCAGATGAGAGAACCAAGGCTCAGAGGGGATACGGGTGCCCAAGAGCACCCCATGGGTAAGCAGACCTAGGATGCAAGGCCAGGCCTTCTGAGAGTAGGGAAGAGGCTGGATAGTCAGGACTGAGGCAGTCCCAGTCAGCTGTGTGGGAAGGTAGGGACTGCTGCGTTCGTTTCCTACGTGACAAATTACCACAGAGTGGCTAAAACAACACAAGTGTATTATCTTGCAGTTTTGGAGGTCGGAGGTCCAAAATGAGTCTCAGGCTAAAATCAAGGTGGCGGCGGGGCCGTGTTCCCTCTGGGGGCTTTGGGGAGCAATGCCTTCCCCTGCCTTTTCCAGTTTCTAGAAGTCATTTGCATCCGTTGGTTTGTGGCCCCTTCCTCCATCTCCAAAGCCAACAGTGCAGCATCTCCCAAGAGGAGAAAACAAAGGCTTCCAGAAGTGAAACAACTTGTTCAAAGTTCAGACACCTAAGAATCGTGGACTGGGGCTTCAAACTTAGGTCTGGGTGACTCCAAAAGCCTGTTTTCTTCCCAGAGGGAAGTGAAGGAAGACGCGGGTCCATTCTAGAGCTGGAAACAGTGAGGAACAACAGGGGCTGTGGCGAAGCCAAAAGTGGAGGCACAGTTGCCCGTGGGCCAGCTGGGACAGCCCCAAGGCATGCAGGACAGGAGCCCGAGGCGTCATTTTGGATGATAAGACAGGGTGACATCAGAAGTCTCAGTGGGTCGGGGACACCAGGGTTACACATTTGGGGCTCTTGTATTTTGTTTTCCTTTCTTTGTTTTCTCCCCTTGTTTTGCTTTGGGGAATAAATCCTCAGGAAAGCGAACCACTCCTCAGCCCCTGAACCAGGCCGCGTCTGACGTCGTCTCCCTCTGACAGTCAGTCCTCCTTGGAAGGTCCAGCCATGCTTTTTCCCTGGGGCTTTGGGGCCTGTTTAGAAGAGATTTCAGTCGTCAGTGGCTTGGTGACATCTGCGTGGGGCTGAGGAGCTATGACTAACCCTCATGAGCCAATTCTGGGGCCCGCGTTGCACACAGCAGCGGCCGCCAGGGCCAGCGCAGCGTTCTCGGCCACTCTCGGCAGCATCAGCTGCTCCTGACTCACCGTGGGGCCTGCCAGCGGGGCTGTGGGTGCAGCTGCTCCCCTGTGCTCAGATCACCGCAGGGGCCCCATGCTCTGGCTGGCATCAGGTCCCTCAGCCTGACAGGACTCTTCACAGCATGTTCTGGAGGGAGCTCCCTGCTTGTGAAAGGTCCACTCACGGCCGGACAGCACCTTCCTGAGCCCGAGACGCTTTTCTGCCTGTTCCGGTGACTCAGCAGCGTGAGCCAAGTTGGACCGCGATAGACTGAGTTTCAGGTCCCGGCTTTGCAGCTTCTTAGCTGTATGACCTTGGGCGTTTCATCTCACCGCCATGATCCTCTGTGTCCTCGTGTATAAATTGGGGGTGATAATTGCCACCCCTCATGTTTGTTCGTGATAGCACTGCAAAGATGTATAAGAACTTGGACGCTGGAAAATGATATCCCCATTCAAATTCTGGCTCTGCCGCCCCAGCAGTGTCATCCTGGGGGCCTCCCTGGGCCTCGCTAAGTCTTGGTTGCCTCATCTATACAATGGGGGTAATGATAGTATCTAATTCACGGGGTTGTGCTGAAGATCAAATGCCCCCAAAGTGCTCCATCGGCCCTTTAAATCTCCTCATTGAGGACTCACTCAGGGCCCTGCTGGAGATGCAAAGGCCCTGAGGAGGCCCAAGCGACTTACTCTGTCTTTCAGCAACACCATCGATTCAGACACAAGTAATTTTCTTTCATCACCCAGGAATCAGAAAAGATGTTGTCACGTTAGTGACAAAAAAGCTCTTCTCTTTCCAAAACCAGAAATTTCACGTGACAGCAACGTGGAAAACAGGCTGACCGGGCAGGGCTCTGTGTCAACATCATGAGGGCTAGTATAGGAGCTGAACTCACTAGTGACTGTATACATGGCACACAGTAGGTCTTCATCACCTCAGGGGCGCTGGCAAGGGCGATGGCAGCCTCCACTCCCACCCAGAGGGGCCTGCTTCATTGCACCAGCAGATCAGCTGTGGGACGGCCACCGCACAGAAACGGCGGGTAGAGTTAGGCCTGGGAGAAGGTTGGTGTTAAAAAGAGACTGGAAAGGGCTCAAATCACATCTTGTCATCATGCCTGTTTTTGCCTGGCTGCTTAGGCAGAAGCAGCTGGCATTGCCATGGCAACCAGGCAGCATCAACTTCCAACTCACCCCTGAATTTTCTATAACAACGGCAGAGCCACTGCAAACATGTTTGCAAAGTGAGAGCCACGAACAGAAAATTACACCGGGGAACTGCAGCAAACTGAAAAAGAGGAGTGGTCGTGTTTCCTCCCTTATTTGGTTAACCAAAAAATGTAGCGGAAAGACACAGCATCACCCCAAATTCAGGCCTGAGAGAAAGAAATGTTACTAAGACTTGCCTGTGATGAGCTACAAAGAACAGAGATTACTCTTTCCATGGTGACCGTACACGCTAACTGCTATCGCCCAGTCTGGGTTAGATGCTGAATGACGAGCTAAGGAGATGAGAAGGAAGATAGGAGCTGGTCATCAGATGGGTGGAAGCACCAGGAACCCAGACTGGAGGGGGCTGCATGGAAGGGAGGTCAGCAGATTTTCCAGATGCAGGTCCCCGGAAGGTTCGTCATCACTAGCTACCTGGCAATGGGAAGGCAGCTCCGTATCCATCATCTTCCCCAGCTCATCATGGTCCTGGGCTCCCTCCTTGCCATTTTATAGCCAGCCACATAATTAATTTGTAATGTTTCTAGTAGCCACATTAATAAAAGTAAGAAGAAACAGGTGAAATTAATTTTAGTCATATGTTCTGTGGAATCCAATGCATGCAAAATATTATCATTTCAACATGTAATCAACGTGTAAAGGATTAACGAGACATTTTATATTCTTTGTTCTTACTTATTCTTAGAAATCTGTGTGTCTTTCATCTTCACAGCACATCCCAGTTTGGATTAGCAGATTTCAAGTGCTCAGCAGGCACACGTAGCTATCATACTGGACACTGCGGTTTTGGATGCTGGAGGTGGAGGCTTGGCGATGTGATATGCTTTGCCTCAGGTCACCCAGCTCATACGCTTCAGAGCTGGGACTCCACTCCAGGAACGTGACCGTGGGAAGTGGTCTGTGCAGCATGGGTGGTGTTGGTTGGGAGGTCTGCTGTGGCAGGGCTTCTCAATGTCTAGTGACATTTAAGTCAGGATTCTTCTTTGTTGTGGGGACTATCCTGTGCATTATAGGATGTTTACCGGCTCCTTAGTCTCTACCCACTAGATGCCATTAGCATCCACTGAATCTGTGACAACCAAAAATATCTCCAGACATTGCCAAGAGGTGCCCTAGGTGGGGGGCAAACTCATCCCCATTTGAGAACCATTATGCCAGAGTGAGACAGAGATGGATGGGAGACGGGGTGTGGTATTGGCTCATGTAACCACAAGATGGGCAAGGCAGGGGTCTCGGGGACAAGCAGAACCAGCTATTGGACCATCACCAGAACATTCTCTCCTCATCTCTCTTGCTGCCTCTCTAGCCCCATCAACCTTGCTCTGCTCTCTGAGACTGGAACCAGGACTTCTATTGGGTCCCAAGCTCACATGTCCCAGCTTTCCCACAGAGAAGGCATCTCTGCCCCTTACTATTGTATCCATGCCTCAAATCCCAGGGAAGGACTCTGATTGGCCCAACCTGAGTCACATGGTCACTGCTGGTCAGGAGGGGGCAGGGTCAGGAGTCGGGAAGCTAGAACAATGGCTGTCCCCTTCAGGGCAGCAGGATGCCCAGGAGTGAGAGAGGATTATGTGGGGAGCAGCCTGAGGGCTCACTTTCCTCCTCAAAAAACAGAGTGTGGTAGGTGGGGTGGCGCAGGCAAAGCGCCTGAAGCCCAGGATGATGTCTTCACTAAGCTTCATACTGTGAGATGTCAAGAATTTTTCTTTTTTCTCTTTGATCTTCTCCTTAGCATGGAGCAGAGCAGTGGGCAGATAGCAGATGTGAAGGTTGGTTTTATGTGTCAACTTGGAAAGTGTTGTTGAATGAGATTAACATTTAAATCAGTGAACTTTGGGTAAAACAGATGGCCCTCCATGACGTGGGTGGGCCACATCCAATCAGGCAAAGGCTGGCCTCCAGGCCAGAGGGAAATGTCTAGAAGACCGCCTTTGGACTTCATCGGCACCAGTGGCTCTCCTGGTCTGCTGCTAGCCAAGCCCACACTGCAGATTTTGGACATGCCATCCTCCATAATTGCAGCCAATTCCTTAAAATAACTCTCTTTATATACACACATCCTATTGGTCTGTTTCCCTGGAGACCCCTGCCTAATACAGTAAGTTTTCACAGTTAACACTTGGCAGGCGTGAAGGCCTCGATGCCTATCAAAGCGCTTCCAAATAGCTTACTTGATTTGATTCGCACGGCCCAGATTTTCTACCCCTTTGATGGGAACCTAGAGGCCCAGGAAGGTGACTACGTGGCCTACGTCCCATCTCCAGTTAGTGGTGGGGCCAGCCCTGAGCTCCTGAGTGTCCCCAGAGTCCTGGGTTGCCAGAGTGACACAGGCGTCTTCCAGTCTCCTGCATTCGGTGACGGGCTTGGTTTGCTCCCCCGGAGAAGTAACAACCCTGCTGCCTCCAGCTTCTCTCCCCATCTCTTTCATTCAGCTGAAGTTGATGAACACCACCCACGTGTCAGGCACGGCACCAGACCCTAGGGCTGTAGGCCGTCCCGGCCCCCATGAGCTTGCTTTCCAGAAGAGGAGCAGACAAACTGCAGCCTGTGTGTGGTCAGTGAGCCAAAGGCGGGAGTTCAGGGACCCTCAGGGGCACATGGGCGGGGTCCCTGGGGTCCAGGAAGACTTCCCTGAGGCTAGTGGATTCGCAGGAATAATGTAGTGATGGTGGAGGCAGGTGTTCCAGGGCTGAGACCCAGAGGTCGGTAAGCCGGGCCACTGGGAGAACTCACCCCAGCCCCACGGCTCTGGGGACACAACCCTGCACAGCCAGTGCTTCTGAGGATGCCAGTGACTCTTGTCCGAAGGGAGCTCCTTCCAGCGTCACCGGCGGTTGGCTGCTGCAGGGCTCTGGGGACCCTCCTCTCCCAGCTTTGCCTCTGCCTGGCTGCCTGCCTCCATCTCCAGGGAAGCAGGCTTCATTCTAGGCCTGATTTATTAGTGTCGTCCTGGAATCATCCCAGATGCCGTTCCTGGTCTCATTTACTGACCCGCCTGAGGGCCGGGAAAGGAAATTCATTAGGCTGGGCAGAGCTGGCGGCCAGGCCCATCTGTCTGGGCATCTGTCCTCCCTCCTCGCCCCTCCCTCCTCCTCCCGGCCCCTCCCCTGCTCTCCCCATCTATCCTCTCCACCTGCAAAGGAAGGTCTGTGCCTGTGACGCTGCTCAAGATCACCAAGGCAGTGACACTCCTGAGCCCCTGGTCCCCAGGGGAGGATCCCACCAGGGAGGAGGGGCAGGGGTTCCCTCAGAAGCTCCTTCACAGCCTCCTTCCAGAACGGCATCCCCAGCCCCCCGAGGCTGCCCGCCCTGACCCCAGAAACAAAGCGTTTTCCATGTGACAACGTGGAAACCCTTTCCCGTAACTGATGGCAGGCTCACCAGAGCTACCCATTTTTATGCAAAAGGTGGCTTCCTGAGCGAGTTGTTTGGAAATCAGATTTCTGACACAGAACGCTACCTTTAAAGCACAAGGCAAGAGGGGTTTCCGAAGCAGTCCCACCTCAGCACGGGGCAAGCGAGACGGAAGGAGGACAGTACTAAATCAGGTACAAAAATATGTAAGTTTAGAACTAGCACATCTCACCCTTGATTACAGAAGTTATAATTGCTTTGATTAAACCTTACATAGGCTTAAAAGCAGATCAATTTAAAGAAAAAGGCTAAGTAAATGACAGTTATAGAAGGTATACGGATTTTATGAAAATACTAGAGTTTAGGACATCTTGCTTTAAAAGAATAGGGCAGTGAATGCATTGCTAAGGTTAAACCTTTGTTGAGATGAAGCCAACCTCGATTAAACCAGCCCACTCTGTGAAGGGAAGCTGCAACCCCAGGTAACTCGCTCATCCAGCACCTGCCCCTGCAGAAGGAAACCACTCGAACCAGAGACAGCTGCGTGTGCAGTGACTCCGGAGGTTTAAGCAAACATGGCCTCAGGCCTAGGTAAATGTTGAGCTTCAGTGACTGGCTGGCAGAGGGGTGAGGCCCGAGGACCCATGTCCCTGACAGCTGACACCATGAGGGCCAACCTGGGGCGATGGGGGCAGGGAGGGAGAGCCTGGGTCCCCTCCATTCCCCATGGTGCCCTATTCTGATCTAAGGAGAGGTAAGGTGCTGAGACCCTCGCAGGCTGCAAGGAACAAATGAAAAGAGTATTTGCAGCTTTGTAAGTATTGATAATATCCTGGTGTCTCTCTCTCTCTCTCTCTCTCTCTCTCTCTCTCTCTCTCTCTCTCTCTCTCTCACACACACACACACACACACACACACACACGATGTTAATATAAACTCGCAGCTGTGGTACTGACAGCCCACCTCTGGCTTGGGAATGTCACATCAGATATAACAGGGTCTGCCCGCGACACATTCCCTCTGCTGCCAGCTTCCCAGCTCACAGGAGGCCGGAGAGCTGGGCCCGAGCCAGGCGCTGGGTGCAGGGAGGAAGACCGCCCTGGCCCCTCATCAGCCCCACAGGGAGCTAAGGGGTGGGGGGAGGGGGAGGAATCAGAAGACCTCCCCACTGTCCCAGAGGGTCGTGGGGGAGATGAAGAGCACACCAGGCTCTGCACCCTGTACACGTCTTGAGCATGTGGTTTGTATTAGATGCCCTTCTATTGCCTCGGCACAAAGCCAGCGGTGCCTCTGGCACTGTCACCGGGACAGGCGAGAGAAGTGAGCACCAGAGACCATGTGGGGTAATGGAATCAGACAGACCCAAATTCAAATGCTTCCTCTGCCATTCCATAGCTGTGGACCTTGAGCAGGTCACTGCACCTCTGAGCCTCTACTTCCTCCTCTGTAAAGTGGGCGTGATAATAATAATCGCTAGTTCAAAGAACAGCATGAGGGCGAGCCAGGTAAGCAGACAGAACACCTAGCACGCCTCTCTTCCCACTATACACCAGGATTTCTCAGCCTTGGTGCTACTGACATTTGGGCCAGGCCGTTCTTTGTCGTGTGTATATGGACGGGGCTGTCCTGTTTAGTGTGGGATGTTTAGCAGTGTCCCTGGCCCCTACCCACCAGGTGCCAACAGCACCCCAGCTCCAAGTTGTGACAACCAAAATGTCACCAGACATTGCCAAATGTCCCCTGGGGGGCGGGGTTTCACATCTACTTCCAGTTGAGAGTCACCACTCTAAATGTTGTCTCATTATTATCATGGTTGCTTTGATTGCTGTCATCATCATTAGTATCACATTAGCTACAAGACAATGAGAACGGAAAGGGACCCAAAATGGAGCGGGAACACGAGCTTGCTCCACTGGCCACTCCCTCCTCTCTCTCCTTCTCCTGCCCTTGCTCTGCGTCTGCCCCTGAAGCCACCTCACGGGACCAGGCCTGGCCGAGCTGAGCAGCTGGAGAGCAGGGAGTCACCTCCTGCACGTGTAACCATGGGAGTCGGGGTGGCACTGCTTCCCAAGGATAAGCCGTCTGGCCAGGAGCAATTTCATACCTGGAAACCAGGCATCCTAGAAAGCAGCTGGGATGTACCCCACCTCTGGGCAACCTTGGGTGGGGTGGGACTGGGGGCGTCAGCAGCAAAGAAAGCCCCACAGGAAAGCAACCGGACAGGCCAAGTGATTTCCTGTCACCAGCTGGGGAGTGGCTAAGTAAGTTACGGGTCCCTCAGACGCGTACAATGGAATATTATGCGGTTTTAAGAAGCGAGCTATACTGCCAAAGATCTGGGTTGTTGTCTAGGGTTATTATTGTCAAATGAGAAAAACAAGGTACAGAATAATGTCAATAATGGGATCCCACCTTTTCGTAAAAAAAAAAAAAAAGAACCTAAAAAGCCCTATTTTTGTATGTATTTGAGCGGGAAGACTGCTAACATGAGATGCGGGAGAAGAATGGTGGAATGAAAGGGGTGGGGAGAGGTTCCTTTTCACATAGGTGCATATATACACTCACACGTCACACAGTGTTTCCACTCCTAGTAAATGAGTGAACGCTACTTTGTTGATGTCTGCAGACAAAATGAATAAGGGATGTTTATTCATGAAAAGAAAAGATGTCAGTACTGAACCAGTCTCCAGAGCTGAGGTTTGAAAGTATGGTGGGCGGCTTGTTCTTTGCCTGACTCGTTCAACAAATCTTTCCTGGGCGCCTGCTGTGTGGCCGGCACTGCTCTAGGCACCGCCGCACTACAGGGCAAAAGACGTACCCCTGCCTCTTCAGGCTCTTGTCCTGGGGAAGAAGCAGATAGCACACCGACGAATGCATGTGTGCATAAAGTGTCGTGAGGTCGTGAGCAGGGCTGGAAACAGAGAGTGATGGCAGGGCGGTCAGACAAGGTCTGTGGGCACAGGCCTGAGGGACCGAGAGATCAAGAAGCCAGGGGGAGATCTGGGCAGGGGCGTCCCCACAGAGGGCGCCCCGGGGTGCAAATGCCCCAAGCGACACACTTGATGTGTTCAAACACAGAAGGAGGGCAGTGCAGGCGATGGCGCAATGCCGACACAGGAAGGGTTTCCCTTTTTATTCCAGGCAAGACGGTGCTGTATTCTGAGCCATGTCCCTCCAACAGCACACAACACAGACAACGAATCAACGCTGTGCATATGGGCTTGGGTGGGGCCCAAACCCTAATGTGAGTGACGGAAGCAAGTCACAGAGCACATGGGTACGATGCCATTTACACCATGGCCCAAACCAGGCAAGAGCTCTGCACTGCTTAGGAAGCCACAAATAGGTCACCAAGTAGAAGCAAAAGGAAGGGAGGGGTTAACCCAAAATTCAAAACAAGGTGGCATAGAATTTGTAATATTTTTAAAAAGTAAAAATAGTTGATACCTGATTATATAACTCAATGAAAAAGACGCCACCATTTGTGAATGTCTTATTTTGTCATTCAAGTTGAGGAGGAAGGTAAAAAACAATGTCAGTAGGACACACCTGAAACTAATATAATATTATATGTCAACTGTGATTGAAAAAAAAATCAAAAAATATTTCAGAATAAATGTCAGTAGACTCAATCCATTCCTCGCTGTCCTCCCTTTTTCGTGAGATTATAGGTTTCAAGCAAAAGAGGGTTCCACCGATGTTGCATTGTTCAAGCTTAGAAAGCAGCTGCACAGTTACCCCACTTCAGAGATCGGCAGAGCGGGGCTCAAAGCGCGGCAGCCACGTAGCCAAGGTTACCTGGCATTCAGACCCAGGTCTGTGTGACTCCAAAGCCAGAAAGAAGGACAAAAAAACAGGCCACGGTGACCAAAGTGCAGTCCGTGAGGGCCGGCTAATGCGGGATTGGTAGGTCATGGAGAGTAGCCTGGGTTTCATTAATAGTGCCCTGGGGAGGCTTCGCGGGTTTTTTAAGTAAAAACCAATGGGTTTTTAAGCAGAGGCGTGACAAGGCCAGATCTGCATTTGATAAAAATGTCTCCAGCCTCTGTGTCAAGAATAGATTGGAAAGGAGGAAGAGCGAACGTGAGACCAGCAGGGAGGCTGGGCGCAGACAGAGGGAAGCTCACATATTCATGAGACATTTCAGGGAGAGCCACAGAATTTGGCAGTGGGCTGAATTTGAGGCTTGGAAGAGAAGAGATGAAGGAGAACCCCCGTTTCCGACTTCATCGACTGAGGAGAAAGTGGTGACGTTTGAAATGGCTGAAGAAAAAGCCATTGAGGGGGAAGCATTTTAATTAGATAGGCCTTCCAGTTTCTGTCCCGGTCCCCACATGCGAGTAAGAGACAACCATGAGCGGCATTAAGAGTCACCCCTCTCCCCCAACAGAGGCGGTGCTACCAAGTGTTCACACACCTCCACTCCCTTTCCTCTTCAGATGAGCTTTTTCTCCGTCATGAGCCACTGAAAATGGCTATGTGGGTGTTCTAGCTATCGGACAGCAGCATTAGAAGCAACTGAACGTCTTCCCCTTTCTCCCGAGCATGACCTGAGTTTTTTAATGATTTGCTTTCACTGGACACAACAGAACAGAGTGCTGAAGCCAAGGGCCTTTGGAGTCAGGCAGATCTGGGTCGGAAACGAGCATGTGCCACACTAAGAGCTGGGTGATCTGGGGCGACGTAGCCCAGAGCCTGGCCCGGACGAGGGCCTTACTCAGTGGAAAGGAGGAGCGATCCGGGGAAGCTGAGAACGGAGGAAAGGATTTTGGCCGGAAGGATCCTTAGAGATCTCCCTGCCATTGTATAGATGGGGGTAAACTGAGGCCCGGAGAGTTTGAAGGGCTTGCCCAAGGATGCCCATTAGAGGTAGAACTCGGAAGTAAACACCAGCCCCTGACGCCTACCCTGGCACTCTCTCCAGACCTCCTCTGGGAGAGCCGTGGGCACCAGCAGAGGCAGACGACCCACCGACCTACACACACACACACACACACACACACACACACACACTTTGACTGCCTTTTCTGTGGCCTTTATTAAGACCTGCACCACTTGCACTCTTGCCGTGGCCTTCCACCCAGCCTGCCCACCTCTACCTCATCCCTTCCTGCCACTTTTCCACCATGCCTCATGCATGACCAGGTCTCCCCACTGCTTAAATGCCATCAAGAGCTCCCATCACCTTCAGAATAACGCCTTACCAGGTGGCCAGCCAGGTGGGGCCCATCGAACTTCCCAGTCTCATCCCTCACCTTCCCCACCAGCGGTCAGCACTCAGGCCAGGAAGCTGCAGCGCTCACCTGGTCCTGTTTATGCCTGTGTTTCTTCCTCAACCTCCTGCCACGCCTTCAGGAATCAGTTTTGTTAAAAACAGAAATGGAGCCAAAATGAAGTCACTTCTGCTAAGCCATGTCACCAAACCATACTTAATAGCTAACCTAATTGCAGTTTCAGCCTCTCTCAGAAGCGGATTTTTAAACCAATCAGTCTGGAAAGAGAGAGGATCCAAATTGGCAGAATAGAGAAACACTGTGCTTGCCTCATCCCGTGGACACATCAAAATTACAACTAAATTATAGAACAATCAACCCAGGGAACCATCTGAAGTCCAGCTGAACGGAAATTTTGTAACGAAGCATATAAAGAAGCAGCCACGATGAGACTGGTGGGGGCGGGTCAGAGACGTGAAAGGAGCTGGCCCCAAACGTCCAAATAGCAGATGAAAATTGGTAGGGACATCTTGGCCACAGAGGTTCTCCTAGGAGAAGCATGGAATGCCAGCCCCAGCCCTGAGTAGTGGTGCCGGGAAGAGGAGCCCTCACAACATCTGGCTGTGAAAAACAGTGGTGATGCCAACCATCGAGTGGCACAGAAGGCTGCGGGAAACCCAGACATCCTCTTAAACGGCCCACGCACAGATTCACCCACTCACAGGCACTCACCTTGGGCTTCAGCAGAGGGATGGTGACTCAAGGGTGTCAGAGGCATACGAGGGGCAGGCCAACTGAAGTGTGTGGCTTCAGGTGAGGGTTTTACATATGCTGCTTACAAGAGAATCACTTCAGATTGAAAGACACGCAGACAGAAAGTAAAGGGATGGAAAAAGTTATTTCATGGAAACGAATAAAAAAACACACAAAAAAGCTGAAGTAGCAATACTTATACCAGACAAAACAGACTTTAGAACAAAGGCTATAAGAAGAGACAAAGAAGGACCCAATAATCTCACTTCAGGGTATTTATCTGAAGAAACCCAAAATGCTACTTCGAGGGGACATGTGCATCTATATATTCATTGCAGCATTGTTTACAATGGCCAAGATGTGGAGGCAGCCTGAGTGTCTGTCAATGGAAGAACAGGTAAAGAGGAGGTGGTACATATACACAGTAGAATACTGCTCCGCCATGGAAGGGAATGGGTCCTTGCCATCTGCGGCAACACGGTTGGACCTAGAAGGTACTGTGCTGAGTGGCGTGTCAGACAGAGAAAGACAGATGAAATGTGATTTCACTTATAGGTGGAATCTAAAGAACAAAATAAACAAACAAAACAGAAACAGACTCATAGATACAGAGAACATTTTGATGGTTGCAGATGGGAGGGGGTTTGGGGCGGTGGGTGAAAAAGGGATGAAGAAGTACAAATGGGCTGTTACACAGTAGTCATGGGGATGTAGGGTACAGCATAAGGAATATCGTCAATAATATTGTAATAACTATGTATGGTGTCAGACGGTACTAGGTTTATCGGGGTGATAAGTGGGAGGGGGTTGGGGGTAGGGTGGAAAGGTGAAGAGATTAAGTAGTACAAGTTGGTAGTTACAAAATAATCATGGGGTTGTGAAGTAAACCACAGGGAATACAGTCAACGATATGGTAATAACTATGTCTAGTGCCAGGCGGGTACTGGACTAGTCAGGGGGATCCCTTCTTAAATTACATAAATGTCTAACCACTATGCTGTGCACCTGAAACTAATGTAAAATAATACTGAATGTCAACTGTAATTGAAAATTTTTTTAAAGGGGGGAAAAGGTGAAGGGGAATAAGAGGTCCAAATTTCCAGGTATAAGACAAACAAGTCATGGAGATGTAACGTACAGCATGGGGAATATAGTCAATAATATTGTGGTAGCGTGGTGTCAGATGGTCGCTGGACTTATCATGGTGGTCATTGCTTTAGGTATATAAATGTGGAATAACTATGGTATACACCTGAAACTAATATAATTTTGCATGCTAACTATATTTTTAATAAAAATCTTAAAAATCAATAATAAATAAAAAATAAATAAATAAGTAAATAAGAAAAAATTAAACCAATCAGTCTGGAATTTCCTGATCAACACTAGTTTTAATAGGTAGCTAGTGTTGGTTAGGTAACTTATCTGCCCGATAAGAACCCCCTCCCTTCTCCTAAAGGAAGGCGACCTGCATGAAATAATCAACTCTTTTGACTTCTGAGTCCCTCTTTCTGCCTTGAAAAACCTTCCATGTTGTACAACTTCTTGGAGAGCCCTTCCAATGGCTAGATGGGATACTGCCCGATTCACAAATCACTTAACAAAGCCAAACAGATCTTCAAATTTACTTGGTTGAATTTTGTTCTCTAACAGTTGAAAACACTGTCTCCTCCTGACTGCTTGTCCCACCACTTACCCCGACCAAAGTGATTAGACTGTGCCCTCCTGTGTCCTGCCTGCTTCTGTGTTTACAGATCTGTATCCCAGACTCTGAGGCTCTCAGACAAGGACTCCCTGGTTTGTCGGTGTCCTCAAAACCAGGAACAGGGCCTGGCATGAGGAACAGCCGATCAAGGCGTGAGGAATTGTAACAATGCAGTACAGAATTTCAGCAAAGACATGAAGAGGCTGTTGACAATTGGAAGAGGTTTTCCTTGGGTCTTTTGAGAATGCGTGTCCTGTTTCTACAAACAATGACTGTTCTTCAAGGAGCTGATCATTGGCCTCCCCCCACCCTTGTCATCTATCCATCTATCTGACCATCCATCTGACCATCCACCCATTCACCCATCCATCCATCCATCATCCATCACCCATCCATCCATCCATCCAGCCAGCCAGCCAGCCAGCCATCCAGCCATCCAGCCATCCATCCTCCATCCATCATCCACCCACCCATCCAGCCAGCCACCCACAATCAAGCATCTACACTGTACCACACATTTCAGTGGGTGCTGGGGATAAAATAGAAAGAAAATCAGATGGGACCTCTGCTCTCACTGCAGTCAACAGTGCAGTCTCGTGGAGGAGACATGTAAACAGACAATTACACATAAATGTAAAATATCAAGTGTGACAAACACCTTGAAGGAGAAACCAGCAGTGAAAGCTGTGAAAGCCTATCATAGGGAGATTGATCCTGGTGTGAGGGACAGGAAAAGCCCACGCGGCGGCCACAGCGAGACCGTGGGGGAGTGTGGTACAGATGAGCAGGCCCTGCAGAGCTGGCCTTATCCAGGAGCCCTTTCTTTGTGTGTTAGCAGCATAAGACATTGGCCTGTACTGAAGCAGTGTTATGCCTCGGAGCCTGCATTTCACGTTTCTTTGTTCATTAATTTACACCAACATGCTCAATAATATATGTGCATTTTCCCTGTGATGTCATTATCTCTTATATAAGACAAAGTGTATATTTATATACCATAGATGTCTCTCTATATATAAATACACAGACATGCGCACACATGCACAAGCACAGGTGTGCAAAGCTTCTGTCTTTTCCCTGACACTCAGTTCTACATAAGGTAGTCAGTCCATTGAAATGCAGCCATCCTTATCATCTTCTTAGTGATGTAACCATCACATCCTATATTTTTATATTATGCATAGCCCTTTAGTGAGTGCCACTTCACCAGGAAAATCATATCTATTTTCTCTACTCCTCACAACAGCCCCACCACATTGACTTTATTTCCCATTTCACACACGTGGAGACAGACTCAGAGATAAGAAGTCAGTGCCCGGTGGCACGCAGCCAGAAGTGGGGAGAGGCAGCACTGGAGCCCAGGTCTGCGTGATTCTACTTCCATGCCACCTCCTTCCTAGAATTTTAACATCCAAAGAGGCCCGAGAGAGCAGTCAGACAGCTGGCTGAGTTAGGAACCACTGGTGCCTGCCTAAGCGTTTGCCTCTATTTAAAATAAAAGCCATCAGGGAATGGGACCATGACCATGGCTGCACAGGCCAGCTGGCCTCTAGGGACTCAATGGAGCTGTGCAGCCATCAGCAGCCCCTGCACAATAGATCCGCTGACCCAGCGGTCAGAGGTGACCCCCAGAGGTCACTGGCCCCTGGCTGAGGAGAAGCAGCACAGATCTCTGGTACCTTTTCTTGTGGACCACACAGGGAGGATGAGACAGGCTCTGAGCTCAGATGGACAACCCGAGGCCCACCGGGAGTTTGCGCCAGACCTTTGGGGTCAGACTTAGATGTATGTGCAACCAGTTTGGGCTGCATGTCTGACATTTGCTAGGCACTTTCACAAGCATCCTTTCACCAGTCCTCATAGTGACCCTTTGAGAATAGCACTATTAACATCCCCATTTAGAGAGGAACAAAGGGAGGCTCAGAGAGGTTAAGTGCATGTCCCAAGCTCACACAGCTACTAAGTAGTAGAATTCTACTCAGTAGAATTTAGCATCCATTCATTCATTTATTCATGCATCCAATAAACATGTACAGCATGTACCAGGCACTGTTCTAGGCACTTGGGATACACAGGTCAACAAAACAGATGCAATCCCCACCCTCATGGAACTGACATTTGAGTGTCACAGTGCCAGAGACTCTGCAGTCAGTCACTGCTGAAACAAAGGAAACAAAGACCCAGCTCTTGCCTTCGGGGAACTTGTAGTGGGGGAGATATGGACACAGAAAATGTAAAGGCACTATGGAAAGTTCAGGGTCCTTTGATAGGGGTAAGCAGAGAGGCTGTGAGAACAAAGGGTGGGCATCAAGGAAGGCTTCCTGGAGGAGGTGTTACCTGACATGAGCCCTGTAGGATCAGTCAGGGTCAGTAAAGTCATTCCAGATGAAATTTACAGCAGGGGATAGACCCAAAGCTGGTCTCTTTGGGCCGCTGCATTCAGACCCAGACAAAGCTGCCCAGCCTTGACCTGTTCTCCCAAGTAAGGCTTGAGCAAGGCCCAGAGGCAGGAGGTAGATCTCTGGTTCGGGGAACTCTGCCTCTGGCTATGCAGGTCAGCAGTAGACATGGCTGAAGCAGAGAATAGGCTCCAATGGCCTCCGGCTTTTAGGAAGCACGGAGGGGTTTGAAGCAAAAAAGTGGCCCGATACCATTGAAGGTTTCAAAGATGCCTCTGGGGCTGAGTGGAGGCTGAGAAGTGGAGCGGGTGAGGATGGAGGCAGGAGACATCCAGGCACCTACCGTGGGATGGGGGAGGGGGCAAGTCCAGTGCTCTGGGCTCCAAGTCCAGTGCTCTGAAAATTGTTTTTTGCTTTATTTTTTCAGAGGCAAAACTATCCTTGCTCATTGGAAACCAAGAAAAGAAAAACAGAAAGAAAGGAAAACAGACAGGGAGGGGAAACAGAAGGAGGGGAGAAACATCTAACAGCACAGCGAAGCCCAAAATTCTCTTTTTAAAAAGCCCTATTATGAAATAGTTCATGCAGTTTATATTACATGATAAAGCACAATGATAAACACCTGTTACCCCCACCATTCAGTGGAAGAACTAGACTTCCAAGGCCATCGAAGCTGAGGTGGGACCCACTCTGAGGCCCCTGCCGGGCCCCACTACGTCCCCACCCACCACGAGTTGACCACTCCCTGAATTTCATTGTGGTCTCTTTCCCTTCCTTTATTTTTTGTGATCACTAAATATGAATGCGTCCCTAAACAATACAGGGCTTGATGTGCTTGTTTTCCAGCTTTATTAAAAACGTATCTCAGATCCCACCGCCACTTGCATTTTTAAGTTCAGTACCCTGTGTCTCAGATGCGCCCCCGTTGACGCACACGCACGTGACTTATCCGCCCTCACTGTATATGGTGCCTTCCACTTTGTGCATAAACCCCAGCCTCTCTATCCACTGTCCTGCCCGTGGGCTTTCGCAGGGTACTAACGGTGCTGAATCGGCATTCGTGTGCGTATCACACAGGCATGAATTTCTCTAGGAAACCGTGGGGTGGAGTTGCTGAAGCAATGCCAGGGGCTGGGGGAGGGTGGGTCCTGGCATGGGCACATGGCGGGCCACGGGTCTCAGGCTACACCCCAAAGGGCGCGTCTGTTCCCAGGAGGGGCGCAACACAGACAGAAACCCCTGGGCCTGAGTAGCGGTGAGTGATGGTGAGCAGGGCAACCAGCCCACAAGGGTGGTTCCAGGTAGCAACAGGGCTCTGTCTGTGCCAAGGAACCGAAGAGGCCTCAGGGACCCCTACGGTGCTTCCATCTTGAGTCTTCACCCAGGATCCAGCTAAGCTGAAAAGAACTTCCTCCTTCCACAGCTTTCTATTTGGCATTCAGGAAAAACGAGTATTCTCTTGGTATTTTTAACCAACGAAACCTCCTTCCATACACCTCCCCCGTGGAGGGCTTGGGACCAGCAGAAGTGTGGACGTTCCTCCCGGCTGCTCAGCGGAGCAGCAGAGTTGGGACAAGGGTCCTCTCTGACCTGCTGATGACAAGTACTGCAGCCCAGGAGCCATTCCCCTAGGCCACGCTGCTGTCCTCTCTGTCAAGCGGAATTGGCTCAGGGCGCAGGGAAGGAGCACAGAAAGCAGGCCAGGACACTGATTGGACATGAGAAAATCCTGTGTGCGCTGCCCATCTGCCCCCTGAGGCCCACCAACCCTCACCCAGCCCCGTGCTCTGGCCACCCCTGTGGACCCCAGCCAAGGCTCATGTGTCCTCAGGGAAACCAGGTCACAGAGCTTTCTAGAAGCATCTCAGAAAGTCAAGCGGACACAAATCTGAACAGCAGAACAAAGCCAACCTGTCGGCCAAGGAAACTCAATCTGATTATGCTCTGGAGGCCCCGTGGCCCGAGCAGCCTTGTGACAGAGAAGAAAGAACGCTTTCATGGGTCCAGCCCTGCCTGCTGGCCAAATGGGCCCTGCGGAGCGCCCTGCCTCGCTCCAAGCGGCCCCATGGGACTGCGGGCCCCTCAGCCAGCCTGGGGGGCGGGGAGGCGAGGGGAGGACTCCTTCTTCCGGCCCCAGAGGAGACGGGGTGCAGAGCCACATCAGGCAAAGCCACGGCTGATGAATGGCTTCAAGGTTAAGGCTCTGGAGATAAAAAAGACAGTGTGTGTTTGTCCTGGAAATTGGCTCATGCACAGATTAAATTTAGGAGTAACCAGGCCAGATACGTAGGGAAGCGAGTTTCCTTAATGAGCCCGTCTTTATTTAACTGCTTAATCATTTACTGGGCCAAAAAATCTGGAGGTGACTGCAAAAGTCACGGCAATAAAGACAGTGACAGATTGAGCCCTGTGGAGCCCTATCAGGGCCGGGCTCCTGTGACATCAAGTCCCTGTACCCTTCGTCTTTGTCATCTTAATGGGGCAAGGAAGGGCTGCACGAACCACCAAGACAATCCCCAATGTGGCATCGCCGCTTTGCAGGGACAGTGTTTCTTTGCCATTTCATTTCCTAGCAGGGAGGTGAGTTGCGGCGGGCATAGTTGATTCAGGCAGTACCTCCGTCTCCCGCCCCGACACCACAGCCCTCCGCCAGTTCCAGGAGCCCTCCAGCCTCCTTCCTGTTTTCCCTCCCTGTTACTGCACATCTAACCATCCATCCATTTCATTCAACAAAATGTTTTTGAACAACCAGTGCCTGTCCTGCGTGGAGTGGACGCGTGATATGGAAAAAGTCCAGTGTAGGGATTGCTTTCACGAAGCTTCTTACAGCCCAGAGGGCGCGGCAGACTTTCATCAAATAACGCCCCCTCCCTCCAATTAAATCATTACAAACTGCAATAAAGAGGCTGAAGAGAACTGTGTTGAGAGACAGAAGGGGAAATGCAGGGCCTGTTAGGGCAGTGGGACTATTCTGCGCGATACTGTTCTAGTGGATAGAGACACTATGCATTTGTCAAAACCCATGGAACTGCAATATAAACTCTGGGCTCTAGGTAATAATGCTGTGTCCAAGCTGGCTTAGCAAATGGAACAAGTGGACCGCTCTGAGGGAGACCTGGGGGAGCCAGGAGACGGCTGCGTGCAAACTCCCTGTACTTTCTATGCAGTTTTCCTGTAAACCTAAAACTGCTCTGAAAAATAAAGCCTATTAAAAAAAAATGAAGACAGCTGTGAGAGACCATAATAGAGTAGCTGATCTATGCACAGGCTTTGCAGGGGTGCTGCCTGAACCCACACTCTGGTTGACATCATCCGACCTTGGTCACGTGCCTCCCTACAGGGCATGGACCTCTGCAGGGAGGGGAAGGAACCACTGTTTAGCGAGTTCCTGTTATGTGCGGGTCATCCCCAGGCACCCCCTATTGCATTTGCTATGGGAGTGGGGAAGGGGGTTCATGCTTCTGGGGAGACATACCAGAACGAGGATAGGGAGAGGTGAGGAGAGGAGACTGTGCACAGTTCAAAACAACGGAGCCAGCGTAATTTTATATTTGGGGGCAAATCTTTTGTGTCATAATACAAATTGTGGGAAAGCTTCAGTGTTCCTGGCTGCTGGACGTGTGTGAAATACTTATTGTAGAACCACGAAGGGGTGGGGCCTTTGAGGGGGGAGGCACAGGTTTTTGGTGTTTAGCAAAGGAAGGCACAGACTAGAGAAGGCTGAGAAACTGTCCTATCGCAGGGGAACTGACCGCACACGCGAGCAAGATGGTGCGACGCCCGTTTGCCAGAGGAGGCAACGGAGGCTCAGTAAGATTACATCACGTGCCTAGGGCACAACAGCTAAGCAGCTGCAGGGGTGGAAGCTGAACCCCAACTAGACCCACACATGCAGTAGCCGCCATTGCTAATAGGGGGCTCTAGTGGACACCAGTGGCATTCCCGGGGAGACTGAAACTCACAGGTCACCCTCTGCTTGCATGGTGTGCATGGGACAGCAGTGGTGGGATCCCTGTGGAGCTGGGGAGACAGAGAGAGAGAGAGAAAGAGAGAGAGAGAGAGAGAGAGAGAGAGAGGAGGGAGGGTCCTGCCATCTTGATGCTGTCCAGAAGCCAGAGGTGTCAGCCCAGGAAATAGAGTAAAAGCCTCGTTCATCTGGACATCGTTAATACAGGGCACTGTTAACCCAAGGTCCGGGCTGTCCTAGGGGTTAAAGGGTTCACAGGCTAAGATGGGAGGGAGACCGCTTTACCTAGTAGGAGCTATAAAATCATGTAGTTGGTGATTTCAAGTGTGTGTTTCCCCCTCCTCTTAAAAGCAGGTCCTAGAGGACTTCCAAAGGGTTAAGTGTCATTTGCCACGTTAGGACATAAGAACAATAAATGTCCGGGGACATCACGATGTAGCCGGATCGCCTCAGTGTCGTCCAGTTGGACCATCTGCAGGGCTGGACATGTCCCCTACCTGCGCTGCCCAAGACGTGGCTGCCAAGCACTTGACATGTGGCTGCCACACAGAAGAAACGGCACATTCCATTTTATTTACATTCATCAACTTAAATGAAAAAGCCACTTGTGGTGAGTGGCTGCCACTTTGGACAGGGCAGACTTAGGTGGCTTCCTGATGTGCTGTGACTTCTTTCTTACTCTCACCAGTGCGGCCAGGGCAGCAATTCACACTGCTAGCATGGTCCACTGTCATAGAAGCCTTTCAAGCCTGCCGAATTGGACAAACCTTTGTGGCGAGAGAAGGAGGAAGGGAGGGAGAGAGGGAGGGAGGGAGGGAGGGAGGGAGGAGAGGGGAGAGACAGAGGCAGGCCTGGGAGAAGAACGCCTCAGAGGGAAAGGTGGCTTTCCCAAGGTCTTGCAGCCACTGAGGGGCTGCCTGGAACTAGGGTCTGAGACCTCTGAGTCCCATGTGGTTTCCAGAGAGGCCTTACTTCCTGCCTGTGCCCTTGGCCTCCACGCTCCTGGCAAACTGGCATTTATATCTCCAGGTCAGACAGCAAGGCTGGCTGGCAAAGGCTGACCATGCTCAGCACGTTCGACTCTAAGGTATAAATGCTGATCACCAATAAACAAGCACATACATCAAGCATCGGCCACGTGTGCGGCCTGGGGGTTGCGGCACAGGACACAGCAGGCAGGACCCCTGCCTGCCCCTCAGCAGCTCGCAGCCCAGTCAGCACGTCACGGGCACCACCTGTCTGACTGGGCAGCTGCGCTTTGGAGTCAAGGGGACAAGTCAAGAGAGCTTGATCCCCTAGTATCTGATTTTCAAAAGGTGCTCTGCATTAGTGGGGGGGGGGCGGGGAACGAAGAAAAGAAAAATTTTCAACTGACAAATACACTTGGGGGTCACTGGAAACAATATTTCTCCTCCAGGACAAGTGTTGGTCAGCATTTTAATAAGAGGGACAGGGGTGGGAGGGTAGACAGGACAGGGGTAGGGAGAAGGCAGAGGCCTGGGCCTGGCGTTGGCCTGCCTCTAAAGCTCCACTCTGTCCCCCTGACCAGCTGGGTGAGCTGTGGCTGGAGCACCTCCGAGCCTCAGTGTGCCACACCAAGGCCTGCAGGACAATGCGAGCGACCTCCGTGGCCCTAACAGAGACAGCCCGTTAGGATCCGGCTTGGATACTGCTTCCTGGGTGCTTTGTGGCGGAGGCAAAATCAAAATGTAACATCCATCACCCTGAGGCCACATCTTTGGGTGGCAAATCAAAGACCCGGGCTGAGTCCTGCCTCTGTCACCTTCCAGCCGTGGACAAGTCACCTTCTTTCAAATCCCACACAGTAGCTAAGAAAAACCAGTTCAGCTATCCAAGCCTCAGTTTGCTCTTCACAAATGTGGAGGTGAGAATACCCGCCTCTTATACCTGGGCAGTACTGGGCTTAGAGTAGGTATTTCCCAGGTCAGCGGTTCTCAAAGTGGGGTCCCTGGACCAGCTGAGTCAGCATCCTGGGACCGTGCTAGAAATGCAAACTGTCAGATTCTGCCCCCGATCTACTGAATCATACCTCTGGGAGTGGGGTGCAGCGATTTGTTCATTTTAACGAGACCTCCAGAGGTTCCTGACACTTGCTCAGGTCTGCAAGGCACTGCACTAAGTGGGAGCTGTCTGGGGGTTACTGACATTCTCAGCAACCCCTTCCAGCTCCCAGTCAGACTGCAGCTGGCTCAGGGCAGGGCGTGGGGTCAGACAGACCCAGAAGAAGTCCTGGGGCCTCCACCTCTGGCCAGTGGCCTTGGCAAGCTGGCTGTGCTCTCTGAGCCCCGGCTTCCTCATCTTTGAAATGGGGGTAACACTTGACTTGCCGTTTGCCGCAGGGCGCCAGATGTGACTGTCTCCATGCCTGGCCCACTGGAAGAACTCAGGAGCTGCTAGCTACTAGGATTGCGGTTTGTTTTCTTCTTCAATAATTAGGTACCAGGGATATTTGCTCTTAAAGAGGGTCCAGTTTCTGTGGCATGAATCCCCACCCACCCGGCCATCATCCCCCAGATAATGTGCCCATGAGGACGGAGGAGTAAACCTCCAAAGCGTCCTCTGCCACCCATCTGAGGGGAGGCTTTCTGCGTTTGATTGAGGCGGAGGATTTCAATTACCCAGGATTACAAAGCAGGGCCTCGGATGCACCATATGGCCTGGCCGCCCTGTCCTCCTGCGGGATCAGAGGCTCTCGTGTGAGATATTAACATAATATTCCTCCCAAAAGCGATTACAGAGTCGCAGGCAGCAGCATGTCATTTGGTGGCTGCAGCCCGCTCCCATCAGCAGCGATGACTAAACAAGCTAATCAAATCAGCACAGATTTGCACACGGGCCTGGCAGCTGGGCCTGAAAATCGCCGTGGCGACGACGTGGTCCTGCTGTAGGATGTCTTAACTAATGGGCCCCAGTGGGCAGCCTGGCAAGTGTGTATGGCGAGGGCGGCTGCACCCATAGGCAGCCACAGCCAGGATCCCAGAAGGCACAGAGGCCACGTCTGGAAACAGAGGTGGGGGGAGCAGGGACAGCAGGCACCTGTGCATCGGCCTCACCGTGTGTGTGTGTGTGTGTGTGTGTGTGTGTGTGTGTGTGTGTGTGTGTGTGTGTGTGTGTGTGTGTGTGTGTGTGTGTGTGTGTGTGTGTGTGTGTGTGTGTGTGTGGACTGGCCACCACATGTACCCTCCCATAACTTCCTGAGGATGGCTCCAGAGGCTCCCTTGGTTCAAGTTACAGTTCTGTCATTTGCTGTGTGTCCTTGAGCAAGATACTTAACATCTCTGAGCTCGGTGTCCTCATTCATAAAATGGGGATGGGGAGTGTTCTTAACTTTTGAGGTTCTTATGAATATTAAGTGAAATAATATCATAGAGTTTATCACATAATGTCTGACACAGAGTGTTCAATAAACAGCAGTTGTTGTTATATTATTATTATTATTATTATTATTCAACAAACTTCACCGTGGGCGTTCTATGTGACAGGCCCCAGACTCTGGGAATGCCATCTGAAGGGTGACACTGTCCTTGGCTTCAAGGAGCACACAGCATAATGCGGGTGACAGGGAGTAACGAGAGAATGACAATATCCCATGATGAGCGCCACAAAAACAGACAGGAGCAGGGACTGACAAGCCCAGAGTGGGGGCACCCGCCTGGGGGACATGGGGAGCCGTCTGAGAGGAGGTGACACCACAGCTGAGTTCAGACAGTGAGTTGGGATTACCACATAGGAGAGCAACAGCCGAGGCAGAGCCTGGAGTCACAGCCCCAGGCGCCTGACTGGGCAGCGGGAGTCCCCTGAGGGGCAGACGGGCACCTGCTGCCTAGACCAGTGGGGCAAGTTGCCCAAAGGCAGGGCACTTCTCGAGTCCGAGAAAGCTCAGAAGGCAGAGCCACGTCTGAGAAGGCTGGGAGACAGGCTTGTCCCACTGGAGAAACTCATCCAGGAGACCTTGCCTCCCAGAAGGAAACTTAAGGAAGCCAGGGAGCCGTCCTAGGGCACCGGGGGAGAGAGCTGGTCTGGAAGGTGCCTGCCCGCCTGGCCTCACTGCCCGCCCCCGGGCAAGGCCCTCGCCAAGTACGGTTCCATCCACAGAGTGGGAGGGCCGCCGGCCCAGTGTCTCCCAACTTTAGTCACCTCCTTGCAGCTTCCCAAGTTGCCACAGCCACAGACACCTAAACGGTTATTAACTTAACATACTCGTCTCTAAAACAGCCCCCTGTTAAAAACTTCAATCACGAGTTAAAACAAAATCTTTCCAACACCACCATCACTGAAGAGTCGCTGAAAGAAGAGGGTTGTACAAATACCATGAAAACAAGCAAGGTTATACACCTCCAGTTAGAGGCTGCCACGTCCCGGAGGCTGGGTCTGAGGCCGGGGGGAGATTAGCAAGAATTCTGGGGGGTGATGCCCAGCATGCAGGTGAGGCCTTACCGAGGTGAGACTCTCTCCTATATGATCCCAAGGATTGGAGGAGAATCGGGGGGGGGGTGCAATTGTCACTGGTTAACTTGATGTTATTAGTACCAGCTGTGAGCACCCCCACTCTGCCGTTGCAGAGCCCAGATAATCACGTCCTCTACCTGCCCTGTATTTGGGCAGGAAACTTAAAAAGCTGCTTCCAGCTGTTAAACTCTTCAATGCTACGCATTTATCAACTCTTTAGAACAGGTCAAAGTGACCAGACGTGAACCACCGGGCCACTCCACCTGTCCTGAGCTCCCCCGGACTCCCACTCCATGACACGGATGTGGGTGACACTGAGAGCAGCTGTGCCCAGCCGTGTGGCCCCTGGTGTGGTCCAGTGGGCAAGAACATCATGGTTTTGGCCAAAGACCTCTCGGGGAGGACCACCCCATGATCCGTCCCATGGCCCTGCCTCAGGAACACCTGTTTCCATGGCCAGCCGCACCCCACGCCCACCCCCAACTCCACGCCCACCTCTCCCTCCCTGCACCGATGCCCCAGTTGAGGCCTGCATCACCTTGCTCCTGGACCCCTGCCCAAGTGCCCTCTGACTGCTCTCTGAACTTCCCTGCTCATTAAATCCATCCTCCTCTCAACAGCCAGTGTGAATTTAAGACAACTGGATTCCAGCCACATCATTTCCCTACTTATGACCCTTCAGGGCCTGCGGGTCCAGGTTCAAGATGCTTAATTGTATATACAGCATAGACCACTGTCATCTGGCCCCGCCCTCCCTTTCTGGCCTCACCTCACACCCCTCCCTCAATTGCACACTCGGCTCCCCTAGCACTGATCTGTTGTAGCTCCCCACCTACAACATGTTTGCACCTCAGGACCTTTGCACGTGCCTAGAACAGCATTCCCTTTGTCCAGCCTCTGTGTCCCACTTTCTAGCCCGCATCCTTTTTAAGGGCAGGGACTGTGTCTGCCCTGTTCACTGTTTTATCCCTAGTCTCAGTGTAATGGCTGGCTCATAGTAGGAGCTCAACAGACACTTCTGAATGACGAATGGACAATTTGAATGAAGAGGCCCTTGGGTGGAACTCAGTACCATATGGTCTCTTGCAGAGAATTACTGAAATTCTCTATCTCCTCCACCAATCTGAGAGCTCATGCAGGGCGGAGAGGCCCAGGGACCCAAGATGTTCCACGATATGCTTGGTTAGGCTTACCCCGTGCTTTCTTTAAAAAAAAAAAAGTTTTAATTAATTGCCAATATTTGGTGATTTAAAACAAATAAAAATAAAACTCAGGCTTCTCTTGAAAAATATCATGATCTTCCCACATTGGTCGGGGTCCCTGCATGACAGGACAGGCCGGGGTTGACAAGCAACTGCCTCCGCAGCCGGACCCCTGCTGTCCAGTCCACAGGCCCACCCAGCCCCCTTCGTGCATCACTGTCACCTGCCTGGCTGCCCTGGTATTTGAATTTTCGCGTCTCACGACACATGGTTTTCATTCGAGAAACACTTCTTTTAAATGTGTGCTTATTAGGCCTCTGATATGCCTTATACACGAGGCCAAGTAAGCCAACACTTCAGGTGAAGTAAGCCTGCTTTTCTTAGCAAAGAGAGAAACAAGATCAATTGCAGGAGTCAAGTGCCCGTGAGATTTTTAAGAGCACACATTGTCCCAAGTCGGCACAGGTGTCCTCATCACAAGAACACAGGGCTGGCTCCTCCAGGTTCCAGGTGTGCAGGCGTGGCCTGGGTCCGGGCAGGGCCTGAGACCCTGCATCCTCACCAGCTCCAGGGGAGGACGACGGTGCTGGTCCCCGTGCACTCTTTCAGCAGCAGTCTCTGTGACATCCCACAACAAGCAAGAGAGGCCCTAAAGCCCAAGTGTCACCATCCTCGCCACCTGGCCACCTGGAGGGAACACCTTCCCGGTCACGCAGGTATTCTGGGGATGACCACCTGCCTGGTGTCACCATGAGAAAGGTAGGAAGCCCTTTGGGAAGGCCGAACTGCTTCATTTCAGTCCCATAAAGAAAGGGAACTGTGTCAGCAAGGGACACGCAGGGGGCAGGGCGGGGCGGAGTGGGATGGGGTGTGGCAGGGTGTGGCGGGGGTGTGGTGGGGTTGGGTGGTGGGGTTGGGTGTCCAGGGTTTAGACACCTTTTCCCCTCCCCACAGCTGAGCCCTTTACATCCCTGAGTGGGTTACCTCATTAAGTCTTAGACTGTGACCCCACGTTGGAACGTGGGATGCTCCCCAAATCACAAGGGAGCAAAAAGATTGAGGCTCAGGTCAACCTCAGTCACAAACCGCAACTTGCGAGTTGGTTTTTTTGAGCAGCCTTCACATTCAAACTCCTGCCGTCGGCGTATTATTTTTCCAAGCGGCCGGAGGGAAACACGTCAGGGGTCTCAGAGGAAGCAGAAAGAAAACTGACACACGCAGAGCTGGTCCCAGGGGCTTCTCACGCTGGGCTTGTAAACAGGAAGCCACAGGTACACTGCAGGAACACCCTGGGTGTGCTGGTTTGTTTTGCAGCCTTTTGGCTCATTCAGATAAACTGGGGAGAGGATTATCAGAAACTCACTGAACCTGTCCACAGCCCACTCCCCACTCTGGCGAGGTTTGGTGATAGCAAGTCTGCTGGGCCAAGATCTGACCCTGGGAGGGGGCAGGTGGGGGGGGCACTCTAAGCTGCAGGAATGTGCCCTCTGATTAGTCTAGCCCACTTTCCCCCCCAATCCCTCGTGCTACCTCCACAAAAGAAACATTTCTCAGGGCCATGAAGGATAGAGAAGCCAACCCCTGGATGGTGGCTGCAGCTGGCATAGCTTTGGTGCCCGCGCTTGGCTTTCATTATTGTCCTGTGTTTTCAAAGTGCCAGCTCCGGAGGGACTGGGGAGAGAAGAGTTTGGGGATTTGTTCAGCCTAGGTAGACACAAATAGCAGCAGACAAAATATCCTTTATCAGCTATTTCCCAGGAAGCAGGGAGAAAACTCTTCTTGTGGCCAGATTATAAAAAAAAAAAAAGGGCCTGACGGTGCTGGGAGACAGCCCCCTCCTCTTCCCCGTTCCCTTTGAGCAACACTAAGTCACTGTTCTGACGCCACCAGGAAGGTCCCTGGTGGAGAGACGGCCGGGCCGGCAGGATGAGTGGGCAGCTGCTGAGAAGAGGGGCTTACTGCCAGCCTGAGCACAGCAAGTCCTTCCCAGGAAAGGCAGGCTGTGGAGCCTGCTGGGTAAGCTGGAAATTATTAACCACAGGACGAGGAGAATCAAAGGGTTGAAAACTGGTGGCTGGCTTTCCCAGGAGTCGTACACACGCTGGGGGAAAAGAAAAATGACAAATAGATTTGAAATACTTTTTTTCCGCAGCCAGGAAGAGGTATTTCCAATAGCTCGGTCAAATAAAGCTCTCCACTGTCCTGTCCTGCTGGTATTGCAAAGGTGATTCTGTTATTCCTTCACACAGAGAGCCTAGGAAACACTCAATAGATTTTTCTTTTCTTCCATCCTTTTTTTTTTCCCCCAAAGAATTTGAGTCTTTCTAACCTGTCCATTTTTTATTTTATTTCTATTTCTGATTTAGATTACAGTAACTTTAGAAAGCCTTGAAGGCTATTTACATCACAGGAGAATTTGAGATTCTCATCTTTCTTATAAACATAAGAAGCCTATCTTCCTGCCATCATTAGCTAGCATTTTATCGAGTACTCAGTGTACCTGGATCGGTGTGAGTGAGTTACACCAAGGCTGTCAAAGACTGATGTGTGGTAGTTCTATTTATTTAATCAGATTGTTTTTGTTGATGGTGGTGATGTCTTGTTATTGCATTGCATGAGTTCTTTATATATTTTGAATATTAACCCCTTATCAGATACGAGGTCTGACAATTAAGTTCGTGAACTCATCCTAGAAAAAGCACTACATGCCTCATTGCTGAATATCACTACAGTCACCTTTGAAGTACTCCCCTTGGGAAGCTATGCACCAATGCCAGCGCCTAGCCCACCCTTCAAAGCAATTTTGGAACTCTTTTTCTGGGATGGCCATCAGAGCTATCATCGTATTACCCTTGATGTCCTGAATGTCATCAAAATGTCTTCCTTTCAACATTTCCTTTATCTTTGGGTAAAGAAAGAAGTCATTGGGAGCCAGATCAGGTGAGTAGGGAGGGTGTTCCAACACAGTTATTTGTTTACTGGCTAAAAACTCATTCACAGACAATGCCATGTGAGCTGGTGCATTGTCGTAATGCATGAGCCACAAATTGTTGGCAAAAAGTTAAGGTCCTTTTTCTCTAACTTTTTCATGCAGCGTTTTCAGCACTTCCAAATAGTTAACTTGGTTAACTGTTTGTCCAGTTGGTACAAATTCATAACAAACAATCCCTCCAATATCAAAAAAAGGTTAGCAACATCGTAGCAGTAAATTCCCAAATTTAATTGTCACACTTCCTATGTGGTTTGCAGATATTTTCTCCCATTCTATAGGTTGCCTTTTCATTTAGTCGATGGTTTCCTTTGCTGTGCAAAAGCTTTTTAATTTGCTGCAGTCCCACTTATTGAGTTTTGCTTGTCTAGCAATACGACTCCCCAATATTTATCCAAAGGAAATGTCAACAGGACATTGAAGAGATATCTGCACTCCCATGTTGATTGCAGAATTATTCACAATAGCCAAGACAGTCTGGGAAACAACCTAAGTGTCCATCAGTGGATGAATGGATAAAGAAGATGGGAGGAATACCTACAATGGCATATTACTCAGCCAGGAGGAGGAGGAGTCCTGCCACTTGCGACAACATGGCTGGACCTTGAGGGCATTATGCGAAGTGTGATAAGTCAGACAGAGAAGGACTGATACTGCATGATCTCACTCATATGTGGAATCTAAACAAGCTGAGCTCACAGGAACAGAAAGTAGAATGGTGGTTTCCGGGGGCTGGGGGTGGGGAAATTGGGAAGATGTCAGTTAAAGGGCACAAAATGCAGTCAGAAGATGAATCAGTCCTGCAGATCTAATGTCTAATGTACAGTGTGGTGATTACAGTCAACAATACTGTATTTATATATATATATATATATATATATATTTTTTTTTTTTAAAGTTGCTAAAAGACTAGATCTTAAATGCTCTCACCGCAAAAAAAGAAATGATAATCATGTGATGAGATAGACGCATTAGCTAGATGCTATGGTGGTAAACAGGTGGCAATAAACATATCAAGTTGACATGTTGTACACTTTAAACGTAGCCGATGTTACCTACCAATCATATCTCCATTTTTTAAAGTGACTTTTCATCTTTCAATTACAGTTGGCATACAATATTATATTAGTTTCAGGTGTACAACACAGTGATTAGAAATACGATATATAACTTAGGAAGTGTTCACCCCGATAAATCTAGTACCCATCTACACCATACATAGTTATTCACGTATCTCTCTCTCTTTTTTAAAGACTGATGTGTGAACACACCCCCTGAAAGCCTGTCAAAACACAGGGTGTGGTTCAGTGGCTCAGGGCCCTGGGAATCTGCATTCCAAACAGTAATGTCAACGCCACTGGCCCCTGGACCACACGTTGAGTGGTGAAGCTGACACCCCCAAGTTGTCTGATCCTCATGTCAGGTTGGTGGAATTGATTAAAGGAAGCTAGGGAGTTCTCCCTACCCAAGGGGAGAAGATGAGCCTTAGGCAATCTTCTGCTTTGGAGCCGGCAGTGCAGACCTGGGAAGGTAAGCAGAGGTAGATAAGATACCTGTGAGCGGGCACACGCCCAGGCTTGAGCCGCCCTCCTGGAGTTATGAAACACTGGCCTGTAGACCTTGGGTTTTGAAGACAGAAAGATACAGGTTCGAATTCCAGCTCTGCCCCTTACAGGCTGGATGGCCCTGGGCAAGTCCTGTCGCCTCTCTGAGCCTCAGTTTCCCATCTGTAAAATGGAGCCAAACAACCTGCCACCCAGGATAGCTGTGAGCAAATGAGAAAACATACATCAAGCACTTCGCATCTGCCCACCACCTGGTACCTGCCTGTCCGGTAAATGGTAGCTGTTCATTCACTCAACAAATGCAATAATTTAAATTATTCCTTTTTAAGGCTGAATAATTTCCAGACCTGCTCCCCATACTAGAGAAATAAAGGGAATAGACTGACGTGGTCACTAAAATAATGACCCAGTGGCCTCCGACATCCACGTCCTAATCCCTGGGAACTTGTGATTGTGTTGCCTCACGTGGCAAAGGGGGTTTGCAGACGTGACTAAGGATCTTGATGTCGAGAGGGAAGCCTGGATTACCCAGGTGGGTCCAACCTAATCATATGGAGGTGAAAGCAGAGAACCTTTCCTGGTGTGGTCAGAGAGAAGCCAGGCCCTAGTTTGCAGGGCCCAGGGCCCAGTCACCTGGAGACAGGATGCTCCCTGGCTCCCATGGCCAAGTCCACGGTGAAATCTAACCCTTCGTGAGAATTCAGATCCACTCTCTCACAAAGTGCTTTTCACGGTTCATCTACGTAGCAAGTATCTAGCTATCAGCTATTCACCCCTTGCTAGAGAATATCGGATGCCACCGAGTATAAAAACCCAGGACAAAGAAGAAAGACTCTTGTCCATGGTCAGAACAAAATGGTCGGATTCATCGGAATTTCATTCAGGGAAAAGCACTGTAGGACCTGGAACAAATGTTTGGGGAGCAGTGGGTGAGGGATGCAGGTGACAAGGCTGCGATTACACAGCACCAGGGGCCACTTCCTGGAGCACAGCTCCGGAATATATCGTGTGAGTACAGCCCCCTGGAGCTGTGCAACACAGAGGTTCTGGGAAGACACCCCCCCAGATAGATTGCATATTCTGATAACAAGTGTGGCCCCTGAACTACCTTCAAGGGTGGGTTTCCTGGAGGCCCTGGGTTTAAGGAGCCCCAGGAATTTGCTGCTTCTGATCCAGTGAAGGGAGGGGGTGCCTTTGCATGACAGAAGGGAGACAGGAAAGGGGAGAACTCCTTGGTGGCCCCATCAGATTCCTTAAAATCTGGCCATGAACTTGGTCCCTGATCACACACAACTTCAGTAAAATCTACACAAATGGATTTTTGTGTGTGAGTTGCAGCAAGAGGGCTGCGTTCTGACCCCAGGCTGAGCGTGTCAGCACATGTGTGGAAGAAGACATCAGACATGCCGTCTTATTCCTTCACTGAGCACCTACAGCATACAGGCAGGGACATAGACAAGCCCAGATTGTGTGTGTGTGGCAAAATACACATAACATAAAATTTACCGTGTTCAATGTACGGTTCAGCTGCATTAAGCACCTTTGCATCATTCTGCCACCATTGTCACCACCATCTCCAAAACTTTTCATCTTCCCCAAATGAAACTCTGTCCCCATTAAACACTTATCTCCTTATTTCTCCTTCCTCCAGCCCCTGGCAGCCACTATTCTACTTTCTGTCTCTATACATATGCCTAGTCTATAGACCTCATCTAAGTGGAATCATACAGTATTTGTCCTTTTGTGACTGGCTTGTGTCCCTTACCATAATGTCCTCCAGGTTCATCCATGTTGTAGCGTGTGTCAGAATTTCCTTCGTTTTTAAGGCTGAATAATATTCCATTGTATGTATATATGTATCCAAATACATATTTGGATATATATGTGCCCAAAAATGTATATGCATTTTAGGATAATATCTCTTAAAAATGGGTATACATTTTTTGGCACCCTCTGAATATGCGCACACACACACACACACACACACACACACACACACACATATATATATTCCCATATGTATACACATATATACACACATACGCACATTTTGTTTGTCCATCATCCATCAGTGGACACTGAGTTGCATCCACCTTTTGGCTACCATGAATAATGCTGCTATGAAGATGTACAAATATCTGTTTCAGTCCCTGCTTTCAATTTTTTGAGGTATAAACCAGAAGTGGACTTGCTGGACCATGTGGGAATTCTCTGTTTAATTTTTTGAGGAACTGCCACATCATTCCCCACCGCGGCTGCACCATTTTACATTCCCACTAGTAATGCACAAGTAATGCACACGGTTCCCATTTCTCCACATCTTCCTTAACGCTCATTTTTTTAATAGAGTGGCCCTCCAAATGGGTAAGAAGTGGTATCTCACCGTGGTTTTTATTTGCATTTCCCTAATGATAAGCGATGCTGAGTATCTTTTCATGTGCTTATTGGCCATTTGTACATCTTCTTTGGAGAAATGTCTGTTCAAGCCCTTTGGCCATTTTTATTTTATTTTATTTTATTTTATTTTAGCTGAGCCATCCTGCCACCTGTTGGCAGCTCAGCTAGGGCTGGGAATCGAACCGCTGTTGCTCAGAGCTCTCACTCTTGAGCGAGCTCTTAACCAACTGAGCCACTCAACCGGCCCGCCCTTTGCCCATTTTTAAATTGGGCTGTCTAGTTTCTTGTTATTGAGTTGGCAAGTCTGAACTTCTAAGTCCTTATGAGACCTACCTAATCTTTTTGTCCTTCGATTACCAAATTCCTAAGACACCTCTCATTAACAAAATAAATGGTCCACAACCAGCAAAGCCTTCCCACATGTCAAAAACGGAGTAGAGTTTCTAAACCTTCCAACCGTAATCACTTAGCTCCTGCCCAAAGCAACCTTCCACTTCTGAGAGGCCACTGGGCCTAAGACCCAAGTGAAGGCTTAGATTCCTCTCGCCTTGCAGTTCTCATCTGGGCAGCCTCCAATCTGCAGGGGATTTCCATCCCCTGCACCCAGTTCCAAAACTACAGCTGCTGAGGCCCCAAAACCCCAAAGTCACAGACACATGCCCCACAAGCAGCTGGTCTTTGACTTGAGTGGTTCCACTAATGGGCAGTTGGTTTTCCGTGGAAATCAAGGGAGAACGTGGGATAAGTACTGAGAAAAACCGACCTCTCCTTGGTATTCCAAAGCCAAGCAGATTACACTGGTGCAGGGCTGAGGCATTCATCCTCAAGTATATCTTTTTCTTGCTTTAATGCCTGTAGGTTAAAGCCCAGAGGAGTTTAGTCTGAAACGCCGCACAATAATATACCAAAATGTGCATTTTTAGCCTCAAGACATTTACATGTTCCTGGTTGTTGTACAGGTGTGGACGTTGTGTGTTACTGTCCTACACTGCATATTGTACAATGTATGTTGCGTGTATGTGAGGCAGTGCCTTAAACAGCCAATCACGGTGACCCCATTAGGGAGGCTGACTATGTGCCAGTCACTCTGCTAAGCACTCCATGTGCTTCAGGAGCAGGAAGAAGGAAAGGTCAAGAGCAGGAATTCCAACTCTGCCAATTATTAGCCCTGAGGCCCTGAGCCAGCTACTTAAGCCTCAGTTTCTTCATCTGAAAAATGGGAACAATGTGAGTATAGTTCGTCAATTCTAAGATGCACAATGTGTTACATTCTATCAGATCTGAAAGCAGGACATGCCAGACAACCAACAGAGTTTTAGATATAATAAAAAAAAATGGTATTACCTGTCTGGCAACATTGTTATAAGGATTAAAGATCGTCACATGTACACAATGCCAAGCCTGCGCTCTGACACACAGTCCAAAAATACCTAGTAGCAAATAATAGCTAATCCCTCGCTCCAGCTCCGGGTTCCCCGCAGTTGCCTACTGGGCATCTTAACGTGTCCAAGCAGGACCCTGGGTTCCTCACCCCACACCTGCCCCTCCCTACTCTTTCCCTCCAGAGTAAATGACACCACCTTTCACCAGCTGCTCAGGGCCAAAAATCTACGAGTCATCTCGGAGTCTTCTTTCCCTCACCCCTGAAACAAAACCCATCCCCAAATCCTGTTGGCTCCATCTGCAAAATACATCAGAAATGTGGCCACGTGATCTCACCACCCCCACTTCTACTACCCTGCCAGAGGCACCATCTCCTGCCGCCTCCTGACTCAGCTGCTGGCTCCCTTGCCGTGTCCCCTCCTGCCCACAAGCACTCTCCAGCCACACAGCAGCCAGAGGGTCCTTCACAACCTAAGTGCCTCCCCTGCTCAGAGCCCTACTAGCCCCCATCCCACTCAGAGCACAGTCCTCTCCTTTCCCTCTACAAATTAGAGCTAGAAGGCTCTTCAAGGTCTTCTAGCCCAGAGTCAACAAGAAGTGCTCTAACACTGTCCCATCCCGTGCCTTTGGCAGGCATCACCAATAGATCACCGAACTTTCCCCCACTGAACTCTTGAGTCTTCTAACAGAGCACTCACTCCAGGAAGGCTCAGACACTCAACTGAAATGATTTGCTATGCCAAAGCTGACCCAGTCCAATTGATTTTTGGATTGAGATTCTGAGGCCCGGAGAGGAGCCCTTTTTTTAAAATCCCAAATTGCATAGCATGGGCAGAGGCCAAACCCAGGCCACCAGGGCTGGACACCTGGTTTGTATTCCCAAGGTCAGACATTAAGCTGGAAGGGGCCTTGGAGATTATCTTTCATATGAAATCACATAGTCATAAAGTCATTGTTTTGTTTTGTTTTTAAATAATCTTGCATTACTTCTAATCATTTCAAAAGATTTCAATCGCTTACAGCGAAAGGCAACACACTAAGAAAATGAGCTCCGGAAGCAGACCACGACTGGCTGCCAGGAAGACGCTAAATAGACACCGAGAGGAAATCCCTATGTTTTGGGAGACCAAGAGACAGTTCAGCAAAAATGGAAAGGGACCACAAAGCTTGAATAGTGGAAAGTGAGTGAGAGCAACACATTTTGCAACTAGAAACGGAACGCCGATTTTATTCAGGTCTCCACTCCTGGACCTATCCTCAGCTCAAGACCAAACCTCCATTTGTCCAAGCCCAACGTGCAGCCACATTCCCTCTGGCAATGTCGAATTCAAAACTGCATGTGACACAATTCTGACCACAGTCCTGCTTCGGGACCCTGGGGAAAGTTTGCTCACTCCTAAAATGAGAAACAGAGACAGCCAGTTTCTTTTTGAAAAGTATTGCATCTGAATGTTATGACTGGGCTGTGGCAGCTGCCTTGACACCATGAGGAAAGCAGCCTAAGGCAGGACTGACAGGCCTAGGATGCCAGAGCCATGGGACAAAAGGAAACCAGATGCTTGGTAATATGAAGAACCATGGAGTTAACCAGTCCTGAAGACATTCTACCTTAGCTCAGAGATCTTCCTTTGTGTGAAAACCATTTTGAGTTGGGGCTTGTGTTACCTGCCACCCAAGGCATCCTAACTGGGACATGAGACCACCACCTATTTCTTCCTAGAGATTAAAGCAGGCTGAGTCAAATCTCTAGGCCTTTCCCAACTCCCAGTCATTGCACGCCCACTCTCCCAGTTGTGTAAAGACAGAGCAGGCCTGTATAATTGAGGGCAGCTGGGAGGGCTCCACCATTACTAAAAACACGCCTTGCCCCTTTGGCACGCCGTACACGCTCAAATATGTTTGCTGAGCACTTGTGAGTAGATCCACTGAAACATTCAGGATTCAACTGCATTGTGGCACAGGCTTAGATTCCACCCACACCCTTCCCAACCCTCACCCCCAAGACTCTATATTTAATTGTCTTTGCAAAATCGGAGCCTCCAAGCAGTTTCACACTGGAGATCCTTTCGGAACGTCAGAAAGGCAGCAGCTTGGCTGGCCGCGTGCTCCAGCCTATTAATAGCCGGGCTGCCTCTGGTAGTGTTTTCTGGGAAGCTAGCATTGTTCTTAGTGGTAGAGAAGCAAAGGTGACCTTCTAAGTCAGACCTGCCCCCCTGCCTCGCCCAAGCCTCCTTGGCACCCGTCCACACATCCCTTTCTCTACCCAGCATGCCCGCTGTCTATTCTACCGGACAGTTATACGCTTTTTTGTGTGTCAGCACTAATCAGTATGCTGGGAATGGGGTATAAAAGCCCTGGTCCATGGGAAAGTGCTTTACCAGGGTCTCCAGGGGGAATCCCATGCCGCATGCAGCGCCAGAGGTCACTGTCACCTTGGCCTTGAGGTGGCCTGTTTACCAAAGTGAAATGAACATATCAGTCAGATGTCAGGGAGATGCTAATGGCAGGCGCCTGGGCAGAGCGCCGAGGGTGGGATTGGCTGGGCCCGGCCGAGCCTTCCTTCCCGATCCTGCCTTCCCGATCCTGCAGCACAAGGGCCCCAGTGACTTGACAACTCCGATAAGAGGTCAACAGGCAAATGTCAGCGTTCTGATCGAATGCTCCTCCTGGCCTAGTTGCAGGGGCTCCCAGGCTGCCTCTCCCCCTTTTCCACATCTCTCCCGGCTCTATTCAACTGGAGGTAGAGGAAGTTTTTGTTTGAAAGCCCTCCTGGCCCACCCTTTCCCTATCGCTGGCAGGAAAGAAAGCCTTGTCCCTCGGGTCCCGAAGTCTGGAAACACAATGAGAACCGGCGTCATTGTCCTCTGGCCATAGATGGAAAGAGCAGGGTGTTGACCATGGCTCGTCACTTAGAAGGATGGATGGGACTGGATTCTGCGCAGGAAACAGTGGAGGCCTGTTTATCACCGTGTGATAGATAGCACTGCTGTGCGGCCTCTCCACACGGGGGACTCATTACAGAGTCGCTACCTGAAACAGGGCCCCGGCATCACAAGACCCAAGATGAACTGGGACTAGGAGGCCTGTCTCCCAGGAGAGCGGTTCCTTTTGCATTCCTTCTGTGGCTTTTCCAGCGTGGGGGTTAACATCCCAGGGAGGTCCCCGCCCCTCTGGGGAGTGAACTCCACCTCTGATAGAGCTGGCTGGCAGGACGGGACCTCACCCCATCCTCTTCTCCATCAGTCAGTCCGCTTCCGTGCTTCTCTGGGCTTTTTCCCCCTTGACTTGCTGGCAGGTTTGACTTGCAGAGTCACACTTACATCCCTGTGCATCGTGGTCCTACACAAATGAAGACAAGCTGTGTCGTCAGGGAGAGCTGACACTGTTCCAGCAGGTACCCTGTCCCAAACACAGTCCGAGCGGTCTGTGCGTTCAAGATCTGATGTGATGCTCACCATAGGCCTTGAGAGGGAGACACCACATCATCCCCATGTCACAGAACAAACCAAAGCACTGAGAGGTTGATGAATTTGCTCAAAGTCACACAGCAATTGGGATACTGTTAGAAATACTGTTAAAATCTTCCCAAAGACATGTTTCTGATTTTTTGACATTGATGGTATTTTTTTTTAGCTTGTTGAAAAGTCAGAAATTACAAAGAATTTAAGAAGTTTGAATGATATACATCACATACAATAAAACGGGCCTGATTTGCTCTTTCTTGTATGGTGTAATTGATAACCACTTTGGAATGCTATGAAAACGGGTAGGGCAGAAGTACATAATGTGTTAGATGTATCTGTTTATGATTTCTATAGAAAGCTAGGCATCAGTCCCATGGTCTGGAATAC
Source organism: Hipposideros armiger (assembly GCF_001890085.2). Lineage (NCBI taxonomy): Eukaryota > Metazoa > Chordata > Mammalia > Chiroptera > Hipposideridae > Hipposideros > Hipposideros armiger. The sequence goes on along the minus strand of NW_017731375.1, from coordinate 6,562,709 downwards.
ACCCCTGAAAATCAGACATGGAGGATATTATTATGCCTTGCCTCACAGTTAAAAAACAGAAACCATCACAGTACCTCACGTGGCCTTTTCGGCACCCCATGGGGGTTTGCTTTGACTATGTGCTGTGCTCAAATCCATTCTCGCTGGTGCTCGTGGAATCAGACCCTTGCACGGGGGTGAGTTTCTGGGGCCTGGTTAGTCATAAGATGCACTTTCGAGGATGCTCATCACCCCCCAGCTCTCTGCTGGACTGATGCTCTCAATGTCCCAAATAAGCAAAAAGCCTAGAAACGTTTTCTCAAAGAAGGGCACCCTATTTGTTTTGAGCAAGGTCCTCTGTCACTGGAAAATAAAACAGTTTCATTCTCCCGCCTGGAGCACTGCGGCAGCTTCCTGACTGGCGGCCCTGCTACCCTCCTGTGCCCTTCCAATCGATTTTCCATCCAGAAAGCAGAGCTGTCCTCTTAAAACACAAATCAGGTCATTTGTCTCTCCCCTGCCTCCAAAACGACCACAGAATAGTCAGCATCTCCCTCACACTCCTTCCTGTCTGACTTCATCTCATGCCATCTACCCCTCGCTCACCAGGCTCCAAGCCACACTTGCTTCCTCACTGCTTCACAGATGTGCCAAGGTCAATCCCTGCTCAGGGGGCTCTGTACTTGCTGTTCCCTCTTCCTAGGATGCTGTTCCCTCAGATCTCTGCATGGCTGGCTACTGCTCATCAGGCCTCACCTTGAACGTCACCTCCTCAGGGAAGCCCTCCAGTCTACCCGATTCACATCACTCGGTTTCCCTTTGATCACAGCACTTAACCACTAGCCAGTATCTTGCTGGTGATTGAGTTGTGTGCTTTCCTTCCCCTGTGAGAAGATAAGCCTCATGAGAGCACCAGCACTGCCTGGGGTCACAGACATGACCTGCCAATTCTGGGTCCGTCTCCAGGCAGCTCCCTGTCCAGAGGTTCTAGCTACAGGATCAGCCCCGCTCCTTGGACAAGTGTTGGCATTTTGTTCTCAGCAGCTTCAGTAATCAGATCTTAGTCCCAAACCCCGTGACTCTGCAGGCGCCAAGAGAGAGAGAGGGCTGGGTTGGGACACAAGGGTGCCTTGGGTCTTCAGAGAGATAGCAGCACTCCAAGGGACAGAGTGACAGACGAAGGCTGAGAATCCAGCCTGAGGGCTGACCTGCTCCCTGGAACCCAACCCTCCCCCGGATCTCGCCAACTCTCAGCGTTTCGCCAGCTAGGCAGTCGCTCAGCCTTTTGAATGCCAGTATCGCTTGCTACAGAATTACCACAGATAGGACTAGGGGGATGAAATTAGATTTCCCTTTGCAGAACAAAGACAAACACCCCTGTAGCCCATCCTGGGGGAGCTGCCCCCGGAGGGCCTGCTTCTGGGCCAGGCGTTCAAAGCCCGGGGCTCACTTGCTTGCTTCAGCAGTTCCCGGAGAAGTACGGTGCAGTCTTCTGACTTTGAAATCTAATTGCCTGCCCAGGGCTGTGAATCCCAACTCCACAGGCAAAAAATAAAAAAAATTAAAAAAAAATCAAGTGGGGGTGAAGGTGAGGGTGGGAGTGAGGGGAAGGTGGTTCTCAAGGAACCAGCCAAGATGAGCCCATTTAAGCTTTGACATTCTACCTTTTGGGGGAGACCAGTTTTTCAGAAAACTAGTCTGAGATGCTCCTGTTTGAAAGAGAAAGATCCACAGATGCAGCTTCTGTCGGTAATGAGAAAATGGAAATCACAAGCAAAACCAGAAAACGCATCCCACCAGAATCTTAATGATCTCCAGAATAATGGCGCTGGTCTCTCACATCAAGGAAGGGATGGTGACAGCTCTGGGCTTTCCTACGAGGGTCAGATGGGTTCATGTTTTTTTAATTGGACTCATTTCTAAGCCATGTGCTTGTCATGATGCCTTAATCCCTTCCCTGTCGCCCAGCAGAAGAAAAAAAAACAACAACAACAAAAAAAGTCTCCCTCACGCAAATGCAGCTTCTCAAAGTGGAAATGAGCCCCCTTTGCCTGCAAACAGATTTCTTATCATATGACTACCCCGCTGTGGGTGAACTTGCGTTTCTCTTGCATAAGAGAACAATTTCCTAAAGAAGGAAAAAAAGGGGCGGGGGCAGGGATCAAACTGCTTGCTGTTCCCTTGTTTTCCATATAAACATCTTCAGTCTCAGCTCCCGAAGATACCCAGAGAGAGGCGGCTTTATTTCGGGAGGATGAGCATCAGTCTTCAAGGTGGCAGTGGAACGTGTGCTGTATCTGGTGGGTCTCGCCAGAAGGAACAGATTTGTTGACAATTTTAAAGGTTCTCCGGGCAGATACCTTTTGGTAAAATCTCCTAACAGGTGAGAGCTCAACAAATTAGAAAACGCTGCTATCATGGCTGACTATAAATTCACGGCCTTCGTTTAGGGTGCTTAAAACAAGGAATGAGACCTTAAAAGTGATAAAAATAATGATGAGCCTTCGGATTAGAAGGAAAAAAAAAGTGGAATTTCTAAAGTGGGCTCAGAGGTGTGAAAAGGGACAGCAGCCATCCGTTAAATAAAGAAGCACCAGCACGTTGACAGACATCAGCCTCACCAGCCAGTCTCAGGGGGCCTCAGATCTGTCTTGGCCATTTCACTTCCCTTCTAGGTTCTGGCTACCAGCTTCGTCCTACCCTGAGAGGGCAGTGAAGCCAGGTCCAGTGTGAGAGTCAGCCCAGTGAGGACAGGGTTTGGGGGGCGGGTTCAAGACAACAGGGAGGGAAGAGATGCCCATTCTACGTTCATTCATTGATTTGATAAATGATTGTTGCACACACCCACCACGTGCCAGCTCATGCCAGGTACCAGAGAGACAACGATTGGCAAAGCGAGACCCCACCCCAGCCCTCTTGCAGCTTATGGAGAAGATGATTTCAATCACATATACGCACAAATAAATGCGAGATTGTCGCTTCGCTGAGTCCTACCATAAATGCATGGGAACACGCTCCTGTGCATAGGAATAACCAGGAGACAAGACCTGTGTGGTCCGTCAAGAAAGCACCCCTGGGGCACAGGGGAGGTTGGGGGTAACGTTCATCATGTTTGAGTGCTTTTCATATGCCAGGTCCTGGCTGAGTATTTCTACAAGCATCATCTCACTCACTCCACACACCATCCCAGTGGAGTGGATACTGTTATAATCCTATTACAGACGTGTCCCCTTAGGCTCAGGGAGGTAATATTGGTCACCCAAGGAGTTTATTACATAGAAGGGCCCAGGCTGAAAGCCAGGCGGACCTGTCTCCAGAGTCCATGACCCTGACCCGCACAGCATACACAGCTCCCAGTAGTGGTGGAGGCAGGCAAAGCCGGCCTTGCCCCTTCTCACCTCCCTGCGCTTGCCTCCCCATCTCTAAGGCGAGCGCACACATGCACACACGCATACCCTCTCAGAGGCACACTCACACACACACACACACACACACACACACACACCCCTCCTATTCCCCAAAGCCAAGGCGACCCTAAGCTTCACCACCACCATTCCCCTCAATCAAAATGTCCCAAAAGCCGCGTGTGGAAAAGCACGGGGCTGTGAGAAAGAGGCAGGGCACGTTTGGGGAAAGCGAATGCCACGTCCGGTGGCTGGCTCAGATGTCACCCTGCCCCTCCCTACTGCCTGCTTCTCCTCGAGGATTGCCCATCTCAGCAGAGGCACCGCCAGCCACCCAGGTGCAGAAGCCACAAATACAGACAGCACGCTGGCACCTGCCCACTCATTCGTCCAAACTGTCACCAGATCCTCCTAAATATAGCCCGCGTCTGCCCACTTCTCCGCCTCCTCTTTGCTGCCGCCACCCTCCTTCCAGCGCCCACCATCTCCTCGTGGACGATGTCACAGCCTCCTGACAGTTCCGCGGCACCCACCAGGGTGCACCACCACCCACCACCCACCACCCTGCTCTCTGGGAGCAGCCCATGTGGCCTTCATCTCTGCGCTTCGGAGCTCCCTGCTTAAAACCTCTCCCCAGGGCTCAGTTCAGTCAGCCCTGACAAAGACTGCCGTCCCCAGATGAGCCAGGTCCCGGCTCTGTGCTTCATGACACGCTGTGCTTTCATCCCTGACACGCAGCAGCGTTTGCAGTTGCATGCGAATGTCTGTGACTACTCGGTCTGACACTTGGGGCTACAGCACGGTGGGTGCTGCCACCTGCCTTCCCGGTCTCGCACGTAGCCGGCCTGCAGGTCAGCCTTTGTTGAGAGGATGAGTAGATGCTAAAGCACTCAGAGGTGTGTCAGAGATGGCGCCTGTGGGGGATGGGGTGAGGGACAGATTCCTGGAGCGTCTCAGCCACCTCACAGCGTGATACAAGGGACAGCATTGGCAGTCTCCCTGGATGCTTGGGGTGCCACGGCTTTGGGAAACGGCCAGCTGGCTTTGAGTGCACTGAAAGGCCTCTCTCCACCAGCGGGTCTGAGCTGCTGATGAAATAAGCTGACCGAGGGAAGGTAATGTGTTAGGGAGTTGCTGACGCCTGCCACCCACAGCTAGACATTACCCCGGTCCCTCCCACATGCTTTGCTGTGCCCAAGGATGTCCACAGCTCAGTGGGGCCCCGGGAGCTGGCAAGGTGGCCAGCCCCTTCCTCAGGCTCTAAGGAATCCCAGTGAGGCAGCTGGGGAAGGTTGCAGGAGGGGGGGGGGTGCGGTGAGGGGGAGGCTCCTTCTTGGCAGGGAAAGTCGGGGGACAGCAAAGAGAGCCGTGCAAAACCCACAGCATTTCTGCAGCTGCCTGAGAGGCAAAGAAATAGATGTTCTTGCTCATAGGACTCCAGGCCTCCAGGCCAGCCAGAGACCCCTGGCAGTTGTGTCAATGCACTGAAGAAAGATGGGGGCCTTGGGGTCCCCACACCACGACCCAGCCAGAAACAAACCACAGAAAATATTCATCCACTCATTCATTTACTCGGCAAACATTGACAGTGTCCCTTCCGTGACCCAGGCATGGTGCTGGGCCCCATGGGTACATCGGTGGCCAGGACAAGCTGGTCCCATCTTTCCAGTCCTTAGAGTCTGTACTGGGCAAACGGGCCCGTGGGCATGTTTAGTTTAATCTTAAAAGAAAATGGACCCCCACATTTAAATATCAGGCCATTTCATGACAGTCTAGGTTTCTGGCTTCTCTTGAAAAGACCAGAAGATTCCATGCCTACTTGGCATCAATTACCTACAGTGGGTGCTGCTGCCCCCTATGGATGGGCACAGGCCCTGCCACCACCTTAGGGCCTGCCTCCCTGGGTAGACTTACACCCCTTTCTGGTAGCTCCCTGGCCCCAGATCAGCATCTGAGAAGGGCCAGTCATCAGGTGATCGTCCATCCGGGTGATCACATGTGTGATGGAGGATGAAGGAGAAAAGCACAGAGAGCTCTGGACCCAGAGGAGCCCACTGGCCGACAGGGCTGAGTCCCCTCCCGCAACCGAATGCAAGGGGTCTCCTGTTGGTCCTGGTTCCTCTGGGTCACCCATCCCAGATGTGAAGAGTGTGCCCTCCCTCCAGACTGTGCCAAGGAGCCCGCTCCCACCTGAGGACCCAGCTCCATGTGGGGTAAGGACCCATGGCCCGCCAGGCCTAGGAAAATGGAAGCTGCCTGCCTCTCACAGCCCCCTGGCTGTCCCCCGCCCCCACCTCCACCCCCCGGCCCAGGGAACCAGCAGCCTGTCACAGGAGGATGAGAGCTCAGAGAAGCCACAGCCACTTGGGAGGTGGAAAAAAGGTCAGGGGGTCCCCAGCGAATTATCGTAGCTACGCAAAAACTTTGGAACATTTTAGAACCCTTCCTGGAGCTTACAGTGAGAAAAAAATGGCTTTTTCTCTTTTGGAACACAGACAGTGGGTATGGTTTCCTTTCTAGAGCCTGAACTGGGAGGGTTCTTTTGAAAGAAAGTCAAAAGCTGAGATTCTGCGGGTCAGATTCTGTGGCCTGCAGATGTCTTCTCCAACCCCCTTCCTTTCGACTCGGACAAAAATGAGGACTTTGATACTTAGTGCTTTTGAAATACTGAAGGATCCGGTGACCTTGGGCCAACCTACAGGCCTGGCAGCAATGGGCATGGCCTGGCTGTCTCTTTGAGATGGTGCACGCTCTCTCCTATGTGCCACAGTCGCCACCACCCCCCTGTCACATCACAGCAGCCTGTGTCCCTCACACTATGTCACTGTTACAGCCCTACCTGCGTCCTCGAATCCCGTTACCACGCTAAAGTTCTCGAAAAGAGTCGAACCAAATCCAGTGCCTGGCCCTGAAATGCATCTATGGCTTCGCCCAACGGTTTGCCATTCCTGACTCCATCATTAACTGCTGGCAAAATGTGCTCCCTGGGCACATCCTGACTGTCAGTCTGACGCCCTACTGTTTAAGTGCTGCGTGATTTAAAGAAAGCTACCTAATGTCGCTGAGCCTCTGTTTCCACGGGGCTGATGTGCGGATGAAGTTTTATGATCATCAATTAATATTATCAGTTATCATGTTTCACGACTTTGTGGGTTGACTGAGTGGTTCTCTGGCTTCACATGGTGGTGCCAGCTGCAGCCAGGGACGGCTGGAGGTCCAAAATGGCCTCGCTCACATGACTGGCAGTCAGCTCCGCGCAGCAGATGGGAACTCAGCTGGAGCCATCAGCCGGAACCTTGCTCCTCCTCCACTCACCTCACTTGGCTGCTGGTGTTTCTTCAGAGCTCGGTAGCGAGGGGCACTCCAAGAGGGGGAGAGGGAAGCTACGGCTCTCTAGAGGCCCAGAAGTTACCCAGAGTCACCTCCAGCACATTCTAATCATCCCGCCAGGTGTGAGGGTCAGCCCCGAGGGTTCAAGGCCACGGCAAATGGACTCTGCCTCTTGCTGTGGACACAGAAGGCCTCACAGAAAAGCATGGCGGGGAAGGGATATTTCTGCAGCCACTTTAGAAACACAGTTTCCACCAATGGACTTTCACAGTGACTGATACACGGCAGGCCTTCAATGATGTTAGTTTCATTCATTCATTCATTCACTCATTCATTCATTCATGCATGCATTCATCATCCCACACACATTTAATAAGCACTCACTGTATGCCAGGCCTTAAACTACGCACTGGGCTGGTGGAGTCGGTTCCAACCTTTAGGGAACTCACAGTTCTGGGTGGAAGTGGGCAAGTACCGCAGTAATCACAGCACAGCACGGTGACTGCTTTGCTAGAAGAAAACGTGAGGATTGGCGAGTGGGCTCCCGCTGGGCCAACAGGAATGAGCCCGGAGATTGGTTGGCTCTACTGGGAAAGTAAAGCTCAGGCTGGCAGCAGGACGCCTGGAGCTGCTGGAGGCAGACTTGCCCTTACAGGGGATCTGCCCATCACAGGGGATCTGCCCATCCCAGAGATCTGCCCATCACAGGGGATCTGCCCATCCCAGAGATCTGCCCATCACAGGGGATCTACTCATCCCAGAGATCTGCCCATCACAGGAGATCTGCCCATCCCAGAGATCTGCCCATCACAGGGGATCTACCCATCCCAGAGATCTGCCCATCACAGGGGATCTGCCCATCCCAGAGATCTGCCCATCACATGGGACCTGCCCACACCCATACTGTCATGTATAGGGGGAGCCTGTGACAGACGTACCAACCAAATTTCCCTTTTTGCTAAAGTAGTTTGAGTTCAGGTTTCTCTTACTTCTTATCAAAGAGAATCCCTACAAATGTGCCTTTCTTGTGGTTCTCACAGTTTAACGAAAGGGACCCAGCTGCAGCAAGGAATTCTATCTCCACATCGTAAGGAATGAAACAAAGAGGCACATGGGGTCCTGGGGAGGGAGGGCCTGGGTTCATTGTCCTGGAGGCAGGTAAAGAAGTTCAGGCCCGTTTCCTGGAGAAGGCCCCCGCCCCCCTTCCTACCACGGGGCTTGGCTGTGTGATGCTCGACTGTTCAAGGACCACGTGACATCAGGTCACATGGACAGACACTCTGCATATACCAGTGGAAGAAATGGCAAAGTCTCCTGACAAAACTAGCTGAGACCAAGCGATCCCATTTTAAATCTGACCCCTCCTAACGTCCTCAATTCAGGGGGTTTTAGAGTTGGCCACCCTGGCGTCTGCATGACAGCAACAGAGTCTCCTTAGCAAGAGCAGAGTCTGTTAATAAAACCCCCAGGAGAGGTTAAAGGGCCTGACAGGTCTTTGTCATTTATTGGATTTTCCGAGCTAGTGGATCCGACTCAGAAAGCCGATCAGATGTTGCAAATCGATGGGCCCTTTGGGGTGCTGCCTCCGCACAGAACCATAATGAGGTGACCTTGGGTGCCTGAGTTCTGAAAGAACAGAGAGAGGATGCCCGAATCGTAAAACCTGCCAAACTGACCAAGGCCTCCCCAGCGCCCCCGGGGGTCCTCCGGCCCGAGGGGCTTTGCCCACAGGCTCCGGAATCACACACTTCCTCCGCCTCGCCCTGCCTGAACAGCTACCAGCACCAGTCTCCTTTTAAAAAATCCTTTCCCTCATTCCACAAACATTTGTGGGAAAGCTTCATTAAAATGTCACTTAGTAAATGAGCATTTCCTGGGCCACGGCTCTGCGCCAGGCACGGCTCAAATACGGGGGACCGAGAGAAGACTGTGACATGTTCTTTGTCCTCTGGCAGCTTAGAGTCCAGAGACCCAAATCCCGTCTGTGCCCGGCGATGGGGCTGGCAGAGGGGACTGCAGAGAGAGCAAACATGGCAGGGAGGAAGGCATGCCCACTCTGGGCGATTAGGGAACCCTCCCAAGCAGAGGGCATTTTTTGGGCTGGGCTCTGAGGGCTGTGTAGGAGCCCACCAGGCAGGGGAGAAGGAAAAAGGCATCCAGGTGGGGGATGAGCTGTATAACAAAAGTGCAGAGACACAAAGATGCTGTCCCTGGGGCATGCAGAGTACAGCAAAGACACATCGCTTTTCTCCCTTGGCAAGAAGAGAAAAAAGTGCTCTCCCTCACTTTCCCCACGTTTCTTAGCTTGGCAAAAAGAACAACTTTGAAAGCTGAGAACAGGAAAAAGATAATCTGTTAGATTGCTTCCATTGCTGGAAGGGATGAGAATAACTATGGAGCTGTTTGGAAAGTAATTTGCCAATATCTGCTCAAATTTAAAATATACATAGTTTTTAAAAATAGATATGACATTTGACCCAAATTCCACTTTTGGGACTTAGGTCTATAGATACATTTTTACACACACACACACACACACACACACACACACACACACACATACATACACACACCACAAAAATAAAACACCAGTATCAAAGGCTATACTTACTGTGCTATTTATTATACCATTGTTCATTGTGAGGAGATAAAAAGGAAGCCACCTGAACATCTGTTGATGAGATACTAGTCAAATAAAATGGGTCATATCCATGAAATTCCATGGAGCTATTAAGACTGAGAGGATTCTCTATTCATTGATCTAGAAGAGTGAACCTGGAATACTATAGAAGTCCTCCTCTCCAACATCATTTAGCTAGGAGTTAGTCAATGAAAAGTCATGAAAAAGACATACTGTTTTAATATTTTAAAGCGCGAAACCTATGAATGCACATTTCTAGATTTTTATGATTTCCCCCTTGTGTTGAACTGCAAAATGCTGCACATCTTCTTCCCAAGAAGCATGCACCTTCCTCTGCGATGTGATACTGCTGCTCCTCCCATCCAGAGGTGATGCCTGCTCCCCACCCCTTGAAGCTGGGATGACCATGTGACCGTGCTTTGGCCAACAGAACGCAGCAGACATGACGCTGTGAGACTTCCCAGGCTAGGCCTTAAGAGATCGTGCAGCTCTCAGTTTTTGACCCTCTGGGAACGCTGCCCTGAGGCTACCACGTGAGGAAGCTGACCTGGCCTGCTGAAGGTTAAAAGGCAGCCAGGAGTGACACTGAAGCACCCCAGCTGGGACGGAGCCAGCACCAACCACCAGACAGGCCATCTTGGACCTTCCAGCCTAGCCCACGCGCCAGCTAAAGGCAGCCCTGTGAAAGAGCACAAGCAAAACCAGCAACCCATGAAATTGCGGGACGTAAGTGATGTCTTAGTTGGCTTGGCTGCTACAACAAAACACCATAGGTGCGGTAGCTTAAACAACAGACATTTATTTCTCATGGTTCTGGAGGCTGGAAGGCTGAGGTCAGGGCGCCAGCAGGGTCTCTCCCTGGCCTGAAGATGGTCGCCTTTGGCTGTATCCTCACATAGTGGAAAGAGAGAAGGCTCTGGTCTCTTCTTCTTTCTATAAGGACAACCAATTCCATCATGACCTCATCTAAATCTAATTACCTCCCAAAGACCCCACCTCCAAACACCAACATATTGGGGGTTAGGGCTTTAACACGTGAATGGGGGGCGGTCACAAACAGGCAACCCATAGTAATAGATTATTATTACTTTAAGCCACTACATTTTGGAGTAGTTTGCTACAAAGGAAAAGATACCTGATATACCCCTGACCCTTACCATTGTCTTAAGAGCACATATTTTTAGAAAGTTCTATTTGACAAATCTTTCATAAACATTTAACTTAATTTTCATAGAAATGAGATGCTTTTTCTTTTATACTCTCAGTGCACTGATTTATAAGATAATTGTGGAGTTACAGTTACAAATACAGGGGTATAAACAGATTTAAGGACCAACACGACCTGTCTCCTGTAAGGCCAGAAGGACGTCTACAGACCAAGAGCGTGTCCGCACACTGTGGACACCCAGCAGCATAGCTACCCAAAGTGGAGAGTGCTAGGGGACCCAGCCACCCTCTGTAACAGAGGCTGGTAGGAGCGTGTTTACCTTATTGTTAAATAAGAAAAGCAACTGCAGAGAAATTAATACGGTGTGACCCAATTTTAGAAAAACAAAAATAAAATATCCGTACACATTACCATGCGCATGGAGAAAGAGCTAGAAGGATACACACCTGACTGTTATTATTGTTCCCTCACTGCCCTGGGAGAAGAGGCTTGATCTGGGGGCCCACGGCTGTCCCTCTCCAAACTCCAGGGTACAGACGGACAGGACAGAAATGGGTACATTTACCCACCAGCCATGATAGCTGGTTGGATGTTTGAGCTGCCCGTTTTGAGGAGAATTCCCCACCTCATGAGTCTATCTGAAGGGCACAGACACACCACCACCCCCACCCCCACACACACTATAAAAGCTGAAATTCGCTTCCCAGCCTTCCTCAAAGCAAGACAGATGGCACGTGAGCGAGAGTTCACCCATCAGACATGCCCTCCCGGGACATCGACGTGGGTGCTAGTGATGCAGAGAATCGGGGACTCCATAGAGACCATCAGGCAAGGACGGCGACAGTGAACTTAGTAAGTTTCCCATAGACGAGGTCAGCCCCCAGATCCAGGGCCCAGCCCTGCTAGTGGCGGTGGTGCTGGTGGCAGCGTCTGTGCCCAGGAAGGACAGATGTGTGGATGTTATTCCTGGCTGAATGACCTCCAAACCTGGGTCTCTGCCCCTGCCTTCCATCCCCCCACCCCCACACCCCCACAAAGATTCTGAAAAGGACCCAAAAAATAATTTTAAGAAATTCTTTTCTGCTTCAATGGCCAGGTTGGGCTCCCGTCTCTGAGGAGGACAGAGGAGACACAGCTGGCCATGGGCACAGGATGCAGAAACTAATGAGGCTCCCCAGAGCTCACCTGCCCGCCTCTGACTGCAGCCAGAGCCCTGGAGACGGATGAAGAACTTGAATTTCTTGCACGATTCCCAGGGAGGAAGGGATGGGGCCTGGAGAGAGATGCTGATCAATTGGGCAACTGGGGCTTCAGTGGGCCTCATAAGAAGACAAGTGACCTCTTTTGAGCACCAGCCTGGGGAAAAAAGTGAGGCCATCCCCTTCGATCCTTTAATAAATACACTTTCAGAGATGAAATGCAGGTGCTCGTGGGCACTTGAAGGGGGAGTGAGGAAAGGATGGGAAAATTGGAAACAGTGGAGTCTCTGCTGGCACTCAGGAGCGGATAAACTGGACACCGGCTCCACTCACTGGCTCTGGGCTGAGTGAAGTGGACATATGGCTTAAACTGGACACCACGGGCCCTTCAGGGAGGGAAGGGCAGAGTGGTCCCGGGGTTCAGAGCCCCAGTTCCCCTTGGCTGCAGCCCCTTCTACGCCAGCACAGGCCATGAAGTCAGGATTCCACAAAGCCCCAGTCAGGCTTGAAAAACAGAGGGTCTGGTGCATTCCAGACATTCTGAATGGCTGCGTGGACAGCACGCCCGTGACCCAGCTGGGAAAGCCCTCTCAAGGCTCTCCTGGAATTCAGCGTATTTGTCCGTAGGTTGTTTTGAAAATTTCAGTGGAGAATCAGGGTCTTAATTCAGAGAAGCCAAGCGTGTGCACTTAAAATGCCAATAAGCAAAAAAGCTTGTTATTGATATGCCAAGGAAAAGACCGCCCTCCCACGCAGAACTCCACCCCAAACGGACAACTGCAGCCAAGTGCTGAACGGCACGGCCTCCTACGAGGCTGAGGGCCTTGGGGGCCTTGGTGGGAGGAAATTTGGGTTGTGCTGAAAATGTTCTAAGATCGACTGTTCCGATGTTTGCACAACCCTGTTAATAAAGTAAAAACCCATTAACGTGTATACTTAAGAGGGTAGACTGTATGGTATGTGAACTACATCTCCATAAAGCTGTTACCTCATTCCATGAAAGAAGCACAGAGAGGACAGATGAGGTTTGCGTCTCAGCCCTACTGTGTGCACTGGCCGTGGAACTTGACGCCAGCCACCTACCCTGGCCGAGCTCGGTTCCTCAATCTCTAAAGTGATAAAACATGATCAAATCCTATTTATGTCACGGAATCCGTGTAACAGGGAAATGAGAGGCCACTGTGACACTGCCTGGCCCCTGGAACATACTCGGGAAACGTGTGTGTGGTATCAAGTCTGTGTTATGTACTGGACACTGGGACAAGGAGACAGATGAGACTTCGGTCCTGCCTCAGCAGTTTAGGGCGGGGGACAGGCAGTGACACTATACTGTCCTCAGTGCCGTGATTCAGGGGCCAGGTTATGCAGGTGAGGAGGGCTGGAGGGCTCAAAGGGACAGACGTCACTCCTCAGACACACCTCCCTGGCCCCTAGTCCCCACCACCCCAGCACTGCCTGCCCTGTCACCCTCTGCACGTAGTCTGGTTCATTCACTTGGCTGCTTCCTTCATGCCCGCTTTTCCACCAAGACTGGCAGCTCCGTGAGAATAGGGCCCCTGTCTGTCTTGGTCCCCAGTGGCCAGAACAGTGTCCCGTACTTGGTGGACACTCAATAAGTATTTCCTGAATGCACTGGGATAAGGCTGGGAATGTAAGTAGAAATTAGCCAAGTGAAGAAGCCAGGGCGAGTATTCTAGGCTGAGAGCACAGCAGCCAAAGCCACCTGGACTGTAGCCGTAAAGAAGGGAAGTGGCAGAAGAGGACGGTGAGGCCTCAGGTAGGACAGCCCCAAGACAAGACTTGGCCCTCACTAGGGGGGGGCGGGGCTCTAACCACTACCCAGTTCCCCTTCTCTGTGGGCTCCATTCTATGAAAACCCCTGCAGCTCCTGGTAGGCGTGCTGAGCTGTGTCTCTATAGTAACCATTACCATGGCACCAGAGGCCTGGATCCAACTTCTAGCTTTGCTGAGGCCCTGAGCGCCTGTCCCCCTCCCCCAGCATCCTTCATCCCACAGCATAGAACAGACATGGCAGGGCATCTGCACTGGGGACATGCAAAGAGGACTGTGACCAGGTGCAGGGTACAGGACCCGGGATTAAACATCAGAGTATGTCACAACAGATGTACCTGCCACAGGCGGATGCAAACTGAACATTTACTAGCAATTTCGATTTGCATTGCTTTGCTTAGAGAGGGGATGGGGAGGTGGGTGTGAACATGCAGCAAACGCTGAAGCAGATAGGCCTCCAGGCGGGCTGGCAGGTGGGCCATGGTGTTTAGGGCAGGGGGCCTGGAAAAACCCCAGCTCCTGTGGCTCCCAGACCAGCGGCCTCACTCTTCCATTCTGTAAAATGGGGACACGATCAGCCCGTTTCAGATACCAGGGAAATAAGCACAGTGCCCTGCACCTGGAAGGTGCTTGATAAATACTTAGTGTGTCAATTAACAAGGAATATGAAAATTAAAGTCATTGCTCAGTCAACAAAGCTCCAAGTCCCAAACCCATTCTCTCCTCACTTTCTTTTTCTTTTTTTTTTATTGTTAGTTTCAGGTGTACAGAACAATGCAATAGTTTTCCTTTTCACCCTTCACACAGAAACAACCCCCTCCCCCATCTACTGTCCTCCCACCCCCGATATCATGCTTATCTATTACAATTCCATTGACTCCATTCCCACTCTCTACTCCACATCCCGTGACTATATGTATATATAATTACAATTGACATACAATATTATTCAACATCAGCTTCAGAAATACAGTGCGGTGGTCAGGCCTCGACACCGACTATGGAGTGATCTCCCTAACAAGACATGAGTCCATCTGGCCCCCTAAAAAATATTTACAACATCACTGACTATATTCCCCAGACTGTCTTTTCTATCCCTGAGGCCATATTGTAGTTACCAATTTGAATTGTCTCGTCCCTTCCCCTTCTCCTCGCTTTCTTCTCTGCTCTACCCTCCGTTCAAACCCAACTGTGTCGCATGAGCTTCCAACCCTCTCTTCTCTGCTGTGGCCCAGCCACTCCCCTTGGAGGAGTCACAGGTTCCTGAATCACACACCTGAGTTCTAGTCCAGCTGCTGGGACCCCGGGCAAGTTGAGTCACGTCTCAAGTGTCTGCGTCCATCGAGACCCCCTTTAGTTGTGACACCCTACCAGGCTGGCTTAAGCCCAAAGAAGGGGTGAGCTTAGGGCTCCAGATTTAGCCAATAAAAATTCAGGATGCTCACTTAAATTTGAATTTCCCATGAACACATACTTTTGCAGTACAGGCATGCCTGGAATATTGCATGGTGCATACTTATACTAACAATATTCATTGTTTATCAGAAGTTCAGATTTAACTGGCCAATCTGTATTGTATCTGGCAGCCCATGGGATGGGTACTTATTAACCCAAACCGAGCTGGATCCAGGGGTTCAAGCTGTTACACCACCAGGACTCTCCCTCTCCCCCCATTCCCATCTCTGGGCTGTGCTTTCTGCAGCCTCAGGGAGGCTCACTCCACAGCACGGCTATGGTTTCCATCTCTGGCTAATTTTACCTGGGTCCACACACATGCTTACCATCTGGCCGGGGCTCAGTGAGGTGCAGGTTCACAGCGAACACGTATTGAGTACCTATTATATGCTCTGTGCTGAGCTAGGCACAAATGACTGCAGTTTGGTGTACACCGCTCTAAAAGAACAGAAAAGGCGTACTGCCCCCAAAGTACTATGGGAACAAAGCAGGGGCAGAGGTGGCTCTCACCTGGGGAGGAATCAGGCCAAACTCCCCAAGGGAAGTAGCCCCGGGGCTAGGTGGGCAAGGTGTGTTAGCTCGGAGCCACGCCGCACAGGTGAGACGCCCTCCAAGACCTCCTCTGTGGAGAGGTGGAGGCAGTTTTCTCACCTGCCGGTTCTGCCTCCCTCGCAATTCCGGCCTGTTTGCTTAAACCCAGTGCTTCCCAAACTTGAGTCATTCACACAAACCCTGACGTGTATGCCGGATCTATGCAGACCCTGTGCTCTTATTTAGTTCACGTGTTTCTTTAAATCAACTCACCGATTTTTATTTTGTAAAATGTATGTTTAGAAGACTCTTTCTCTTACAATGGTAACTGGAAAATAGCTTTTTGCTTGCTATAAATAGATGGTCGCCAGAAAAATAAGAACACTGAAAGCAAAATAATGCTACTGAAATCCAGCCAGGCTCTGCTGCCTGGGAGGTGCTGGGTCGGCGGCGGCGGCTCTTTCTTTGTTAGAGAGAATTGGGAGGCACTGGGGACACCCCAACACCAGCTTGAGACTTTCTCCTTGATAACCGGTTGATTCTCAAACAACACGGGTTTGAACTGAAACAACCAAACAAATCGATTGCTTCAAACGAACTGAAACAATTGACGTTATCAGTGGACCTACGGCAATTCAGAGCTGTGCTGTTCAAGGGTCCATGGGATTTTCAATCCGCAGTAGGAAATCCTGGGACTCGGAGGACCGACTGACTCTAGTTCCACAGGGATTTCCACATGCACAGGCGTTGGCACCCCTAACCCCCAACCTGTTCAAGGGTCAACTGCCATCAGGATTGGGAGAGGACTGAAACAAGAGAAATGCTTTCCTGAATGCTTTATCTCTGTCCCCCATGAAGGAGACCCTACACACTACTGGTGTCCCCCACACTTTGGGGAGCCGTCCCAGCCCAAACCTGACCATAACCACATGTGTCAAATACCTGCCCAAGAACAATTCTATCCTTTTTATATATTGAATTCCCATACACGATCTTGTTTATGCATCCATCCATCCATCCATCCATCCACCCATCCAACAATCCAACAGATAGGCCATGTTTGAAGTAATACGTATTGCATTTAAAAATGAAACTTGCTATTTCCAGTTGTCAGCACGCTTTCACTCGCATCCCTCCACTCCCTGAATCCACACGCGGCATCTGACCACCTCGGCTGGCTGTACCAACCGCACTGCCCACCTCGCATGGGGACCCAGGCAGTCGTACCTCCGGCTTCTAGGAGGGTTGGGTGCCGATGGTGCTCACTGAGTCCTTCTCTGGGACTTACACTAGACTGAAGGGACCTGTGCGGCCTTAGCTCTGGGCCCTCCCTGGGGAACAGCCAGCAACCAGGGACTGACTATCGCGGGGAAACAAAATTGAGACCCCTTGCTTCAGTTCAGAACAACGCTGCAGGGTGGCCCAGCTCTGAGCTCCGGGGATCAGCGGAAGCCACTGTGGCAGCTGCACCAAAGCCCACCTTCTCCTGCTGGTCCCGCTCCAGTCACACCGGCACACAGGTGCGCTTCCTGGCCCGCTCCCCAGGACACCACTGCCTCAGAGCCTGTCGCCTGGAAAGCTGCACCTAAGACCCCCTTTACAAAGGCCTTCGTTCCCGGCCAGAGATGCAACCAGCTCTGTCTCCCCTGTGGTCCTTTTCCCAACTGAGACCCAAGCAAAGGGAGCCCAGCTGTGTGGGACCCTCACAAAGGACCGTGGTGACACCCCAGGGTCACCTTAACCTCCACAAGCCCCGAAAGCCTTGAGGTGGTTGGGTTTCTTTATTTATCTGTTTTAGTACATTAGCTAATTAGCTTTGTTCCCAGGTCCCCATTACTGTTTCCTCAAGTGTATCGCGGCCTCGGCTCTAATGACAGGCAGCCACACGGGGCGGCCGGAGAAGATGCTGTCTTTCAGGCCCGCAGGGATCTGCCTGGGAAGGAGAGAGGAAGGAGAGGGGAGATTGGATTACGGGCTGTCAGGGAGGGGTCCCCGCTCCCCCACCTCCTTCTGCCTTTGAGCAAGGAGAGAACAGTCAGCACTTTCTCTTCCGCAGGAGGCATCTTTCCAAGCCAGGCAGAGGAGAGCCCAGTACGAGTGATCCACCTCTGCCCCTTCCCTTAAGTGGCCCATCTTTTAAAATAGCCTAGATCTGCCCCAGGCTCGACCCCTAACATTTCTTAAGTTTAATTGCAAATTACTGTCTCAGCAATTCTGTAGGCTTCCCAGTCTGGCCGAAACCCAGTGATGAAGGCAGAGAACAAATGGAATTTAACCTGTGGTGTGCAGAGGCGATTTGGGGTGTGGACTTGAGGGCTCGCGGGCAATGCTGCTTAGCATAAACCAGGCAGCAAAGCTCAGTTTGAAGGAGCTACAAGGTCACCACTGTCAGCCCCTGCTCAGGGTCACAGGGGAGAGAACCAAGCAGTCCAGACACCGTTCTTCGAAGAAAAGAGAAGCAGCGTGACATCAGGACCAGGCAGTCTGGCCTGTCATCACCCCCGAAGGCCTGGACGCCACACCTATTTAGTGAGTACCAACTACGTCCCAGGCCATAAGCCAGCGGCTCTCAAAATCTTTGCTCTCAGGATGTATTTATACACTTAAAAGTTATTGGGGACCCCAAAGCACTTGTCCTTCTATTTATCACAGAAGCAACTAAAACTGAAGAATTATACAAATATTCATGCATTCAAAAATAACACTAACAAACCCATTACTGTTAACGTGTGACACAGTTCACGAAAATCAACTGTATTTTACAGAATGAAGCCATTTAACGAGCAGAGCGACATTATTTTACATATTTGCAAGTCTCTTTCAAGTCCGTCTTCACGGAAGACAGCTGGAGTCTCAGACCTGCTTTTGCAGTCAGTCTGATGCAGGATCTTGCTCTGGTTAAAACATATAAAGAAAATGTGGCCTTGAACAGATATGTAGCCAGAAAGGGGAGAAGTAGCTTAAATGTTCTTTCAGATAATGATGGATATTCTTTGGCGCTGTGCCCAAATTTGACAAGCGGTTAAGGGTTGTTGCAATGTGTAAAATCTGAAACTGTGTGCCTGAACTTTCCTCCCCTCACATTAAAATCCACTGGTCTGCCTTGCAATCCGAATGGATCTGTAACCCATGCATGAGTTTAAAAACATCCTGCAACATTCATTTGAAAAGGACTGCTTCGCTGACTCATGCAGACCTTCCAAATATTGACACATTTCATTATACAGCATCAAAACTCCAGATGCATTAGTATCACCACCCTTCTCATCAGAGATGTTTCGTGGGGGAAGATGTCAGGCTCACCGTGATTATTGTTGATAAATATCATTAAGGGGGAGGGTGAGCACCTTCCTGCCCGCTGTCAGTTTCATGACCTAGTTTCTCATAACAAGGGCAGGCTCTGTTAACGCCATGCATTTTAAGCCGGTCTAGGGGCGTGAAAATGTGTTCAGATATTTATGACTTTGGTTTGCAGGCAAGGAGTTCTATTCCTGGGGGCTTATTCCTGTTGGGTCCCTCTGTTCTGTTCCTCATGCCTGCCAAGCCTCCTTGGACCTGAGAAGTCTGGAAATAACTGAACCGGGCCCCGGGGCCGAGCCCCGGGGAAGGCCCAGGGCACTCAGAGGCCTGATTAAAATTGCAGTGGAGTTGGCCTGCTGTCAGCTGAGCCGCCTTCCTTTTCCAGTTCCACCCAAGCAGCCCCTGTGGGATCCTTGGCTGAGGCAGCCCATTCAATCCTGCTGGGCACCTGAAAACAGAAAGATGATCGGCACATGAAACTTTGATCTCTGCTGCTGTCATTTTAGTAAGCAGGCGAGGAGAGCTCTCCTGTCCCCGGGCTCGGCCTGCCCGGAGCGGGCTGGCGGGTTGTCAGTGTGCTGGCATTGTTCTGAAGGTTAGTGAACAAAGCGCCCAGAATGCCAGCTGCCCTGGGTTTGGTTACTCTGATCTCAGTACGTGACGAGCTCTTGGCATTGTGTAAATTCTGAGGGCGGGACGCTGTGTGTGAGCCCCAAAGGGCAACTCAAGAAAGCGAGTCAACGTTGGGGCTTCGGCCCTCAGGTATCTTTATCAGAGACAGTGGATGACTCCTTGTAAAGTCTTGATAGTGATGCTTCATCACTTCCAACTTGTTTCATCAACTTTCTAAGGTTGGCACAAAGGTTCTGCACAAAGGGGAACAATTTCTGTGGCCTGGGCTCAGCCACGGTTGCTATGGCAGCAGTGCTAGCACTTCCTACACACCAGCCACTGGGTGCAACACATCCCGTGGGTTGTCTAAGTCCATGCTGAGCCCCTCTGAGGGGACTCAGGAAACCTCCGTTTTAGAGATGAGGGAACCGCAGCTCCGAGGGGAGAAGTCATTTGTCCAGACACCTCTTCTGGAACGGGGACCAGAAAGCAAGCCCAGCACAGTCGGATGCCAGTGTGAGCATTGTCACTGCTCCCCATCGCCGGGGAGTCTCCTTGGCCATCGTGCGTAGCTGAAATGAACTGGGGGAAAGCTACAACGAGTATTTTGGGGGTGTCTCCACCTGCATCAGACCTTTACCTGTGCGCGATCTTATTTTACCCTGAAAACCCCCCAGGGAGGTAGGAATTGTCACCTCCAGTTTACGGAAGAGGATTTGGAGGTTCAAACGATTGATTGACGTGTGCCAGTCCACATGCCTCGAGCAGAGCAGGACCCAGACTGAGGTCAGCGTGCGTTCCAAGCCCATGCTGCCCCGCCGGTTGCTTCCATGGTGCTAGCACATCCGGTTTCCCTGGGTGAGCCAAGGGAGACTTCTGTACGACAAGCAAGGCTCACGGGGCTGGTCACATTCAGTGAGAAGAGGAGAGAAAAGGTCTGATACCAAAACAGTGGGTGTCAGATGAGGGCAAGAAAGGCAGGAACACAAGAAGGCAGGTCCCCAGGGTACGGGAACAGGGAATTTGGGGGGAGATGGGTTGGTCCTATGATCATGCCTGTTCTCCTCGCATAAGAATCAGGAGTGCCTAGCCCCCAATTCCAGATCATTCCGAACTTCAGGGCTTAGTTTAATCACCGCACCATCTGCAGAGCCTTCCTCCAGCCCACAGGGACCCCAATGTCTGCGAGCATCCAAGTCGGTGCCTTTGCCTCTGGCCTTCAATTCTGTACAGTCGCCTACTGCAGTGTCTGTGGTGTCTCGAGTATCTTCAGATAGGAGGCTCCCCTTGAGATAGGAAGTTGCTAAGAGGGAGGCCATTGTCCTATTCAGTACTTTTTTATTCCTCCCAGAACCCAGAAGACTGGCAGAAACAAACGCAGGCTCAAATAAATACGTGTGGCATTGACCTGTCCCCAATCTTAGAAACAGAGGAGCGCCTATAAATTAAGTCAGCAGTTCCGGGGATATCTGATTTTCCTTGAACATTAAATCCCCTCATTGCTACTACACCCCAATTCAAAGGCGAATAAATGTGGATTGATTTAAGGAGGAGGAAAAGGAAGGGGAGATGAGGAAAGGGTGGGGGCGGGGTGGAGAGGGAGGGGGATTGTGCTCCGGAAGGGGACACAGAGCTTAAAACAGCAATGGATACAAAATCAGATTGGCGACAGAAATAGCATCTTTCCTCAAGCGTGAATTCTATTTTGCTTAATCTAAAAAGAGATTTTTCTGCCATGCAAACCTCCCCTTGTGCGTCTGCTGCACCAAGATGTAGGTATAATTGACTTCATCGAGTGTGAAAACCGAACCCGCCGTAGAATGAACTACATTCGGGACTCTGTCAGGTGAATCTCAACAGGAATCTGGCGACAAGGTCATATCTTGACGCAGAACAAAACAGACAGGCGGGAATTTGCAGCCTGCCAGCTCTCACGCGGCACATCGTGGCCGTCACGGTGAGGGCCCTCCACGCTAACAGTTAACATCCTGGGGACCCCCATGCCCACCACAGTGCTTGGCACGCGGGAGGCTCCACAAGCGTGTCACCTGTCACATCTCGAAGTTTACAAACACAGTCAACGATCATCACATGTAACCATTTTCATGAATATCAGGATTCGCCAGTTACTCTCCATCCTGGCTGGATTTCCTGCCTTTGTTACGACATGGTGCTCATATTTATTTATTTCAAACTTATTTCTTTTGGCATGTGTTATGAATAATAAACCTCACTGATGACACGGGAATTCTGGGTATTTACAGGTGACTAGGCCCTTCCCTGAGCATTCACACCTGTCTCATCAGATCAGCTTTGACCAAACGTGGATCTGCAACACAGGTGGCATATCTCGCTCTTGCCGTGTCTCTCACTTACCATGTACTAGCGGGTTTACTTATTTTGTGTCTGTTCAACTAAAAATACTGAAGTCTGTAAAGACCAGAATCATTTCACCACATAGTTCCCCATGGACAGTGTATAACCTGGCACTAATATAACACATGACACATAGTAGGTGCTTCTCAAACATTTATAGAATGAATGAACACATGCACAAATGAACGGGGCTGGATTAAATGCTTTTTAGCTTCTCAGCTCCTTTCAACAGGAAGCGTCTCAGGCTCCATGTCACCAGAGGACCCTTGGCTGCCTGGCCCCACTTGGGCAGCATTTTGTGAATTGGCTGCAGGTCCTCTGTTTGGCACAGCAGGGACCATGGGAGGCTTGACCACAGGGGTGAGCTCAGGTGGGGGGTCTGGAGCTTACTTGACCGCTGCCCCGAGCAGGACCCCATTTAGGAAGGACATCTGTGACGCTGGCAGCCCGGCAGCCAGCATGGCATGGGCCCCACACATGGAGGGCAGCAGAGATCCTGGCGGCAGGCAGGGGGTTATATCCCCCACCCAGGTGTGACCTTGAGGTCAGGGAGACACGGACTGTTGAGAAGGTGGGCTATATGAGTAATGCTGTGTCTGGTGAAACTTCATCTCGCCTCTGAAAGAGCTGTCCTTTAACACAGAGTCACAGGGTGCAGGGCAAAGGTGGGGCTGGAGTGGGCCCCTGGGGAGACCCCGGGGAGAGCACACCACCCCCAGCACCCAGCACATGTCCTGGACTTACACCCAGCCCTGACCCTCTGGGCGGACTTCCTGTGAAATGGCTTCTCCAGGGGCCTCCCACAGCTGCCCGCTCTCCCTGCCCCACCTCCTGTACCTCTGCCGCCTCCCCGGGGACCCCCCTTCCTCAGGCCTCAGCATGGCCAGAGTCCGCTTGCTATTCAGGCCTCAGCTCAAACGCCACCTCCCAACAGAGGCCTTTCCTGACCACCTGCGTATCTGGCCCCACCATGATTCCAGTCTTGATTTTGCTTGTTTCTTACTCGCTTGTAACCGTCAAGAACTGAGACCACACCATCTTTTGAGTCTTTTCGCCCAAATGCCAGCACAAGGTGGCACAGAGAAGGCACTTGATGAATATCTGTATGGATGGATGGATGGATGGATGGATGAATGGATGAATAAATGAATGAATGAATGAATGAATGAATGAATGAACGTGTTCAGTTAAATAGCAAGCACCCTCACAGCTTCCTAGGGTTCATTCAATGCCAGGCCTGCCCAGAAATGAGACTAATCCCCAAATCCATGGGAATGAGACTAATGCTTACAGGAGGAATGTCCCTGCGTTCGGCTGCGTGCTGGGCCCAGCGGAGGACAGTAACAGTTAATCTGTGTTATTACGGAGCACAGACAACATGGCTAGCACTTGACATGCGAGCCTTTGTGTAATTCGCAGTCACCCTTTGAGTTGTCACCACGGTGACTCCCCTTCCACAGAAAGGGGACAGGCTTGGAGAGGTTAAGTAGCTGTGTGCGGCCCCTCAGCTGTGAAGTCACGGGGTGTTAGGCCTCCCCAGGGCTCGAAGCCTCTGTCCCCTGCTTCCTCCAGGTCAGTGTATGAGTCCAAGGCCAGAGGGGACAGTGCAGGACAAGGCGCTCTCTGGGTGCAGTCGTCCATTCGTTCGTCCAGCAAGTGTCTACCAGGCCCATGTTCCCTGTGGGTCCCAAGGTCAAGTGTTGGGGACCCAGAGTGTGAGGCCCGTCCCCCCCCTTCCCCTCCTGCAGCTCAGAGACACCCTGTACCACCATGACCTTCTAGAAAGTTTTTTCCTTAATTAAGGGTAATTAAAATTCCTTGGGTTTTGAGGATTTCTTCAGATTCCTTGGGGGCGGGCAGCAGTCATGGCATGCGGAGCTAGCGCTGGTGTCTGCACTCAGGAGACACTTGAGGAGGGGATGGCTTGGCTGGCTGGCAAGCTGGCTAGGTGGGCTGACCTCCCGGGGCTTGCCCCAGTTTGGAGCCATTTCCTCCCAAACTCCGTCTCCCCAGCCCACCAGCCCTGAGCTCCGGACCCAGGCCAAGGCCCCGAGGGCACTAGCGTGGGGTAGTGCCCAGCTCAGCATTTTGTAGCAGGTCTTGGAGTCCAGGCATTAGGACCTCTGCTGAGACGCTGGCATTTTTCAATTTGAAGCCCAAAGTTCATTCTCTTTCTCTCTCTTCCTTTCATTCATTCATTCCTGGCAAACTGCACACTCTCTCCTCCCACCGCAAAGCCCATTGTCATTCCGGCGGCATTTCAGCCCACTGCAGACCTAGCGGAGGTTCCCTCTTCCAGATTTCTCTGTCAGATTGCTGGCAAGGACAAAGCCATTAGGAGCAGGATTCGGTAACTAGCTTTTTAATTTCATGGCCGGAGGTTGTCAGGACAGTGCAGAGAAAATTGCCAACGATTCAGAGAGTGGCCCATGAATCTGGGGCAGAGCAGCGGAGAACAAGGGCGCACTTCAGCTGGGGGGCGGGGGCTTGCCAGCCACTTGGATGAGAAAGTTCTCTTCTTCCAAATTTCTTTGATTCGGATCCCGTGTTAATTTTAAAAGATCGATTCAGCAATTTTTCACCCTTCCTCAATCAAGTGTTTTAGATGGCTGAGAGGGGGAAAAAAAGGAAGGGTGTCTAGGGATCCTTCTCTAGTGGGGGACAAGGATCTGTGGACCACAGGTGGCTATGACATGGGGTCATCAAGTTGAGGAGAGCTGTTGTATTTCCAAATCATTTTTGCAAACTTAGATTACAGCATCCCACTGTCAGAGTGAGAAGACCTGCTTCTCAACCCCAAACTCAGCCAGAGTTGCTGTGTGGCTGTGGGTTAGTGGCTCTCCCTGTCTGGTGTCTGCAAATTGAGAAGGTTGAATAAAATCACCCATATGATCCTTTCCGCTTCTCTGCTTTCACCAAGCCCATCTGGGGTCTCTGATCTCTTGGGCAGAACCTCAGATGAGTCTGGATTGAGAGGACTGGTCTCTGACCTGCCAGGAGCTGAGTGACAGAGCGGCTTCGGGAAGGGCAGTCTCCATCTACCTGCCATGCCAACCAAGCGTCCCCAGGGGAATACGCTCGGGCAAGCTAACGCAAGAACAATGTAGCAAACGTGCACTGGGCTTTTGTGTTATGGTTTCCAGAACTCTCTGCAATGCATTCTCTTACAAACACATTCCTTACAACCACCCTATAAGCAAGGTCCTATTATGTCCCCCATTTTACAGAGAAGGAAAGTGAGGTTCACATGCCCAAAGGCAGACCAAGTCCGACCAGGACCTCCCAGCCAGTAAGTACCCTCTGTCTTGCTCTGGGCTAAGACAGACACAAGGGCTGCTCCCAGAGAAGAAGACGGGGAAGATAAGTCAGGTATATCTCGCCAGGTGTTTCTCTCCTGCCTCTCTTGCAGCCTCTCATTGCTGTATCAGCTCAAGGCTCTCAGCCTCAAGCAACATCAACCGTTTCCCACTCTTGCTACATGTCCATTAGGGGCCCCCTGGGGCCTCTGCTCCATGCCTCCTCACTTTGAGGCCCAGGATGGTAAATCAGCCCCTATCTTCAACTGTGCTGGTTATCAAGGCAGATGGAGAAAGAGTTCTTGAAGGGTGTCATGTTGGTATTTAAATGTCCTGGCCCAGAAGTGACACAAGTCACTTCTGCTCACAATTCATTGGCTGGAACTAGTTACCTGGAGCTCGCCCTCAGGGTGTTGGTTCATGGCTGCCGCTTCTCCGTGCTAAGGCAGGAAGGGGTGGTGCTTCCACCAGCAAAGCTTTCCCAGAAACCTCAGCTTACACCTCCTCGGCCAGAACTGGGGCCTATGGTCACCCCGGCAATGATGGAGTCAAGGGCAGTATACACTTTAACAGGGCAACACTGCAGCAGCCCTAAACAAAATTGGGGTCTATTGATAAAAAGGGGGAATGGATACAGGCGAGGCAACTAGAAGGAAATAGGTGGATAGGGAGTGTCCCTGGAGAATGAGACAGTGTTGGAAGTGTGGCGACAAAGGTACAAGACGGATCAAGATCCCAGAAGCAGTAGCAAGCCAAGCGTGACTATGAACTTGGCTTCTCTGAGCTCACCAATTTAGGGATTGGCTGAGCAGGTCCCACTGTCATCACAAGATTAAAACTAGAGAATAAAAACAAAGTTAGTGTGCATGTGCGTGCGTGTGCGTGTGTGTGTGTGTTAACTCTGGATACATATTAATCACGATTTCTGCCCAATAACAGACTGCAGCTGAGTATATTAGGATCTTATATCAAGACCATGTTATTAGCTATCAGCTATTGAGGACCTACTATGTGCCTGGTTCTGCATATCTATTATCTCTAATTTTCATGACAACAAAAGATAGGTGTTAATATCTCCCCATTTTACAGCAAGCCAAGGCTCAGATCGGTTCATGGATTGCCCTAGGTCACACAGCTGATACACAGAGGTGCTAGATCCAAACCCAAACTTCTCAGGGTTTTCTCTATATTATCTCAGGTCGCCTCTTTCACCAGACATCCCTTAAGTAATAATAATTTGAAATGACAATGTGTTAAATACAGCACAGCCTGAAATGTGATCTAAGCTGCATCTTTGGTGGGAGAGACGGTGATCGTACTGATTGGTGCTGAGGACTCCTGCTTATGAAAGTCCTGATTTTCTTAGCGTGTATTTGGATCCAACCTGTCATTAGAGAGGCTGGAAAACACCAGAAAGAAACAAACAAAAAGAAGCAGCCAATACACTACGGACAGGTCAACTCGAGAAGCTCCGGATACTGTTAATTAAGAAATGCACACCTGTCCAGCCTAAGAATTGTGCAGGCTCTTTGGATGAAGATATGCAAGAAGAAAAAGGGTCCCACCACAAGCATGAATAACGACCAACAACCTGTCTACCCCGAGTGGGTGTGGGGTCTAAATGCAGCCCTAGGTTAAGTCTTAAGGCTCCGAATGCTTTTGCTTAAGGCTCAGGATCTTGGATCACAAGGTCGGACCCACAGGCTGATGGCTAACCTTGGAGCCCACTCACTGCCCTAGCCTCCTAGTCCAGTTTAGTCATATATGACGGACAGCTCAGTAGACTGGACCTGACCCCTCTGAATATGGCTAGAGTCTGACATTTGGTCGAGAACAGTATCAAAAATCCTAAACAGCTTTATCCTATACTTAGAAGAGTAAATGTCTCTTTCACTCATTCATTATTTTTTTCATCCATCCATCATATATTTACCAAGAGCCTGCAAATACCAGACACTCTTCCAGGTACTGGGGACACAGTGATGACCGAAAGAGACAACCCCTTCCTGCATGCAAACCTGTGACCACAATATGTAGCAAACATTTACTAAGGACCAGGAAGTATGCGGAATGGATTGCCAGTGTGGCGCGTCCTCCTCTCCTCCGTCCTGAGGATCTGAAGCCGAGAGCTGATGCAGCTTTCCTGAAGTGACACTGCCCCCGAAGTGACAGAGCTGGGATTCCAATCCAGCACCATCTGATGTAAAAACCCCACGTACACGGTTGATGTTTCATATCACCCATAGCAACCTACGGATTTCACCTCTTTCCAGTTCCCGCCCTTTCTCCTTCAAGATCCAGGTTTGGGCTGTGGCAGTTCCACCCTGTCATGCCATCTGGACATAAAATAGTCCAGCACCTAATATGTGTAATTCACTGGGATGGGGAAAACTTGCCACAGATTTTAACACTGAGATCCAACAATGATTTTTCCTTCATGGATACCAGAAAACGAGATTACCACCTGGGCAAAAGTTAAAACAATATTCTGCATAAAATTTCTATTATTAATATAGCAATGGCGCCCCCTGGTGACCATTGTTGTGCATTACACATTCTTTGACCAGGGAGGAGCACATTTTGGATGTGGTGGCGACTTCCTAACGCAAATTTGGATGGATAAACCTCCCCTGGTCTTGGTCACAAGTCTCAACCCCCACCCCGCCCCATTTATATCAACCCCACAGGCGAGGGCACAGGTATAGGGTGCAGCATCTTCTCACGGTTCAGAGTTCCAGCCACCAGGACACAAGGTCCCCATGATCCACTGTGAGATTGCCAAAGGGTGAACCATCTGCTGCCAATCTCCAGGATCACTAACCCAGGAGGTCGTGACAGATTAACCCATCATCTGCTGCTATAGCGTTTCTTTGCTGAAGGGTGTGGCTCCCAATGACAACCTCTCCTTCCTCCAAACACACACACCCATGCGCACACACACACATACACACACATACCACTGACCCTATCCCAGGATTACAGGAAACAGACTGGACCTTATGCATTCACTCTGAGCTAGGTATTGTACTACCAGCTAGAGACATAGTGATGGACACCAAGTCATGGTCGCTGCTCTAAAGCTTACACTCTAGCAGGGAACCAGGTGGCCAATTAGTGTATAAATTATCCACTTTCAATTATGACAATTGCTACGAGAATGAGGCTCTGAGAGCTTATATCAGTGAGACAAGACCCGTTTAGGTCAGGGGGCCAGGAAAGTTTTCCCTAAGGAAAGAGTAAGATATGGTGTGCCCAAAATGGAGAAGAGGCTGGTCAAAGTGACCGGAGGGCTTGGACAAGAATGAACATGGAGCCTAGGCCACCTGAACTGGGCTTCTTCTGGGGATAAAGGTGAGTGTTAAGTGGGAGGTCAATTAGTAGAATTAGACATTAAGTAACCTCAAGGATAGAGAACGTTTGTCATTACCTTAATAATTGAGGAAGACTGACCTGATGTTAAAGGATACGTATAAACTAACCTGACTATTTCAGGGTTCATTTAAACGCTCTTGCATGGTAAATGTTGGGGTGGAGAGCATCCCAGATCTCCTCCTATTCTGACTCTTTCCAGGAGCCAAGGATATTGCAGAATTTATTATTTACATTCCTTCCACTGCTTATTTGAGGAAATAACAATAGCAGACAATTGCCAGAGTTGTGGGCTGCTGTTGAGCTAATAATGGGAAAAAGGCTGAAGGCAAGAGAGGATAGTGATGGCAGCCATGGGGTTTCGATGATGATTTGTGGCAAAAAATAAAAGAAAGAAAAATTTAAATCAAGATATAAAGCCTTACCTAGTGTATAATGCCAGCTAGCTCTCAGGGTGTAGTAAAACTTAGGGTAAACATTGCAATATTTGAATTTAGTAAACCTGTGTTCAAAGCCTCCTTTTCTGCCTCTAGCTATGTGATCAGGGCAACAAACTCTCTGCACCTCCATTTCCACATTTGTAAAATAGCAGAGATAATGGTATCTGCTTTTTCAATTGTTGTGAAGCAGTGTGTGTAACGCGCTTAGAAGCACGCCTAAGCATATTCCAATCACTCATTACTAGTTTTATTATCATTATTAACAGTCACCTGGGACAAAATTCACACACGTAAGAATTCAGGAAGACAATTTGCTACTATTTTCCAAAATAAGTATGCATTGCTATTAAAATCAGAAGGTGATAAAGAACCCCACGCATTTCCGAATAGAAATTTGACTAGTTCACTGTTTCCAAAATTCCCTGGCTGATACTGTCCAAGGAGGACACGGGAGTGCACGTTAAAAGCAGATTCCTAGTCCCCCACCCAGAAAAACTAAATTAGCATCTCTAAGGCATAAACCTGTTATTCCAATTAATCAGCCCCGCGCATGATTCTTATAATCAATCACTGTTGGGACGTGCTAATTTAGAGAAAGTTTTGCAGCGATGGACGAAGCCAGCCAGCCCAGGTTGCAGAAATCACGAGGGCCTAAGCCTGCCGTTCCCATGGTGCCCCCGCAAACTAGCGACGGACGGGTCCAAAGCCTGCCGGGAGTTGTAGTTTCCGTCGCCCACGCCTCTGCCTTATAAGCAAGCCAGAGATGACTGCCGAAAACCACCCGTCCCGCAATGCAAAGGTCGAATGTGACGTCATCTGCAGAGCGCCCGGGATGGAGCGGGCCGTTTCTACTGCCTCTACCACCGCCTCGGCTGCCCGACAGCCGGCCTGCACCCCCTCCTCCCCC